>NC_143476.1:57585702-57904565 GCF_987193195.1 Phasianus colchicus
AAGAGCCCCCCATCTGACCTGTCGCTCTCTTGGTGGGATAGTGGCAGATGAGCTCTTGCCATTTGCGCTGCTTTGCACAGTCCCCAGGCCTCGTACCTTTCCCTCTCTGCCGTTTGCTAAATGTGGAGGTGATGGGAGGCCCCCCTAAGCTTGCAAAGAAAGGGAGACCCAGAGGAGTGCCTGTTCCTGTGTGTCTGCTCATCTGTGAGCTCTGAGTGCTGAGTCAGGGGCTGGGCAGCTCTCTGACTTGTGGGTCTGCAGAAACTTGCCCTCTCTGGTGAGTGAACAAGCCCAAGAGATTCAGTTCCTGTGTGGGCTGCCTACGGGACTTCCCTGCTGACCCCCGCCACTCATCTCTTGCCAAGGATTGCTGGGTGAGGTGTGGCACACGCATTCACCTTGTGAGAAATGCTCGTATTCCGTAGTTGGGGCTTAGGTGAAATTTGCTAGGAATCCTAATTCCTTTCACGCTTTGGCAGAAGCGGGCAAACTTGACAAGGGTGCGCCAGACCAGAGTGACACAACAGTTTCTATTTACTACTTCCCAGTGCATATTTTCTCCATTCCCTCACTGGCCGAGGACTTCCAGCCACACAGCCTGAGCGAGGCTCCTCATTCCCTCAGCCGATGTCCCGTCCCTGTTTACTGCTTGGTTAGCCCCTCTGCGTTCTCCTCCTCTTCTTCTTTAGTTTTTACCTGCTACGGCATGCTGGCACAACCTCTCATAGTTAGCCTTCCCCTCTGCCTGGCATTCAAACTACAGAACTGGTTTGTACCAGTGCATCTCACAATGTTACTCAAATTTCTCACAATATACGACTGGAACACTCGGGAATTCAAAGTCAGGCCGAGATTTAATTAATAAAAGCAAAAAAGGGTTTCTGCGGTAACTCATCGAAGTACCGTGGTGCTGTTCTCCCCACATACAGGATCCAAGCCGATCCCTTTCTGCAACGCAGGTATAACCCACGGCAGCACACCATGGAGATATCTGATGATAGCGAAATGGCTCACGAACTTTGGGCTACAATTAGCTGGGCCCCAGGGCTGTCAAGGGCGGACGTACCATGAAACCGGCGGGGTCTCCCACCTCCCAGCCCTGCTGGCCCCTAGCCCCGATTGTGAGGTCAGAGGCATGCGCTGACGCTGTGCAGGCCCAGGCCTTTGTGACGTCAGGACTGGGTGCCACAGTCTGCCCCGCTGAGCCGCCACCTGGCACTGTTGGCCGTGGCTGCCAACGCGTGTGGAAGGAGCTCGCGGTGGTGTCCTGGTGGCTGTGTGCTCAGGGCAGGCGCGCTTCTCCTGCGGATCGTTTTTGGACTTGTTGCTCAGTGGCCTTCCTCTGCGCAGACTTTCCTGCTGCTGAAGGGGACACTGAGAAGGGGAAGGCTTGATTCCTCCACAGCATGAGGAGGAGAAAGTCTCCCCAGAGATCAAGAGGGACACAGATGCCCCCTGAAAGGGTGAGGGTGAGAAGAGCTGACAGGAACCTGAGAGGGGCAGAAACGGAGAGCAGCCGGCTCCCAGAAAACAGGTAGGTGTCTCTTCTGGCCGGGGCCTCCAAGCTGGTCAGTCCCGCTGGCCACGGCTCCCGTGGCGTGGAGACGGTGCACAGCAGGGCTTTTCGTTTTCCTCCACAGCTGCAGCCCCTCTCCGGTGACCCAGGCTGGGCCAGCCAGCTGCAGAAGCAGTGCTGCATACAATGTGGGTAAGTCGGGGGCTGCTTTGCTCCGCCAGGTTTCTGGGGGACGTTTTGGCCAGCAAGGGGCACCCCAGTACAACAGGAGCTGGGGCAGCAAGCCGAAGGCTGACCTCCATCCCTGAACATGCCGCCACGGTGTGCCTGCTAGGTGATCCTTGCCAGCCCTCGGTGTCCCGCTCGCAGGATGCACCCAGCTGCCCCTTGTCCAGGACGCAACCGCAGCCGTGCCCCTGCCCCTGCCTCTGCTGCGATCCGGACCGGCTCCCAGCCCTTCTTAGAGGGTCTGACACGGTCCTGTCTGGTACGCCTTGAGGACGTGCTCGAGCTTTTCTTTCTCCCCTTTCTTTGCCAGGGTCAAACATCAGAAATTATCTGAGAAACTCTCAGACCGTGGTCTTCCTCAAGAGACTCCTTGGCACAAGCATCTCCACTATGTGAGTACAGCACCTGCGCAATGTGGTATTGGGGGTTTCCGTGGGTCGGGGTGGGCAGGCCAGGCTGGCGGTGCTGCTACCCACCGGGAGAAAGAACTTGGCTCCCGCCAGCAGCAGCTCCGTGCTTCTGGAGCTATGGCAGCGGCTCAGGAGGGATGGGAGCAAAGCCCCAGTTACACACCTGACACAGCTCAAAACGTCTCATCCGAGCCTCTGGCTGGGATGTGGGGGTGCGAGGCAGCAGGAGTTAAAGGAGGCCAGGAGTAGACGGCTGCAGCCGGCCTGTGGAGGACACCTCAAAGCGGGGGGTGTTTCTTCATCTCCAGTAGAAGGAGATTTGACTCCTCAGCAAAAGAGAAGTCAAGCCCACAGCAGGGAGATCCCATGAGCCACCGCTTTCTCTTGCTGGGTCTGCTTTCTTCCCTGGGTTACTTCAGTGCCCTTCCTGAAGGTGCTCTTGGAACCAGCATGTTTGGCATGTTTTGCCTGTGGTGCTGAAGGTAGCTGAGGGAAGCCCCGCTCCTTCTGGGGGCTGCTCTGTTGGCTGTTCTTTGCCAGCAGCGGACTCCCCGCCTTGCTGCTTCGCAGCTTGTAAGAGGAGGTAGCCCTGAGAAGGGGTCTGCCCCAAACCCTGAGCGCTGCCAACACCGCGACTCCTTCTTTTTCAGGGAAGAGATGACCAAAAAGAACTCTGGGCTCTGCGTGCTGCTTTTCCTGGTCTTTCTGTCTGCTCTCAGTGAGTATTTGCCTGCTGCCAGCAGTACAAACGCTAGGTGGGATCTCCAGCGTGTGGGCAGGCGCTGAAGCACCCGCGGGGCCCTTCGCACCTCTCACTTCTGCCGCTCGGGGAGCTCCGGAGACGCTGTTCACACTCAGATCCCACCTGGCTCGAGAGCCAGTGCAGGGCCATTTCACAGCTTTCCCTTCGGACTCTGTTGTGCCGGAGCTCCCACAGCCCCGTAGCCTTCGTCCCCCGTACCAGTCAGCCAGCTTAAGAGTGGTGCTCTGCCCAGCCAAGGCTATGAAGGGAGGCTGCCTGTCCTTCCAGGCTCGCCGTCAGGCAGGGAGAGGCAGTGGGAGCCCAAAGCCTTTGTGCTTTATAGTCAGGGTTGGAGAAGAGGGTCCTTTCTTGCAGCCACGTGCTCTCTGCCCCGGTCAGTCCCCCACTTCCTCAGGGAAAATCTTGCACCTTGGTTTGGGGGGGAGACAGTGGGACTGTGGCAATCCTTAGAAACCATAGTGAAATAACTTTCTGTCTGTGCTGCAAATGACAGCTGGTGCCTACTGTGGAATCTTGCTGGCAAGAGTACCGTGGACAAAGGATTTCTTGCAGGTCAGTGACGATTGCTGAGGGACAGGGAATTCCCACAGAGGACACCGTGGTGGTTGGGCAAATGCACGCGTCCTGCTGTTGCCAGCAGTGACTGGTGCTCCAATGGAAATGGCCTTTCCCTTTCAGATGCCGTCGCTGCAGACTGCTCCACGCTTGATGAACTCAGGGTAAGGGCCCCCATCTGACCTGCTGCTCTCTTGGTGGGATAGTGGCAGACGAGCTCTTGCCATTTGCGCTGCCTTGCACAATCCCCAGGGCTTGTGCCTTTCCCTCTCTGCCTTTTACTAAACACTAAAGCAGGTGATGGGAAGCACTCCTAAGCTTGGAAAGAAAAGGAAGCACAAAGGAGTGTCTGTGTGTCTGCTCATCTGTGGGCTCTGAGTGCACTTCAGGGGCTGGGCAGCTCTCTGACAACATCTGCCTTGTGTGCATTTGCAGGAACTCGGTGACTGAGCAAACCCAGGGGACTGAAGACCAGAGGAAGGGGTTGTCTTACCTGGCGGAACAGCGTGGCACTGTGATGAAGGTGATCCTGCGCTTTAGGGAAGAGGCTAGGATGAGCAGAGCCTTGGGCAGGGCATTTCTGTAGGGCTGCCTGTGGGATTTGCGTGCTGACCCCCGCCACTCATCTCACGCCAGCCATTGCTGGTTGAGCTCCCCTTCTGCACAGGCTTTCTCCTGGTCACGTTTAACGTGCCACCTCCTGCTGCTGGAAAGCTGCCTGCATTGTTGTCCTGGTCATCCAGGAGCTCTGGCAGCCCAGAGAGTGTCTTCCCAGAGAGTGGAGACACCTGGGGGCCCTTCCGGACGTATCCCACCCTGCCACAGCTCATCTGGAGAGAGTGGAGGCGGACAACTGGTGCCCAGGCCCATACTGTGGCGGGGGACACAACAACTCCTGTCCAGCCCTTAACTCTTCCTGATGAAAAGAGTCGGAGGGCCTCTGCAGACGAGGCCTGTGTTTTGCTTTCCGACGCTTCCTGAGAAAGTTCTTTGGCTCTGACACGGAACGGTGTCCAACTGTAGGCCGTGGTCCAACGTAGCAGCCCGCTGACATGCTCATCTCCTGTACTGCTTTCTGTCTTCCCCAGGAAGTCCAGCTCTTGAAAGAGGCAGTGCCTGTGAGGCCTCGGGAAAACTGCTTCACAAAGTCTGACCGGGCTCTGAAAAGTGCAGGTATGGACCCAGACAGGCACGTCTTCTTACGCTGGGCTTATGCTCAGCGCTGCCAAAAGGAGACTGTGCTGCGGCCTCGTCTCTCTGAGGAAGAGCTGGATGAGACTAAATCACCTGGCCCAAATCACTGTGGCACCGCGGCTCCCTTGGCTCAGCGGCTCAGCCCCCTCAAGCCCTCGCTCCCTGCAGTGGTGCCCCTGGCACGCCCCTGACAGGAGTTACTGCGCTTTGCTGAGATTTCTCAGGGACCGAAACAGGTCCAGGTTGTCCTTAGCTCTCCCCACGCAGCGCGGCCTTGACTTGAGCCTGCTGTCCTTCGCGCAGGGCCTTGCTGCCTTCCACTGTCCGCAGACCTCATCTCTGTGGCCCTGAGAGAGGGATGCTGTCAGCAGGCAGTCTTAGAAATAGCCTGAGCCGACTAGGTGCTGGGAGACTGGGCCCGTGGCAATCATCTGCTCTCTTCTCAATTCAGGGGTGTCCATAGACCTGCAGAGATCATCCAGGTCTGCATGGTACTGCAGGGTGGCTTGGTTCCTGTGCGCTCCAAACATGCTGGAAACCTTTGAGCAGGTATGGTAGCAGAGATCCTCAGTGCTGCTTTTGTTCCCCCCTGTCCAGCTGGGGGAAGCCCCCGGGACTCTCCCTTCAGGCCCCTCTGCAGTACTGCTCAAGCCCATGGTGCTCCTCAGGTGCCTGGCTCCTGAGGTCTCCCTCGGGGCTTGGCTTACCAGAAACCAGTGGTATTCCTCTGAAGGCAGGCTGACCTGGGCTGAGCTGTGCTGCTACATCCTGCATCCCACTATCCGTGGTCGGGGCTGCGTGAGGAATCTTCTCCTCGGCCACCCTGTTTGCCTTTGTCAGCTGCTGGGCAAAACAGGAGCTTTCTTCACAGCCCTGACTCCGGTGTGGGGTATCCCACGTTTCATAACGGATATTTTCCTCTCCATGGGAACTTGGAGAGTTTTCTTTCCCATGCCTGTCTGCTTCCCTACCTGTTGTCCGCAGCACCAAAGCAGCTCGCATACTCAGTGCTGCCTGTGGTCTGGGCTGCACGGGCAGCAGCATGGGCCTCATGACTCCCTGCTCTCTGCTTTCAGCTGGACGCTTCCCCGGGATACTGCTGGCCTGTGAAAACATCTCAGAGCCAGATGGTCTTCAACTTGCCCACAGAAGTCCAGCCGACTGCAGTCACTGTGCAGCACACAGTGGACACAACCTTGTGGCACATCAGCAGCGCTCCCCGTGATTTCGCCGTCTTTGTGAGTGTCTGTTGGTACATGGGGCTGGGACGTAGCTGTAGGGAAGGGCTTCTGCTAGGGGGCATACGGAGAAGAGGACCAGTATGTCCTTTGAGCAGTGCTCAAGGAGAGACTCAGCGCCAGCACATCCTGCAGCAGAGCTGCAGGAGCTGCTGAAGCTCCGGCGGCCCAGGTGTGACACGCGTGTTGACCCCGTGCTTTATCTCGTAGGGACTGGATGAGAAAGGAGAGAACAAAGGTTTGCTTGGGAAATTCACCTACGATCTCCGGGAAGAGCTGTCCCAGACTTTTGAACTGCAGGTACAGTCATTGCGTGCGGGCAGGAGACCATTCCAGAACACTTTGGCAGCAGGTCAGTGGCAGGAGGAAGTGTGGGCAGTCCCTGCCAAGGCAGGGGTCCAGCGCCGGCTAGAAGAAACGTGCTGAGGTTCAGAGGGCCAAGAGCACATGACATGGCAGGGTAGCTGAATTGAAGCAGGGAGAGCACCGTGTTGGGCCAAGCGCTGTGCAGGAGCACAGGGTTCCCCCGTGGTGCCCACCTGTTTTGGCAGAGCCTTGCACGTGCTGGGAAATGCCCTAAAATGCAGGTGTCAGATGGTGAGAGCCAGGAGACAGTGCCACGTGCATGCCCTGTTCCCAGTGGCTGGCCGGAGCTGCTGTCTGCGCTGGCACTCCTAGACAGCCCACGTGCAGGTGTGCTCCCCAGCCATACCGCCCACACAGAGTCCACAGTGAAGGGAAGAGTGAAAGGGGAAGAAGCAAGCGTGAGCTGGACAGAGGCGCCTGGCAGCTCTACGTCTGCTAGGCCCCACGTCCTCGGGGACCACATGGCATCAGGCCTCCACCGCTGCTCATCCTGCTCCCACAGGCCAGACGTTGGCTCTGCTGGGGCACAGGGGGCCTTAGTGGGGCTGCTCAGGAGAAGGGAAGCAGAGAAAAGCCTCCTCGTCAGCCATGCTCACAAGGAAATGCACGGAGGCAGCTGCGGTTGCTTCCAGGCCAGGAGTGAAGTCTCCTGTCTTCTTTGTTTTGCAGACCGGGACCCCCAGAGGCTTTTGGCATATAAAGCTCGTTGTACTCAACAACTGGGGAAATGCAGGACACACGTGCATTTATCGGGTGCAGGTTCATGGCAAGAGTGCAGGACTAAAATGACATCGACTAAAGACATCCGGAGACATTCTAGAAAACAGCTTCTTTAAAAAATAAAACACCAAATTATTCCATCTCAGCGACGTGTGTTTGCCCTGGTGTTCTTTCACAGGCTTTCTCTGAGCAGCCCATTTCTACTTGTCCAGCAGAAACTGGACATTCCTCACTCTGATGCGAGTGAACCAAGGAAAAGGAGATGATGGTGCCCTGGCCCTGTGTTGTCTGGAGGGATGTGAGGGACATCTGTGAAGGCTGGCGGGTGCTGCAACAGGCACGGGGCTTAGAAACCCACCGTGGCTGAGAATGCGGCTCAGGTGGTGCGTCCCCAAAACCAGCCCCCATGGTGCTGCTGCTGTTGCTGACTCCAAATCCCATGGGAACCTCCCGTAGGTGGGAGGGTATTCCTCTCCCACTTCTGCCACTCAGGGAGCTCCAGAGAGGAAAATGAATCACAGAACAGCCAGGATTGGAAGGGGCCTCAAGGATCACGAATCTCCAACCCCCCTGCCACATGCAAGGCCAGACAACCTCTCCGTTTCATACTAGACCTGGCTGCCCAGGGCGCCATCCAATCTGCCCTTGAACACCTCCAGGGATGGGGCATCCACAACCTCTCTGGGCAGCCTGTTCCAGCACCTCATTACTCTCGTAGTAAAGAACTTCCCCCTGACATCCAACCTAAATCTTCCCTCCCTCAGCCACGGGAGTTTGGCCAGCAGGATTGACCTGCGTGGAGGCCTCGGCCAGAAAAGAAGTCTTGGGAAGCCTCCAAGGGAACGGCCCCAGCACGGAAAGGGTAACGGGCAGCATGGAAAGGTTATGGGCAGCATGCCAGCTTCCTTGTCATGTTCCCACGGGATATGGACTTGGCAACAGCAGCATCGCTGTGGGGGTTGGTTTGGTGGTCTCAGGGGGGCTTTCAGCTGAGACTCTTCTCCCGAGTGTTTCTGAGCCCAGTGGCTCTTCTACCCACAGCCCTCATGGTGACAGCTGAGGGCGTCCTATGGGTGGGCCGCTAAGATGATCGGAGGGCTGGAGCATCTCTCCTACGAGCAAAAGTTGAGGGAACTGGGCTTCAGTGGCTTGGAAAAGAGAAGGCTCCAGGGAGACTTCATTGTGGCCTTCCAGTACTTGAAGGGGGCATATGAACGGGAGGGGGAACGGCTGTTTACGAGGCTGAGAAGTGCCACACAAGGGGGAGCGGTTTTAAAGTGAGACAGGGAGGTCTAGTAGGAGGCAGTTCTTCACACAGAGGGTGGTGACACACTGGAACGGGTTTCCCAAGGAGGTTGTGGATGCCCCATCCCTGGAGGTATTCAAGGCCAGGCTGGGCAGCCTGTACTACTGGCTGGCGACCCTGCATATAGCAGGGAGTTGAAACAAGATGATCACCGTGGTCCTTTTCAATCCAGGCCATTCTGTGATTCTGTGATTCTATGAAACTGCCCCTCTACCGTGTGCTGGTGAGGCCTCACCTGGAGTACTGCGTTCAGACGTGTGGTAGTCAGTGCAGGAGAAACGTGGACCTGATGGAGCGCGTCCAGAGGAGGGCCACAGAAATGAGCCAGTGGAGGGGACATCTCTCCTACGAGGACAGTCTGAGAGAACTGGGGCTGTCCAGCCCGCAGAAGAGAAGGCTGTGAGGTGACCTGACAGCGGCCTTTCAGTATCTCAAGGGGAGCGACAGGAGAGAAGGGGACAAACTCTTTAGCAGGGTCTGTGGAGCCAGAACAAGGGGAAATGGTTTTGAGCTTGAAGAGGGCAGATATAGGTTGAATATACGGAAAAAGTCTTTTACAGTGAGGGCACTGGAACAGCTTGCCTAGAGATGTGGTTGATGCTCCATCCCTGCAGACTATCAAAGAGGGGCTGCATCAAACTCCGGGCAACGTGATGTAGCTCTGCACGTCCCTGTTCACTGAAGGGGAGTGGGACTGAATGGCCTCTAGAGGTCCCTTCCAGCTCTAAGGATTCTATGATTCTACGATTCTGAGAGTCAACGGTCTATTCAGCAGACAAAATTAAGACACTTAAAATCTCCCTGGGCATCTTGCTTCACAGCACAGAGACGTGAGTTTTCTGTGTTAACAGGAAAAAAAGTCAGGCTGATGTGGCAGTGTCATGGGAAAACACAAAGTGTGCTGTGGCCGGCCAGATTGCACGCCAAACTGATGGTACCCCTTTCTTTTTCTTCTTTGTTCCTTTGTCTCTCCTTTTCTTTTTCCCGGACCTGTGCCCCCCGTCACACACTCAGATCTAGGGATAACTCCGTGACAATTATTGGTGGAGAATGCGGGCAGCTACAGATCTCTCCTTCATCTTAAGAGCATTGTATAGAGGACTGAGGAGACCATGGTGTTCCTTGGAACATATTGCTTCCTTCTTAAGTTCCGCATGTTCAGTGTCAGAGCTGCATATACCTATAGCCAATTAAGGGCAGTGATGGAGATACCTGCCTGGTTCCTATACATCCCAGCTAACTTAACAGACAATACGATGTTTGGACTGTTTTTTCCAGGTGCTTTCTCAGTTCATTATGTGTGTTTGGGTTGCCAGCTTAGGTACTGTGCTATCAGACTCCCTGAACATATTCTCTGCAGTACTATTTTACATTACGTGGAGGAAGCTTTTCCCACAGCCAGAGAACGTGGAGTGGCAGGGAATATGGAGAAGTCTAGGAAAGAGATTAAAAGTGTGGGGACCCCCGGCGTCATGGGATTTTCCTCCTGAACACCTGTGGGACTCTGAGGAACTACGCGAGCATTTGGGTAAGGGATGGCGCAGATCTGAGAAGGAATGGCTTATTTGGGGCTTGGCTTCTGCTTACCGAGCTCTATATAATCCTATTGTGGAGAGAGAGAGTTTCAGGACTACAAAGGGGAAACCTCCAAGTCAATCTTGACCAATTGCAGGAGGCACCGGTATCAATGTCCGTTTCCGTATGGAAGGCCAGAAATGGAAACGGGTGTCCTCACCTCACGTGTGGAACGGAAAGAAGAAGAAGCAGAAGAAGCAGAGGAAGATCCAGGCGAGGGGCCCTCCTCAAAAGCACCCCCACCGAGAAAGGCAACCGAGAAAAGTAAGAGACATGGAGAGGAGAGTGATGAGGAGGGAGTCACTGTTACCACTATTCGCTGTCCCCTGAAAGCCACCGAGATCAGACTGCCTGTCCTTCCAAGCTCGCTGTCAGACAGGGAGAGGCAGCGGGAGCAAAAAGCCTTCATGCTTTATAGTCGGAGTAGGAGATGGCCCGTGCACAGGAATGTTAGGATAGCTTCAGGGTCTTATTCTCAGTCTTTCTTAACCACATCTGCAGAGTATTTGCCTCCTGAGGGAAATCAGCGCGGCGACCTTTTGGGAGGAATGGTAAGGGCTGCCCTGCAAGGGGCGCTGCGGCAGCATAGAACAGGCTGACGGCTGACGTTCCCCTCCCGGCCCAGCAGGGCCCGTCTTCGTAACGGCAAGGTGCGAGGCGGCTGCTCCTGGCCCCGCTCCAGCGCCTCAGTGCCGCTGCCGCGAGGAGAGCTAATGGCGCCCGAGAGAGAGCTCCTGGATAACGGGGAGCGCCCTCGCCTGCTGAGGCTATTCCTTGCTTCAGGGCGGCCGCACGGGGCCGTGCGTTTCAGAGCAAGATCCGCAGGGGCGCTTTTTCTGGTTTTGAATCCCCCACTGCTTCCAGCAACCAGTGCTGTTAGCGCTTTAGAGGAATGGTAATGGCTGCCCTGGGAAGGGGCACGGTGGCAGCATGGAAAGAGGGTGACACCTCATTTGTGTACGGCGTGGGGCTGCAAAAATCGCAGGTTTTGACACCGGTGAGACGCCTTTGGCAGACTGCAATGACGTATGTCTGCTTGGTGTCACATTAAATGGGCAGCACCAAAGTGTATAAAAAGGAAACGCGTGCTTTTTTTAGAGATGGGAGCCATCATAAGAGCCTTGAATGAAGGCCATGAGTTTAAGAAATATCACATCTCAGGCCTTGAGACAGCAGGCCAGAGATGCAAGGAAAGGAAGCAGGCATACAGAGAATGGTGCAGAAATGGATGGTGCAGAACAGTTTGAGGAAGACGGCGCTCAGTTGCGGTACCAGCAGTAGCGTGGAAACCTCTGTGCTCGGGGCGTGAAGAGCAGCCAAGCTCTTGGTCATGTGGGGTGAGGTGCAGAGTAGTTAATACTTTAAAACTTGGCATTCTTCCGGGCGTGATGAGTGGAGCAAATCTGAACACGAAGCTCCAGCTTGCTGGAAATAAGATGCCGCTCTCTTGATAGTCCTACCGCGGCCATACAAATGCTGATAGTGGTAAAACGGGCTAGAAGCGGCTTCACTGGCTCTATGTGGGTCTCTGTGCTGTGAGTGACCATGAGGTCAATGAGGTATTATTATTTTCAGGTTCTCAGAACGGAAGTAAACGTTATCTTTCTTTCCCCCTGCTGCCCTCCAGAACCCCAGAAACCTCCTACCAGACCTTACCTGGAGGATCGTGGCAGCTGTGGCAGTGATGGAGAGGAGGAGGAAGAGTACCGCCGGCAGCTCTCAGAACACTCCAAGAAAGGTTACTACGGACAGCCATCCAGATACAGAGACACACAATTGCAGGCTTGCTGGTCCGTGCAAGCAGAAAGCTGTTTGGAGGTTCTCTTCCTTCCCGGCCAAAGTGGAGCACAGTTAGTCTTACGAAGCTGTATTTTTTGTTGGGGATAATTAGTAGGTGTGCTGCACAACGCAGACATATCCATAGGCTGAAACGGGAAGACTTTGTTTTTTGGGGATATACCATTTTTGTTTTTTGGGGATATGCCATTTTGTTAGCGTCTAAGAAAAGAAATCACTATCGCCTGAACGCTGTTGCCTGTTTTGAGAGGACCAAATCCTGTTTTAAAGTTTGCATTAGTTGTTGGTATTTTCATACCTTAACGGAGAAACTCTTTTTCCTCTTTTATTAATGCTGCCAATTTGGGCTGTTCTATGAAAATATGATCTGGGAGATAAACTCCTCGATGCAACAGAACTAAACTTACAAGTATGTAAAAACAGTAAGTGCCTTTACCAAGAAGCATTTCTAATTGTTTGTTTCTACATCTGATACATGTGTAAAGCCATGGCACGCTAGCAGGGAGATGGTCTCTTTTGCCTAGCTTTTTTATCAGATTCATGGCAAGAATTTACCTTTACTCAGCTAGAGGGAATTTGCTTCATCAAAACATTTTTGGTGCCAGCTGTATGCGTTCAGGAGTGGGTTCATCCAAACTTCTGTGCCATAACTCTGTCTCTGCAGTAGTCACATACTGCATACATTAGATTTTAGCTTATAGGTGGGTTGTGTATAAGGGAGCTGAAGCAAGAGTGATGGCCATCAGCTCGTCAGAGTGGTTTTTGCTCCATGTATGACCCTCGCCTCGTTCTGTTCATGCGTGGTTCTGACTTGGTGAATCATGAAGATGCAGAGCTGCTGGAGTGGGCAGGGAGGCTGGGAAGGTGACTGGAGGGTGGGAGCACCTGTCGTATGAAGAGAGGCTGAGGGAGCAGGGCTTGTTCAGCCTGCAGAAGGAGTGGCCGTGGGGAGACCTCAGGGGAGCATCTGTGCAGGAGGGAGACCAACCTTTTACGCGGTGTGATAGTGATAGAATCGTGGACTCATAGATAGAAAAGAATGGAATAGAATATTCATAGATAAAGCCATAGAATAGAATAGAACAGATCGATAGAACAGAATAATAGATTCTATGACAGAATGGCTATTTGGAAAGAGAGGGATGGGAAGGTCTCTCTCCCAGCTAGAGGAGCCTGGGGATGATAGTAACCGTTAGTGAGAGAAGGGAAGGCTGGGGTAGCTGCTGGGTGCTGAATGCACCTGGAGACCAGGGCTGTGACAAGCTCCCAAGCAAATGAAAGGGGACCCTGCTTGCAGCCATGTGCTCTCTGACCCAGTCCCCCAGGTCTTTCACCCTCGTTTGGGAGGAGACACTGGGACTATGGCAGTCATCTGTCACTGCCAAGCTCCGTGACGATTGCTGAAAGACAAGAAATTCCCACAGAGGATATCTGTAGGGCACATGCACCCATCTTCCCGCTCCCAGCAGTGACTGGTGCTCCAATGGGAAGTCTTTCCCTTACAGGCACTGTCGTCACAGACTGCTCCATCCCGGAGGAGCTTATGGGAAGAGCCCCCCATCTGACCTGTCGCTCTCTTGGTGGGATAGTGGCAGATGAGCTCTTGCCATTTGCGCTGCTTTGCACAGTCCCCAGGCCTCGTACCTTTCCCTCTCTGCCGTTTGCTAAATGTGGAGGTGATGGGAGGCCCCCCTAAGCTTGCAAAGAAAGGGAGACCCAGAGGAGTGCCTGTTCCTGTGTGTCTGCTCATCTGTGAGCTCTGAGTGCTGAGTCAGGGGCTGGGCAGCTCTCTGACTTGTGGGTCTGCAGAAACTTGCCCTCTCTGGTGAGTGAACAAGCCCAAGAGATTCAGTTCCTGTGTGGGCTGCCTACGGGACTTCCCTGCTGACCCCCGCCACTCATCTCTTGCCAAGGATTGCTGGGTGAGGTGTGGCACACGCATTCACCTTGTGAGAAATGCTCGTATTCCGTAGTTGGGGCTTAGGTGAAATTTGCTAGGAATCCTAATTCCTTTCACGCTTTGGCAGAAGCGGGCAAACTTGACAAGGGTGCGCCAGACCAGAGTGACACAACAGTTTCTATTTACTACTTCCCAGTGCATATTTTCTCCATTCCCTCACTGGCCGAGGACTTCCAGCCACACAGCCTGAGCGAGGCTCCTCATTCCCTCAGCCGATGTCCCGTCCCTGTTTACTGCTTGGTTAGCCCCTCTGCGTTCTCCTCCTCTTCTTCTTTAGTTTTTACCTGCTACGGCATGCTGGCACAACCTCTCATAGTTAGCCTTCCCCTCTGCCTGGCATTCAAACTACAGAACTGGTTTGTACCAGTGCATCTCACAATGTTACTCAAATTTCTCACAATATACGACTGGAACACTCGGGAATTCAAAGTCAGGCCGAGATTTAATTAATAAAAGCAAAAAAGGGTTTCTGCGGTAACTCATCGAAGTACCGTGGTGCTGTTCTCCCCACATACAGGATCCAAGCCGATCCCTTTCTGCAACGCAGGTATAACCCACGGCAGCACACCATGGAGATATCTGATGATAGCGAAATGGCTCACGAACTTTGGGCTACAATTAGCTGGGCCCCAGGGCTGTCAAGGGCGGACGTACCATGAAACCGGCGGGGTCTCCCACCTCCCAGCCCTGCTGGCCCCTAGCCCCGATTGTGAGGTCAGAGGCATGCGCTGACGCTGTGCAGGCCCAGGCCTTTGTGACGTCAGGACTGGGTGCCACAGTCTGCCCCGCTGAGCCGCCACCTGGCACTGTTGGCCGTGGCTGCCAACGCGTGTGGAAGGAGCTCGCGGTGGTGTCCTGGTGGCTGTGTGCTCGGGGCAGGCGCGCTTCTCCTGCGGATCGTTTTTGGACTTGTTGCTCAGTGGCCTTCCTCTGCGCAGACTTTCCTGCTGCTGAAGGGGACACTGAGAAGGGGAAGGCTTGATTCCTCCACAGCATGAGGAGGAGAAAGTCTCCCCAGAGATCAAGAGGGACACAGATGCCCCCTGAAAGGGTGAGGGTGAGAAGAGCTGACAGGAACCTGAGAGGGGCAGAAACGGAGAGCAGCCGGCTCCCAGAAAACAGGTAGGTGTCTCTTCTGGCCAGGGCCTCCAAGCTGGTCAGTCCCGCTGGCCACGGCTCCCGTGGCGTGGAGACGGTGCACAGCAGGGCTTTTCGTTTTCCTCCACAGCTGCAGCCCCTCTCCGGTGACCCAGGCTGGGCCAGCCAGCTGCAGAAGCAGTGCTGCATACAATGTGGGTAAGTCGGGGGCTGCTTTGCTCCGCCAGGTTTCTGGGGGACGTTTTGGCCAGCAAGGGGCACCCCAGTACAACAGGAGCTGGGGCAGCAAGCCGAAGGCTGACCTCCATCCCTGAACATGCCGCCACGGTGTGCCTGCTAGGTGATCCTTGCCAGCCCTCGGTGTCCCGCTCGCAGGATGCACCCAGCTGCCCCTTGTCCAGGACGCAACCGCAGCCGTGCCCCTGCCCCTGCCTCTGCTGCGATCCGGACCGGCTCCCAGCCCTTCTTAGAGGGTCTGACACGGTCCTGTCTGGTACGCCTTGAGGACGTGCTCGAGCTTTTCTTTCTCCCCTTTCTTTGCCAGGGTCAAACATCAGAAATTATCTGAGAAACTCTCAGACCGTGGTCTTCCTCAAGAGACTCCTTGGCACAAGCATCTCCACTATGTGAGTACAGCACCTGCGCAATGTGGTATTGGGGGTTTCCGTGGGTCGGGGTGGGCAGGCCAGGCTGGCGGTGCTGCTACCCACCGGGAGAAAGAACTTGGCTCCCGCCAGCAGCAGCTCCGTGCTTCTGGAGCTATGGCAGCGGCTCAGGAGGGATGGGAGCAAAGCCCCAGTTACACACCTGACACAGCTCAAAACGTCTCATCCGAGCCTCTGGCTGGGATGTGGGGGTGCGAGGCAGCAGGAGTTAAAGGAGGCCAGGAGTAGACGGCTGCAGCCGGCCTGTGGAGGACACCTCAAAGCGGGGGGTGTTTCTTCATCTCCAGTAGAAGGAGATTTGACTCCTCAGCAAAAGAGAAGTCAAGCCCACAGCAGGGAGATCCCATGAGCCACCGCTTTCTCTTGCTGGGTCTGCTTTCTTCCCTGGGTTACTTCAGTGCCCTTCCTGAAGGTGCTCTTGGAACCAGCATGTTTGGCATGTTTTGCCTGTGGTGCTGAAGGTAGCTGAGGGAAGCCCCGCTCCTTCTGGGGGCTGCTCTGTTGGCTGTTCTTTGCCAGCAGCGGACTCCCCGCCTTGCTGCTTCGCAGCTTGTAAGAGGAGGTAGCCCTGAGAAGGGGTCTGCCCCAAACCCTGAGCGCTGCCAACACCGCGACTCCTTCTTTTTCAGGGAAGAGATGACCAAAAAGAACTCTGGGCTCTGCGTGCTGCTTTTCCTGGTCTTTCTGTCTGCTCTCAGTGAGTATTTGCCTGCTGCCAGCAGTACAAACGCTAGGTGGGATCTCCAGCGTGTGGGCAGGCGCTGAAGCACCCGCGGGGCCCTTCGCACCTCTCACTTCTGCCGCTCGGGGAGCTCCGGAGACGCTGTTCACACTCAGATCCCACCTGGCTCGAGAGCCAGTGCAGGGCCATTTCACAGCTTTCCCTTCGGACTCTGTTGTGCCGGAGCTCCCACAGCCCCGTAGCCTTCGTCCCCCGTACCAGTCAGCCAGCTTAAGAGTGGTGCTCTGCCCAGCCAAGGCTATGAAGGGAGGCTGCCTGTCCTTCCAGGCTCGCCGTCAGGCAGGGAGAGGCAGTGGGAGCCCAAAGCCTTTGTGCTTTATAGTCAGGGTTGGAGAAGAGGGTCCTTTCTTGCAGCCACGTGCTCTCTGCCCCGGTCAGTCCCCCACTTCCTCAGGGAAAATCTTGCACCTTGGTTTGGGGGGGAGACAGTGGGACTGTGGCAATCCTTAGAAACCATAGTGAAATAACTTTCTGTCTGTGCTGCAAATGACAGCTGGTGCCTACTGTGGAATCTTGCTGGCAAGAGTACCGTGGACAAAGGATTTCTTGCAGGTCAGTGACGATTGCTGAGGGACAGGGAATTCCCACAGAGGACACCGTGGTGGTTGGGCAAATGCACGCGTCCTGCTGTTGCCAGCAGTGACTGGTGCTCCAATGGAAATGGCCTTTCCCTTTCAGATGCCGTCGCTGCAGACTGCTCCACGCTTGATGAACTCAGGGTAAGGGCCCCCATCTGACCTGCTGCTCTCTTGGTGGGATAGTGGCAGACGAGCTCTTGCCATTTGCGCTGCCTTGCACAATCCCCAGGGCTTGTGCCTTTCCCTCTCTGCCTTTTACTAAACACTAAAGCAGGTGATGGGAAGCACTCCTAAGCTTGGAAAGAAAAGGAAGCACAAAGGAGTGTCTGTGTGTCTGCTCATCTGTGGGCTCTGAGTGCACTTCAGGGGCTGGGCAGCTCTCTGACAACATCTGCCTTGTGTGCATTTGCAGGAACTCGGTGACTGAGCAAACCCAGGGGACTGAAGACCAGAGGAAGGGGTTGTCTTACCTGGCGGAACAGCGTGGCACTGTGATGAAGGTGATCCTGCGCTTTAGGGAAGAGGCTAGGATGAGCAGAGCCTTGGGCAGGGCATTTCTGTAGGGCTGCCTGTGGGATTTGCGTGCTGACCCCCGCCACTCATCTCACGCCAGCCATTGCTGGTTGAGCTCCCCTTCTGCACAGGCTTTCTCCTGGTCACGTTTAACGTGCCACCTCCTGCTGCTGGAAAGCTGCCTGCATTGTTGTCCTGGTCATCCAGGAGCTCTGGCAGCCCAGAGAGTGTCTTCCCAGAGAGTGGAGACACCTGGGGGCCCTTCCGGACGTATCCCACCCTGCCACAGCTCATCTGGAGAGAGTGGAGGCGGACAACTGGTGCCCAGGCCCATACTGTGGCGGGGGACACAACAACTCCTGTCCAGCCCTTAACTCTTCCTGATGAAAAGAGTCGGAGGGCCTCTGCAGACGAGGCCTGTGTTTTGCTTTCCGACGCTTCCTGAGAAAGTTCTTTGGCTCTGACACGGAACGGTGTCCAACTGTAGGCCGTGGTCCAACGTAGCAGCCCGCTGACATGCTCATCTCCTGTACTGCTTTCTGTCTTCCCCAGGAAGTCCAGCTCTTGAAAGAGGCAGTGCCTGTGAGGCCTCGGGAAAACTGCTTCACAAAGTCTGACCGGGCTCTGAAAAGTGCAGGTATGGACCCAGACAGGCACGTCTTCTTACGCTGGGCTTATGCTCAGCGCTGCCAAAAGGAGACTGTGCTGCGGCCTCGTCTCTCTGAGGAAGAGCTGGATGAGACTAAATCACCTGGCCCAAATCACTGTGGCACCGCGGCTCCCTTGGCTCAGCGGCTCAGCCCCCTCAAGCCCTCGCTCCCTGCAGTGGTGCCCCTGGCACGCCCCTGACAGGAGTTACTGCGCTTTGCTGAGATTTCTCAGGGACCGAAACAGGTCCAGGTTGTCCTTAGCTCTCCCCACGCAGCGCGGCCTTGACTTGAGCCTGCTGTCCTTCGCGCAGGGCCTTGCTGCCTTCCACTGTCCGCAGACCTCATCTCTGTGGCCCTGAGAGAGGGATGCTGTCAGCAGGCAGTCTTAGAAATAGCCTGAGCCGACTAGGTGCTGGGAGACTGGGCCCGTGGCAATCATCTGCTCTCTTCTCAATTCAGGGGTGTCCATAGACCTGCAGAGATCATCCAGGTCTGCATGGTACTGCAGGGTGGCTTGGTTCCTGTGCGCTCCAAACATGCTGGAAACCTTTGAGCAGGTATGGTAGCAGAGATCCTCAGTGCTGCTTTTGTTCCCCCCTGTCCAGCTGGGGGAAGCCCCCGGGACTCTCCCTTCAGGCCCCTCTGCAGTACTGCTCAAGCCCATGGTGCTCCTCAGGTGCCTGGCTCCTGAGGTCTCCCTCGGGGCTTGGCTTACCAGAAACCAGTGGTATTCCTCTGAAGGCAGGCTGACCTGGGCTGAGCTGTGCTGCTACATCCTGCATCCCACTATCCGTGGTCGGGGCTGCGTGAGGAATCTTCTCCTCGGCCACCCTGTTTGCCTTTGTCAGCTGCTGGGCAAAACAGGAGCTTTCTTCACAGCCCTGACTCCGGTGTGGGGTATCCCACGTTTCATAACGGATATTTTCCTCTCCATGGGAACTTGGAGAGTTTTCTTTCCCATGCCTGTCTGCTTCCCTACCTGTTGTCCGCAGCACCAAAGCAGCTCGCATACTCAGTGCTGCCTGTGGTCTGGGCTGCACGGGCAGCAGCATGGGCCTCATGACTCCCTGCTCTCTGCTTTCAGCTGGACGCTTCCCCGGGATACTGCTGGCCTGTGAAAACATCTCAGAGCCAGATGGTCTTCAACTTGCCCACAGAAGTCCAGCCGACTGCAGTCACTGTGCAGCACACAGTGGACACAACCTTGTGGCACATCAGCAGCGCTCCCCGTGATTTCGCCGTCTTTGTGAGTGTCTGTTGGTACATGGGGCTGGGACGTAGCTGTAGGGAAGGGCTTCTGCTAGGGGGCATACGGAGAAGAGGACCAGTATGTCCTTTGAGCAGTGCTCAAGGAGAGACTCAGCGCCAGCACATCCTGCAGCAGAGCTGCAGGAGCTGCTGAAGCTCCGGCGGCCCAGGTGTGACACGCGTGTTGACCCCGTGCTTTATCTCGTAGGGACTGGATGAGAAAGGAGAGAACAAAGGTTTGCTTGGGAAATTCACCTACGATCTCCGGGAAGAGCTGTCCCAGACTTTTGAACTGCAGGTACAGTCATTGCGTGCGGGCAGGAGACCATTCCAGAACACTTTGGCAGCAGGTCAGTGGCAGGAGGAAGTGTGGGCAGTCCCTGCCAAGGCAGGGGTCCAGCGCCGGCTAGAAGAAACGTGCTGAGGTTCAGAGGGCCAAGAGCACATGACATGGCAGGGTAGCTGAATTGAAGCAGGGAGAGCACCGTGTTGGGCCAAGCGCTGTGCAGGAGCACAGGGTTCCCCCGTGGTGCCCACCTGTTTTGGCAGAGCCTTGCACGTGCTGGGAAATGCCCTAAAATGCAGGTGTCAGATGGTGAGAGCCAGGAGACAGTGCCACGTGCACGCCCTGTTCCCAGTGGCTGGCCGGAGCTGCTGTCTGCGCTGGCACTCCTAGACAGCCCACGTGCAGGTGTGCTCCCCAGCCATACCGCCCACACAGAGTCCACAGTGAAGGGAAGAGTGAAAGGGGAAGAAGCAAGCGTGAGCTGGACAGAGGCGCCTGGCAGCTCTACGTCTGCTAGGCCCCACGTCCTCGGGGACCACATGGCATCAGGCCTCCACCGCTGCTCATCCTGCTCCCACAGGCCAGACGTTGGCTCTGCTGGGGCACAGGGGGCCTTAGTGGGGCTGCTCAGGAGAAGGGAAGCAGAGAAAAGCCTCCTCGTCAGCCATGCTCACAAGGAAATGCACGGAGGCAGCTGCGGTTGCTTCCAGGCCAGGAGTGAAGTCTCCTGTCTTCTTTGTTTTGCAGACCGGGACCCCCAGAGGCTTTTGGCATATAAAGCTCGTTGTACTCAACAACTGGGGAAATGCAGGACACACGTGCATTTATCGGGTGCAGGTTCATGGCAAGAGTGCAGGACTAAAATGACATCGACTAAAGACATCCGGAGACATTCTAGAAAACAGCTTCTTTAAAAAATAAAACACCAAATTATTCCATCTCAGCGACGTGTGTTTGCCCTGGTGTTCTTTCACAGGCTTTCTCTGAGCAGCCCATTTCTACTTGTCCAGCAGAAACTGGACATTCCTCACTCTGATGCGAGTGAACCAAGGAAAAGGAGATGATGGTGCCCTGGCCCTGTGTTGTCTGGAGGGATGTGAGGGACATCTGTGAAGGCTGGCGGGTGCTGCAACAGGCACGGGGCTTAGAAACCCACCGTGGCTGAGAATGCGGCTCAGGTGGTGCGTCCCCAAAACCAGCCCCCATGGTGCTGCTGCTGTTGCTGACTCCAAATCCCATGGGAACCTCCCGTAGGTGGGAGGGTATTCCTCTCCCACTTCTGCCACTCAGGGAGCTCCAGAGAGGAAAATGAATCACAGAACAGCCAGGATTGGAAGGGGCCTCAAGGATCACGAATCTCCAACCCCCCTGCCACATGCAAGGCCAGACAACCTCTCCGTTTCATACTAGACCTGGCTGCCCAGGGCGCCATCCAATCTGCCCTTGAACACCTCCAGGGATGGGGCATCCACAACCTCTCTGGGCAGCCTGTTCCAGCACCTCATTACTCTCGTAGTAAAGAACTTCCCCCTGACATCCAACCTAAATCTTCCCTCCCTCAGCCACGGGAGTTTGGCCAGCAGGATTGACCTGCGTGGAGGCCTCGGCCAGAAAAGAAGTCTTGGGAAGCCTCCAAGGGAACGGCCCCAGCACGGAAAGGGTAACGGGCAGCATGGAAAGGTTATGGGCAGCATGCCAGCTTCCTTGTCATGTTCCCACGGGATATGGACTTGGCAACAGCAGCATCGCTGTGGGGGTTGGTTTGGTGGTCTCAGGGGGGCTTTCAGCTGAGACTCTTCTCCCGAGTGTTTCTGAGCCCAGTGGCTCTTCTACCCACAGCCCTCATGGTGACAGCTGAGGGCGTCCTATGGGTGGGCCGCTAAGATGATCGGAGGGCTGGAGCATCTCTCCTACGAGCAAAAGTTGAGGGAACTGGGCTTCAGTGGCTTGGAAAAGAGAAGGCTCCAGGGAGACTTCATTGTGGCCTTCCAGTACTTGAAGGGGGCATATGAACGGGAGGGGGAACGGCTGTTTACGAGGCTGAGAAGTGCCACACAAGGGGGAGCGGTTTTAAAGTGAGACAGGGAGGTCTAGTAGGAGGCAGTTCTTCACACAGAGGGTGGTGACACACTGGAACGGGTTGCCCAAGGAGGTTGTGGATGCCCCATCCCTGGAGGTATTCAAGGCCAGGCTGGGCAGCCTGTACTACTGGCTGGCGACCCTGCATATAGCAGGGAGTTGAAACAAGATGATCACCGTGGTCCTTTTCAATCCAGGCCATTCTGTGATTCTGTGATTCTATGAAACTGCCCCTCTACCGTGTGCTGGTGAGGCCTCACCTGGAGTACTGCGTTCAGACGTGTGGTAGTCAGTGCAGGAGAAACGTGGACCTGATGGAGCGCGTCCAGAGGAGGGCCACAGAAATGAGCCAGTGGAGGGGACATCTCTCCTACGAGGACAGTCTGAGAGAACTGGGGCTGTCCAGCCCGCAGAAGAGAAGGCTGTGAGGTGACCTGACAGCGGCCTTTCAGTATCTCAAGGGGAGCGACAGGAGAGAAGGGGACAAACTCTTTAGCAGGGTCTGTGGAGCCAGAACAAGGGGAAATGGTTTTGAGCTTGAAGAGGGCAGATATAGGTTGGATATACGGAAAAAGTCTTTTACAGTGAGGGCACTGGAACAGCTTGCCTAGAGATGTGGTTGATGCTCCATCCCTGCAGACTATCAAAGAGGGGCTGCATCAAACTCCGGGCAACGTGATGTAGCTCTGCACGTCCCTGTTCACTGAAGGGGAGTGGGACTGAATGGCCTCTAGAGGTCCCTTCCAGCTCTAAGGATTCTATGATTCTACGATTCTGAGAGTCAACGGTCTATTCAGCAGACAAAATTAAGACACTTAAAATCTCCCTGGGCATCTTGCTTCACAGCACAGAGACGTGAGTTTTCTGTGTTAACAGGAAAAAAAGTCAGGCTGATGTGGCAGTGTCATGGGAAAACACAAAGTGTGCTGTGGCCGGCCAGATTGCACGCCAAACTGATGGTACCCCTTTCTTTTTCTTCTTTGTTCCTTTGTCTCTCCTTTTCTTTTTCCCGGACCTGTGCCCCCCGTCACACACTCAGATCTAGGGATAACTCCGTGACAATTATTGGTGGAGAATGCGGGCAGCTACAGATCTCTCCTTCATCTTAAGAGCATTGTATAGAGGACTGAGGAGACCATGGTGTTCCTTGGAACATATTGCTTCCTTCTTAAGTTCCGCATGTTCAGTGTCAGAGCTGCATATACCTATAGCCAATTAAGGGCAGTGATGGAGATACCTGCCTGGTTCCTATACATCCCAGCTAACTTAACAGACAATACGATGTTTGGACTGTTTTTTCCAGGTGCTTTCTCAGTTCATTATGTGTGTTTGGGTTGCCAGCTTAGGTACTGTGCTATCAGACTCCCTGAACATATTCTCTGCAGTACTATTTTACATTACGTGGAGGAAGCTTTTCCCACAGCCAGAGAACGTGGAGTGGCAGGGAATATGGAGAAGTCTAGGAAAGAGATTAAAAGTGTGGGGACCCCCGGCGTCATGGGATTTTCCTCCTGAACACCTGTGGGACTCTGAGGAACTACGCGAGCATTTGGGTAAGGGATGGCGCAGATCTGAGAAGGAATGGCTTATTTGGGGCTTGGCTTCTGCTTACCGAGCTCTATATAATCCTATTGTGGAGAGAGAGAGTTTCAGGACTACAAAGGGGAAACCTCCAAGTCAATCTTGACCAATTGCAGGAGGCACCGGTATCAATGTCCGTTTCCGTATGGAAGGCCAGAAATGGAAACGGGTGTCCTCACCTCACGTGTGGAACGGAAAGAAGAAGAAGCAGAAGAAGCAGAGGAAGATCCAGGCGAGGGGCCCTCCTCAAAAGCACCCCCACCGAGAAAGGCAACCGAGAAAAGTAAGAGACATGGAGAGGAGAGTGATGAGGAGGGAGTCACTGTTACCACTATTCGCTGTCCCCTGAAAGCCACCGAGATCAGACTGCCTGTCCTTCCAAGCTCGCTGTCAGACAGGGAGAGGCAGCGGGAGCAAAAAGCCTTCATGCTTTATAGTCGGAGTAGGAGATGGCCCGTGCACAGGAATGTTAGGATAGCTTCAGGGTCTTATTCTCAGTCTTTCTTAACCACATCTGCAGAGTATTTGCCTCCTGAGGGAAATCAGCGCGGCGACCTTTTGGGAGGAATGGTAAGGGCTGCCCTGCAAGGGGCGCTGCGGCAGCATAGAACAGGCTGACGGCTGACGTTCCCCTCCCGGCCCAGCAGGGCCCGTCTTCGTAACGGCAAGGTGCGAGGCGGCTGCTCCTGGCCCCGCTCCAGCGCCTCAGTGCCGCTGCCGCGAGGAGAGCTAATGGCGCCCGAGAGAGAGCTCCTGGATAACGGGGAGCGCCCTCGCCTGCTGAGGCTATTCCTTGCTTCAGGGCGGCCGCACGGGGCCGTGCGTTTCAGAGCAAGATCCGCAGGGGCGCTTTTTCTGGTTTTGAATCCCCCACTGCTTCCAGCAACCAGTGCTGTTAGCGCTTTAGAGGAATGGTAATGGCTGCCCTGGGAAGGGGCACGGTGGCAGCATGGAAAGAGGGTGACACCTCATTTGTGTACGGCGTGGGGCTGCAAAAATCGCAGGTTTTGACACCGGTGAGACGCCTTTGGCAGACTGCAATGACGTATGTCTGCTTGGTGTCACATTAAATGGGCAGCACCAAAGTGTATAAAAAGGAAACGCGTGCTTTTTTTAGAGATGGGAGCCATCATAAGAGCCTTGAATGAAGGCCATGAGTTTAAGAAATATCACATCTCAGGCCTTGAGACAGCAGGCCAGAGATGCAAGGAAAGGAAGCAGGCATACAGAGAATGGTGCAGAAATGGATGGTGCAGAACAGTTTGAGGAAGACGGCGCTCAGTTGCGGTACCAGCAGTAGCGTGGAAACCTCTGTGCTCGGGGCGTGAAGAGCAGCCAAGCTCTTGGTCATGTGGGGTGAGGTGCAGAGTAGTTAATACTTTAAAACTTGGCATTCTTCCGGGCGTGATGAGTGGAGCAAATCTGAACACGAAGCTCCAGCTTGCTGGAAATAAGATGCCGCTCTCTTGATAGTCCTACCGCGGCCATACAAATGCTGATAGTGGTAAAACGGGCTAGAAGCGGCTTCACTGGCTCTATGTGGGTCTCTGTGCTGTGAGTGACCATGAGGTCAATGAGGTATTATTATTTTCAGGTTCTCAGAACGGAAGTAAACGTTATCTTTCTTTCCCCCTGCTGCCCTCCAGAACCCCAGAAACCTCCTACCAGACCTTACCTGGAGGATCGTGGCAGCTGTGGCAGTGATGGAGAGGAGGAGGAAGAGTACCGCCGGCAGCTCTCAGAACACTCCAAGAAAGGTTACTACGGACAGCCATCCAGATACAGAGACACACAATTGCAGGCTTGCTGGTCCGTGCAAGCAGAAAGCTGTTTGGAGGTTCTCTTCCTTCCCGGCCAAAGTGGAGCACAGTTAGTCTTACGAAGCTGTATTTTTTGTTGGGGATAATTAGTAGGTGTGCTGCACAACGCAGACATATCCATAGGCTGAAACGGGAAGACTTTGTTTTTTGGGGATATACCATTTTTGTTTTTTGGGGATATGCCATTTTGTTAGCGTCTAAGAAAAGAAATCACTATCGCCTGAACGCTGTTGCCTGTTTTGAGAGGACCAAATCCTGTTTTAAAGTTTGCATTAGTTGTTGGTATTTTCATACCTTAACGGAGAAACTCTTTTTCCTCTTTTATTAATGCTGCCAATTTGGGCTGTTCTATGAAAATATGATCTGGGAGATAAACTCCTCGATGCAACAGAACTAAACTTACAAGTATGTAAAAACAGTAAGTGCCTTTACCAAGAAGCATTTCTAATTGTTTGTTTCTACATCTGATACATGTGTAAAGCCATGGCACGCTAGCAGGGAGATGGTCTCTTTTGCCTAGCTTTTTTATCAGATTCATGGCAAGAATTTACCTTTACTCAGCTAGAGGGAATTTGCTTCATCAAAACATTTTTGGTGCCAGCTGTATGCGTTCAGGAGTGGGTTCATCCAAACTTCTGTGCCATAACTCTGTCTCTGCAGTAGTCACATACTGCATACATTAGATTTTAGCTTATAGGTGGGTTGTGTATAAGGGAGCTGAAGCAAGAGTGATGGCCATCAGCTCGTCAGAGTGGTTTTTGCTCCATGTATGACCCTCGCCTCGTTCTGTTCGTGCGTGGTTCTGACTTGGTGAATCATGAAGATGCAGAGCTGCTGGAGTGGGCAGGGAGGCTGGGAAGGTGACTGGAGGGTGGGAGCACCTGTCGTATGAAGAGAGGCTGAGGGAGCAGGGCTTGTTCAGCCTGCAGAAGGAGTGGCCGTGGGGAGACCTCAGGGGAGCATCTGTGCAGGAGGGAGACCAACCTTTTACGCGGTGTGATAGTGATAGAATCGTGGACTCATAGATAGAAAAGAATGGAATAGAATATTCATAGATAAAGCCATAGAATAGAATAGAACAGATCGATAGAACAGAATAATAGATTCTATGACAGAATGGCTATTTGGAAAGAGAGGGATGGGAAGGTCTCTCTCCCAGCTAGAGGAGCCTGGGGATGATAGTAACCGTTAGTGAGAGAAGGGAAGGCTGGGGTAGCTGCTGGGTGCTGAATGCACCTGGAGACCAGGGCTGTGACAAGCTCCCAAGCAAATGAAAGGGGACCCTGCTTGCAGCCATGTGCTCTCTGACCCAGTCCCCCAGGTCTTTCACCCTCGTTTGGGAGGAGACACTGGGACTATGGCAGTCATCTGTCACTGCCAAGCTCCGTGACGATTGCTGAAAGACAAGAAATTCCCACAGAGGATATCTGTAGGGCACATGCACCCATCTTCCCGCTCCCAGCAGTGACTGGTGCTCCAATGGGAAGTCTTTCCCTTACAGGCACTGTCGTCACAGACTGCTCCATCCCGGAGGAGCTTATGGGAAGAGCCCCCCATCTGACCTGTCGCTCTCTTGGTGGGATAGTGGCAGATGAGCTCTTGCCATTTGCGCTGCTTTGCACAGTCCCCAGGCCTCGTACCTTTCCCTCTCTGCCGTTTGCTAAATGTGGAGGTGATGGGAGGCCCCCCTAAGCTTGCAAAGAAAGGGAGACCCAGAGGAGTGCCTGTTCCTGTGTGTCTGCTCATCTGTGAGCTCTGAGTGCTGAGTCAGGGGCTGGGCAGCTCTCTGACTTGTGGGTCTGCAGAAACTTGCCCTCTCTGGTGAGTGAACAAGCCCAAGAGATTCAGTTCCTGTGTGGGCTGCCTACGGGACTTCCCTGCTGACCCCCGCCACTCATCTCTTGCCAAGGATTGCTGGGTGAGGTGTGGCACACGCATTCACCTTGTGAGAAATGCTCGTATTCCGTAGTTGGGGCTTAGGTGAAATTTGCTAGGAATCCTAATTCCTTTCACGCTTTGGCAGAAGCGGGCAAACTTGACAAGGGTGCGCCAGACCAGAGTGACACAACAGTTTCTATTTACTACTTCCCAGTGCATATTTTCTCCATTCCCTCACTGGCCGAGGACTTCCAGCCACACAGCCTGAGCGAGGCTCCTCATTCCCTCAGCCGATGTCCCGTCCCTGTTTACTGCTTGGTTAGCCCCTCTGCGTTCTCCTCCTCTTCTTCTTTAGTTTTTACCTGCTACGGCATGCTGGCACAACCTCTCATAGTTAGCCTTCCCCTCTGCCTGGCATTCAAACTACAGAACTGGTTTGTACCAGTGCATCTCACAATGTTACTCAAATTTCTCACAATATACGACTGGAACACTCGGGAATTCAAAGTCAGGCCGAGATTTAATTAATAAAAGCAAAAAAGGGTTTCTGCGGTAACTCATCGAAGTACCGTGGTGCTGTTCTCCCCACATACAGGATCCAAGCCGATCCCTTTCTGCAACGCAGGTATAACCCACGGCAGCACACCATGGAGATATCTGATGATAGCGAAATGGCTCACGAACTTTGGGCTACAATTAGCTGGGCCCCAGGGCTGTCAAGGGCGGACGTACCATGAAACCGGCGGGGTCTCCCACCTCCCAGCCCTGCTGGCCCCTAGCCCCGATTGTGAGGTCAGAGGCATGCGCTGACGCTGTGCAGGCCCAGGCCTTTGTGACGTCAGGACTGGGTGCCACAGTCTGCCCCGCTGAGCCGCCACCTGGCACTGTTGGCCGTGGCTGCCAACGCGTGTGGAAGGAGCTCGCGGTGGTGTCCTGGTGGCTGTGTGCTCGGGGCAGGCGCGCTTCTCCTGCGGATCGTTTTTGGACTTGTTGCTCAGTGGCCTTCCTCTGCGCAGACTTTCCTGCTGCTGAAGGGGACACTGAGAAGGGGAAGGCTTGATTCCTCCACAGCATGAGGAGGAGAAAGTCTCCCCAGAGATCAAGAGGGACACAGATGCCCCCTGAAAGGGTGAGGGTGAGAAGAGCTGACAGGAACCTGAGAGGGGCAGAAACGGAGAGCAGCCGGCTCCCAGAAAACAGGTAGGTGTCTCTTCTGGCCGGGGCCTCCAAGCTGGTCAGTCCCGCTGGCCACGGCTCCCGTGGCGTGGAGACGGTGCACAGCAGGGCTTTTCGTTTTCCTCCACAGCTGCAGCCCCTCTCCGGTGACCCAGGCTGGGCCAGCCAGCTGCAGAAGCAGTGCTGCATACAATGTGGGTAAGTCGGGGGCTGCTTTGCTCCGCCAGGTTTCTGGGGGACGTTTTGGCCAGCAAGGGGCACCCCAGTACAACAGGAGCTGGGGCAGCAAGCCGAAGGCTGACCTCCATCCCTGAACATGCCGCCACGGTGTGCCTGCTAGGTGATCCTTGCCAGCCCTCGGTGTCCCGCTCGCAGGATGCACCCAGCTGCCCCTTGTCCAGGACGCAACCGCAGCCGTGCCCCTGCCCCTGCCTCTGCTGCGATCCGGACCGGCTCCCAGCCCTTCTTAGAGGGTCTGACACGGTCCTGTCTGGTACGCCTTGAGGACGTGCTCGAGCTTTTCTTTCTCCCCTTTCTTTGCCAGGGTCAAACATCAGAAATTATCTGAGAAACTCTCAGACCGTGGTCTTCCTCAAGAGACTCCTTGGCACAAGCATCTCCACTATGTGAGTACAGCACCTGCGCAATGTGGTATTGGGGGTTTCCGTGGGTCGGGGTGGGCAGGCCAGGCTGGCGGTGCTGCTACCCACCGGGAGAAAGAACTTGGCTCCCGCCAGCAGCAGCTCCGTGCTTCTGGAGCTATGGCAGCGGCTCAGGAGGGATGGGAGCAAAGCCCCAGTTACACACCTGACACAGCTCAAAACGTCTCATCCGAGCCTCTGGCTGGGATGTGGGGGTGCGAGGCAGCAGGAGTTAAAGGAGGCCAGGAGTAGACGGCTGCAGCCGGCCTGTGGAGGACACCTCAAAGCGGGGGGTGTTTCTTCATCTCCAGTAGAAGGAGATTTGACTCCTCAGCAAAAGAGAAGTCAAGCCCACAGCAGGGAGATCCCATGAGCCACCGCTTTCTCTTGCTGGGTCTGCTTTCTTCCCTGGGTTACTTCAGTGCCCTTCCTGAAGGTGCTCTTGGAACCAGCATGTTTGGCATGTTTTGCCTGTGGTGCTGAAGGTAGCTGAGGGAAGCCCTGCTCCTTCTGGGGGCTGCTCTGTTGGCTGTTCTTTGCCAGCAGCGGACTCCCCGCCTTGCTGCTTCGCAGCTTGTAAGAGGAGGTAGCCCTGAGAAGGGGTCTGCCCCAAACCCTGAGCGCTGCCAACACCGCGACTCCTTCTTTTTCAGGGAAGAGATGACCAAAAAGAACTCTGGGCTCTGCGTGCTGCTTTTCCTGGTCTTTCTATCTGCTCTCAGTGAGTATTTGCCTGCTGCCAGCAGTACAAACGCTAGGTGGGATCTCCAGCGTGTGGGCAGGCGCTGAAGCACCCGCGGGGCCCTTCGCACCTCTCACTTCTGCCGCTCGGGGAGCTCCGGAGACGCTGTTCACACTCAGATCCCACCTGGCTCGAGAGCCAGTGCAGGGCCATTTCACAGCTTTCCCTTCGGACTCTGTTGTGCCGGAGCTCCCACAGCCCCGTAGCCTTCGTCCCCCGTACCAGTCAGCCAGCTTAAGAGTGGTGCTCTGCCCAGCCAAGGCTATGAAGGGAGGCTGCCTGTCCTTCCAGGCTCGCCGTCAGGCAGGGAGAGGCAGTGGGAGCCCAAAGCCTTTGTGCTTTATAGTCAGGGTTGGAGAAGAGGGTCCTTTCTTGCAGCCACGTGCTCTCTGCCCCGGTCAGTCCCCCACTTCCTCAGGGAAAATCTTGCACCTTGGTTTGGGGGGGAGACAGTGGGACTGTGGCAATCCTTAGAAACCATAGTGAAATAACTTTCTGTCTGTGCTGCAAATGACAGCTGGTGCCTACTGTGGAATCTTGCTGGCAAGAGTACCGTGGACAAAGGATTTCTTGCAGGTCAGTGACGATTGCTGAGGGACAGGGAATTCCCACAGAGGACACCGTGGTGGTTGGGCAAATGCACGCGTCCTGCTGTTGCCAGCAGTGACTGGTGCTCCAATGGAAATGGCCTTTCCCTTTCAGATGCCGTCGCTGCAGACTGCTCCACGCTTGATGAACTCAGGGTAAGGGCCCCCATCTGACCTGCTGCTCTCTTGGTGGGATAGTGGCAGACGAGCTCTTGCCATTTGCGCTGCCTTGCACAATCCCCAGGGCTTGTGCCTTTCCCTCTCTGCCTTTTACTAAACACTAAAGCAGGTGGTGGGAAGCACTCCTAAGCTTGGAAAGAAAAGGAAGCACAAAGGAGTGTCTGTGTGTCTGCTCATCTGTGGGCTCTGAGTGCACTTCAGGGGCTGGGCAGCTCTCTGACAACATCTGCCTTGTGTGCGTTTGCAGGAACTCGGTGACTGAGCAAACCCAGGGGACTGAAGACCAGAGGAAGGGGTTGTCTTACCTGGCGGAACAGCGTGGCACTGTGATGAAGGTGATCCTGCGCTTTAGGGAAGAGGCTAGGATGAGCAGAGCCTTGGGCAGGGCATTTCTGTAGGGCTGCCTGTGGGATTTGCGTGCTGACCCCCGCCACTCATCTCACGCCAGCCATTGCTGGTTGAGCTCCCCTTCTGCACAGGCTTTCTCCTGGTCACGTTTAACGTGCCACCTCCTGCTGCTGGAAAGCTGCCTGCATTGTTGTCCTGGTCATCCAGGAGCTCTGGCAGCCCAGAGAGTGTCTTCCCAGAGAGTGGAGACACCTGGGGGCCCTTCCGGACGTATCCCACCCTGCCACAGCTCATCTGGAGAGAGTGGAGGCGGACAACTGGTGCCCAGGCCCATACTGTGGCGGGGGACACAACAACTCCTGTCCAGCCCTTAACTCTTCCTGATGAAAAGAGTCGGAGGGCCTCTGCAGACGAGGCCTGTGTTTTGCTTTCCGACGCTTCCTGAGAAAGTTCTTTGGCTCTGACACGGAACGGTGTCCAACTGTAGGCCGTGGTCCAACGTAGCAGCCCGCTGACATGCTCATCTCCTGTACTGCTTTCTGTCTTCCCCAGGAAGTCCAGCTCTTGAAAGAGGCAGTGCCTGTGAGGCCTCGGGAAAACTGCTTCACAAAGTCTGACCGGGCTCTGAAAAGTGCAGGTATGGACCCAGACAGGCACGTCTTCTTACGCTGGGCTTATGCTCAGCGCTGCCAAAAGGAGACTGTGCTGCGGCCTCGTCTCTCTGAGGAAGAGCTGGATGAGACTAAATCACCTGGCCCAAATCACTGTGGCACCGCGGCTCCCTTGGCTCAGCGGCTCAGCCCCCTCAAGCCCTCGCTCCCTGCAGTGGTGCCCCTGGCACGCCCCTGACAGGAGTTACTGCGCTTTGCTGAGATTTCTCAGGGACCGAAACAGGTCCAGGTTGTCCTTAGCTCTCCCCACGCAGCGCGGCCTTGACTTGAGCCTGCTGTCCTTCGCGCAGGGCCTTGCTGCCTTCCACTGTCCGCAGACCTCATCTCTGTGGCCCTGAGAGAGGGATGCTGTCAGCAGGCAGTCTTAGAAATAGCCTGAGCCGACTAGGTGCTGGGAGACTGGGCCCGTGGCAATCATCTGCTCTCTTCTCAATTCAGGGGTGTCCATAGACCTGCAGAGATCATCCAGGTCTGCATGGTACTGCAGGGTGGCTTGGTTCCTGTGCGCTCCAAACATGCTGGAAACCTTTGAGCAGGTATGGTAGCAGAGATCCTCAGTGCTGCTTTTGTTCCCCCCTGTCCAGCTGGGGGAAGCCCCCGGGACTCTCCCTTCAGGCCCCTCTGCAGTACTGCTCAAGCCCATGGTGCTCCTCAGGTGCCTGGCTCCTGAGGTCTCCCTCGGGGCTTGGCTTACCAGAAACCAGTGGTATTCCTCTGAAGGCAGGCTGACCTGGGCTGAGCTGTGCTGCTACATCCTGCATCCCACTATCCGTGGTCGGGGCTGCGTGAGGAATCTTCTCCTCGGCCACCCTGTTTGCCTTTGTCAGCTGCTGGGCAAAACAGGAGCTTTCTTCACAGCCCTGACTCCGGTGTGGGGTATCCCACGTTTCATAACGGATATTTTCCTCTCCATGGGAACTTGGAGAGTTTTCTTTCCCATGCCTGTCTGCTTCCCTACCTGTTGTCCGCAGCACCAAAGCAGCTCGCATACTCAGTGCTGCCTGTGGTCTGGGCTGCACGGGCAGCAGCATGGGCCTCATGACTCCCTGCTCTCTGCTTTCAGCTGGACGCTTCCCCGGGATACTGCTGGCCTGTGAAAACATCTCAGAGCCAGATGGTCTTCAACTTGCCCACAGAAGTCCAGCCGACTGCAGTCACTGTGCAGCACACAGTGGACACAACCTTGTGGCACATCAGCAGCGCTCCCCGTGATTTCGCCGTCTTTGTGAGTGTCTGTTGGTACATGGGGCTGGGACGTAGCTGTAGGGAAGGGCTTCTGCTAGGGGGCATACGGAGAAGAGGACCAGTATGTCCTTTGAGCAGTGCTCAAGGAGAGACTCAGCGCCAGCACATCCTGCAGCAGAGCTGCAGGAGCTGCTGAAGCTCCGGCGGCCCAGGTGTGACACGCGTGTTGACCCCGTGCTTTATCTCGTAGGGACTGGATGAGAAAGGAGAGAACAAAGGTTTGCTTGGGAAATTCACCTACGATCTCCGGGAAGAGCTGTCCCAGACTTTTGAACTGCAGGTACAGTCATTGCGTGCGGGCAGGAGACCATTCCAGAACACTTTGGCAGCAGGTCAGTGGCAGGAGGAAGTGTGGGCAGTCCCTGCCAAGGCAGGGGTCCAGCGCCGGCTAGAAGAAACGTGCTGAGGTTCAGAGGGCCAAGAGCACATGACATGGCAGGGTAGCTGAATTGAAGCAGGGAGAGCACCGTGTTGGGCCAAGCGCTGTGCAGGAGCACAGGGTTCCCCCGTGGTGCCCACCTGTTTTGGCAGAGCCTTGCACGTGCTGGGAAATGCCCTAAAATGCAGGTGTCAGATGGTGAGAGCCAGGAGACAGTGCCACGTGCACGCCCTGTTCCCAGTGGCTGGCCGGAGCTGCTGTCTGCGCTGGCACTCCTAGACAGCCCACGTGCAGGTGTGCTCCCCAGCCATACCGCCCACACAGAGTCCACAGTGAAGGGAAGAGTGAAAGGGGAAGAAGCAAGCGTGAGCTGGACAGAGGCGCCTGGCAGCTCTACGTCTGCTAGGCCCCACGTCCTCGGGGACCACATGGCATCAGGCCTCCACCGCTGCTCATCCTGCTCCCACAGGCCAGACGTTGGCTCTGCTGGGGCACAGGGGGCCTTAGTGGGGCTGCTCAGGAGAAGGGAAGCAGAGAAAAGCCTCCTCGTCAGCCATGCTCACAAGGAAATGCACGGAGGCAGCTGCGGTTGCTTCCAGGCCAGGAGTGAAGTCTCCTGTCTTCTTTGTTTTGCAGACCGGGACCCCCAGAGGCTTTTGGCATATAAAGCTCGTTGTACTCAACAACTGGGGAAATGCAGGACACACGTGCATTTATCGGGTGCAGGTTCATGGCAAGAGTGCAGGACTAAAATGACATCGACTAAAGACATCCGGAGACATTCTAGAAAACAGCTTCTTTAAAAAATAAAACACCAAATTATTCCATCTCAGCGACGTGTGTTTGCCCTGGTGTTCTTTCACAGGCTTTCTCTGAGCAGCCCATTTCTACTTGTCCAGCAGAAACTGGACATTCCTCACTCTGATGCGAGTGAACCAAGGAAAAGGAGATGATGGTGCCCTGGCCCTGTGTTGTCTGGAGGGATGTGAGGGACATCTGTGAAGGCTGGCGGGTGCTGCAACAGGCACGGGGCTTAGAAACCCACCGTGGCTGAGAATGCGGCTCAGGTGGTGCGTCCCCAAAACCAGCCCCCATGGTGCTGCTGCTGTTGCTGACTCCAAATCCCATGGGAACCTCCCGTAGGTGGGAGGGTATTCCTCTCCCACTTCTGCCACTCAGGGAGCTCCAGAGAGGAAAATGAATCACAGAACAGCCAGGATTGGAAGGGGCCTCAAGGATCACGAATCTCCAACCCCCCTGCCACATGCAAGGCCAGACAACCTCTCCGTTTCATACTAGACCTGGCTGCCCAGGGCGCCATCCAATCTGCCCTTGAACACCTCCAGGGATGGGGCATCCACAACCTCTCTGGGCAGCCTGTTCCAGCACCTCATTACTCTCGTAGTAAAGAACTTCCCCCTGACATCCAACCTAAATCTTCCCTCCCTCAGCCACGGGAGTTTGGCCAGCAGGATTGACCTGCGTGGAGGCCTCGGCCAGAAAAGAAGTCTTGGGAAGCCTCCAAGGGAACGGCCCCAGCACGGAAAGGGTAACGGGCAGCATGGAAAGGTTATGGGCAGCATGCCAGCTTCCTTGTCATGTTCCCACGGGATATGGACTTGGCAACAGCAGCATCGCTGTGGGGGTTGGTTTGGTGGTCTCAGGGGGGCTTTCAGCTGAGACTCTTCTCCCGAGTGTTTCTGAGCCCAGTGGCTCTTCTACCCACAGCCCTCATGGTGACAGCTGAGGGCGTCCTATGGGTGGGCCGCTAAGATGATCGGAGGGCTGGAGCATCTCTCCTACGAGCAAAAGTTGAGGGAACTGGGCTTCAGTGGCTTGGAAAAGAGAAGGCTCCAGGGAGACTTCATTGTGGCCTTCCAGTACTTGAAGGGGGCATATGAACGGGAGGGGGAACGGCTGTTTACGTGGCTGAGAAGTGCCACACAAGGGGGAGCGGTTTTAAAGTGAGACAGGGAGGTCTAGTAGGAGGCAGTTCTTCACACAGAGGGTGGTGACACACTGGAACGGGTTTCCCAAGGAGGTTGTGGATGCCCCATCCCTGGAGGTATTCAAGGCCAGGCTGGGCTTAGGTGAAATTTGCTAGGAATCCTATTTCCTTTCATGCTTTTGCAGAAGCGGGCAAACTTTACAAGGGTGCACCAGACCAGAGTGACACAACAGTTTCTATTTACTACTTCCCAGTGCATATTTTCTCCATTCCCTCACTGGCCGAGGACTTCCAGCCTCACAGCCTGAGCGAGGCTCCTCATTCCCTCAGCCAATGTGCAGCTCCAGAGACACTTTCTGCACTCAGATCCCACCTGGACCCAGAGTCAACGCAGAGCTGTTTCGCAGCTTTCCCTTTGGATGCTCTGCCCAGGAACTTCTCAGTCCCATAGCCTCCATCCTTCATATCAGTCAGTGTATGAGCATCAACCCATGTTTCCTCAGCTCTCCCAGAACATGCCTTCCGCCTTCTTACCTGCTTTGTGGTCTCCGTCCTAATATCGCTTTTATACTGTGCAGAGCAGAATTGAATTGCATGTCCTGGAATTAAACAGGGTTGAATTGCACTGGTAAAATTCTGGCCTACAGACACCTTCAAGTAGAACTAGGAATGCCAATTCAGCGTTGCTTAAGGAAGTGGAGTTTCACTGCTTTTCTGTGGCAGCAATTAATTTATGCATGCTGAGCAACAGAGCAACAAACATCTCTTTAACATTACGCTAATGAGTAAGTCACAAATTGTAATTTTTTACTAATTAAGAATCCAACAGAATAGGCCAGCAAAAAAGAGCTTTTTTTATTGCACTGTTTATGATGAGATAGACCTTCCTTCTCAGACCAGCTGCTCTGCGTTAGCTGAAATTAGCTTTTCCTTGTGACTCAGGTCGATGAAGGCACATCGATCAGTCATGAACAGCACTGCACAGCCTCCCCTCATCCTACAGAATACCAAAACATTCTGCCAAAGTTGAGACACCCTGATGCTCTGAGGAGCGTGGAAGCTGAACACATGAAGGAATAGTACTTTTTCTGTGAAACGTCAAAAGTTTTCTGAAGTGAGGGAGCCAGCATCAGCCCCCAAGTATTTGGCTGAGAAAAGTAAAACCACACAGTACCAGAATTCTTCACAGACTGCATTCCAAACTCAGGAACAGATTAGGAGAAACAGCTCAGTGTTCACTTCTGTTTTGTTCACACATCGACTCTGAGTCAACCCATCCCTTTATTGCCAGACCTCTGGACCAGTCCCCATCTGGGAAAGAACAGAAAGGCAAAAAAGAAGCAATGCAAATTATTGTCTCTTGCTCCTACACCACAGAAAGCAAACAAACAACCTTCACATCAACACTTAAGTTCTGTGTGTCACTCACACTACAGAGCTTCTCTGAAAGTTGTCACGGGGTTATCCCTAGATATAAGTCCGTGACAGGGGGGCACAGACCCCGGGAAAAAGAAAGAAAGAAAAAGAAAAAAGAAAGGGGTAGGAACGGTTTGCCGTGACCCGGCCAGCCCCGGGCCGCCTGCGCTCCGGGAGATGGGGAAGGGCAGAGAGCTAGCAGATAGCTTTAACGAAGAAAAAACACAGTGGCAACGACCCGAGGAGGAACGGTAATTTACTGAATTTAATCAAATCAAACAAAACGAGAGAGACAGGAGTATCCAAAATTCCCTCCCACGATAGTCCGAGGGAAAGCACGTACTTTTCCGCGGGGCGAACGGAGACGGCTGAGCCGGGGCCAGAGGGCGAGAGGCAGACGCTCGGGTCCTGTCCGGAGCTCCACCCCACCTCCTCTTCCCACCAGGTCCTCCGCGGATGCCGCCCTCTCCCCTCCCATCAGGATACTCAAAGTGCCTGTAAAAAGCAGTAAACGGAACTAGAACATTAACTCGTTAACTCCCACTGGTCCACATGATGTTCTGATGTGGAATACTGACAACAAAAAATCACAAAACCACAACAAAGTGCAAGTCTATAGAGGTACTCAGGAGCAAGCAGGAACTAAGGCATCCCAGGTTCACAAGAAAGGTAATGGGAATAAATGCCATTCACCAGGGATATTTGGAGACTTTTTAGGAACAAAATTTAAAGAGGAAGCAAAGTAACTAAAAATCTGATCTGATGCATGTATGCTAGCTCGGTACAAAGTGATGTAACTTTTCATGCGCTCTCAGAGCAGCTTATTGCTCCTGCCACATGACTTAGTTGTGTTAATCACTTTCTGCCCCAAGGATATCTCAGAACCACGCAGCACTTTATACTGTTGCTTTCCTTTCTCCACGTGACTTCCAAAGTCTTGCTGTCTGTCCTGCCTGACAAATGGTGACCACATACTCCAGACCAGCCCATGGGGACTTGTGCAAACACACACGCTTTGAAACTTTGTGCTGTGCATAAGAAACTGGTGACAACTATCATGGGATGGTTGTCCAGACCTGAGAAATGGGCACTGTAGCTTCAGTGCACTTGGCAGTATATAGATTAGTCTGAACATGGGGTTCTTTGGAAGTGCCAGGTGGATCAAGCTTTCACAGGAGGGAGGAAAGTGCCTTTCATTCAAAACTGGGAGCAACTGCAAAGCCTCTAGGACTCCACAATCGCTGAAAGACTGTTTCAGATAAACAGTCAAGATCATTGGGTCACAGAACTTACTGGGTTGAAAGAAACATGAAGATCTCAACTCTCTTTCATAGACAGTTGCCACCCACCAGCTCAGATGCCCAGGGCCCCATCCAACCTGGCCTTGAGCATCTCCAGAGATGGGGCATCCACAGCTTCTCTGGGCAGTCTGTTCCTCTCAGTAAATCTTTTCTTATTAACATCTATTCTAAATCTGCCTTGCTTTAGTTTAAAGTGATTCCCCTTCTCCTGTCACTGTCTGACCATGTAAAATGACGGGTCTGACATATTTTTTTATAAAATCTCTTTAAGTACTGAAATGTCACAGTGAAGTCCCTGAAGCCTTCTGTAGGCTGAAAAAGCCCACTCCCCATGGGCTGAAAAAGCCCACTCCCTATAGTCTTCCTTTGTAGCACAGGCATTCCAGCCCTCTGACCATCTTTGTGGCTTTCTCTGGATGCTGAAGAGTGCTCCTCACCTAGTTGGCTCATCCACCATTTTCATCAGGAGGTTATTAATGCACTGGAGGAACCTCCTGGACTGTGAATGGTTGGCTGAGTAGGCCATCCAGCAAATACCAGGGTAGTTAAATTCCCCCATGATGACCAGGGCCTTTAATTGTGAGGTTGCTACCAGCTGCCTGTAGGAGGCCTCATCAGCTTCCTCATCCTGCATGGGTGGCCCGTAATAGATACCCGCAACAGTATCACCCATGCCAGCCTGCCCCTTACTTCTCACCCAGAAACTCTCAACCTGCTCCTCATCAATTCCTGGACAGTACTCAATACACTGCAGTTGCTAGCCTGTCCTTGCTGAGAAGAACGTAGCCATCCATGACCACATTCCAATCACGTGAGCTGACTGAGCTGACCCACCATGTCTCTGCAATTGCTACCAGGTCATCATCTCCTGACTGAACACAATTTCTAACTCCTTCTGCTTACTCCCCATGCTGTGTGCATTGGTGTACAGGCATTTTGGGGAGTGAATTGAGCATGCAGATTTCACCCAGGGGGGTGGTAGGCCTCCCACTGTCCCACCAGTGCAAGCCCAGTTAAAGCCCCATCCCCCTCTGAAACTAGTTTAAAGCTCTCCAGATGAGCCCCACTAATTCCCATCCCAGAACCTTTCTGCCCCTGTAAGATAAACCTTTCTCATGTGTTACTTGGGCTTGGTGTCTTATAAAACCAGCCATTATCAAAGCCCTGCCTGTAGCATCAGTCTCATAGCCAAGCATTTATGGACTGGATCCTTATATTCTGTCCCATGTCCTCATCCAAAAATCAGTATCAGATCAGTAGTGGGTAGCAGAATGTTGAGCGCACCAGGCTGGGGAGTGTTCTGGTGATATCCCTGATCCAGGCTCCAGGCAGACTGCAGACTTCCCTATGGCGAGGCTCAACTCTGCATAATGGGCCCTCTGTTCCTCTCAGAAGGCAACTGCCTACTATAATTACCCTTCTTTCTTTCTTATCAGAGGCAGTCTTGAGGCATGGTATCAACTGCCTCTTCCTATTTGACCTTGTAGATGGGCTTTCCACCACAAGTTCATCCACCTCTCTTTCAAGATCCAGGGCCTCAAACCTACAATGGAGGAGCACCAGGGGAAGTGAGGTAGGTAGGGAAGGGAGTTGCCTGTGATGCTGAACTTGGACTCTCTTTCAACCCTCCTCATCTTTTCTTGCCCTGTTACTTGCTCAACAAGTGACAGGGCAAGGACTCCAGCACATTGTGGGGGCACCCCTCCCTCTGGCATACCAGGGAGTTACTCCACCAATCAATCTCCTGCTCACAGGCCCTGATGCTATTTAGTCTGACCACCTCCTCCTTAAGCTTAGCCACTATGATGAGCAGACCTTCCACCTGAGAACAGCCAGTCTCCTTGCTGCCTTCCCCTAGCAGCTGCAAGCCCAGGACCCACTGCAGCCAGAGGTCTGAACAGACACATCTCTGGACAGACCCTCCATCTAGGTTGGCAGAGTGTTTTTTGAGTGAGTTCTCTGTCTAGTGGAGGCCATTTGTTTGTAGGTTTGTTTTCTCACAGACTGCCTGGTGAGCTGGTCTCCCATGGGAGTTGGTGCAGAGCTGGGCAGGCTCTGAAGCAGCTGATCTCGTCCACCCTTTGCTTTGCTTGCGCTGTGTAACATCCACCCACTCTGAGACTGCTTGGAGACCTAACCGAGGTCAGGGTCAAGGGTGGGCAGTGCTGGCTCTACCCATGCTTCCTCAGCAGCCTGCCCACAAGTTGCCAGCTGCCCCCACTCCAGTGAAGCACTTTAGCTGTCTTCAAAAAGCCCCCCAAAGAGCTTTTTCTCTGCTTTTTTTTTTTTTTTTTTTTTTTTTTTTTTTTTGCTATAGATCCTCTCAGTAAAGGCTTACCTGCCCTGAAGCTGATCTCCTCAGAGTATAATGGGGCTGTTGGTCTGCCTGTGTCACTGCATGACACCAGGCATCACTCTCTTTTTGACTGCTGGATACATTTCAGCCTGGTGATTTCTTCAAGGAACCTGGCCACCTGCTCAGTAAGTTCCCCAGGCTGGGCACACTTGCACTTAATGACACCCCCTCTGCCCTAAGGCTGTAGGGGCACTTCCAGATTCTGGAGTTCCCTGCAGTGGAAGTTTTGGGCAGCTCTATTGCTCCTCTGGAGTTCTGTTTGGGTCCATGCATCTGAGCAGGAAGGTTATGGCCCTCCAGTTTAGATTTCTGCTTCAGCCTCTGACTACAGGGGGTGGTCACTATACTGACTGAATAGAAAGATGTTTTCCTGTGGCTCCCAGAGGAGACAAAGCAGCTGCCTCGTGCCTCTCACGTACTGCTGCCCACATCCTTACTACCATTCCAGTCTTCTTTGTCTGCTCTGTTCCCATGCTCCCAGTCACTCATTTCCCGGAGGCTGCCTACATAGATGTGGGGGTGTCTCACTACTGTTCCTTGCCCCGTTCATACCTCCTCAGCTGCTCTCATGAGGACTTTTAGGAATGAAATGTTGTTTCTGCATTAGATATTGAAAAGGGGGAACTGATCTGAAGAAGTAGAGCACAGTTTATTTGTATTTTGTAACTTGTCCTTAGAAATCACTGATGTGAAAAACCAGAAATACCATACATGTTAGTAGCATATTTTAGAAATACAGAAAGTGAATTATGCAATTAATTCTTGCTCACAAAACTGCAAAAGTTTTTAAATGTCACAAATAGTATGGCTACAATACAATACAAATAGTATTATGGACTAGGAAAAATATTGTAAGGCTATTCTGTTTGGATAAGAGACCCTCAGCAAAAGAAAAACAGATTTAACAAACATCAAAGAAGCCAGGGCTTCTACACAAGGCTGGATTGCCTTGCTCTGTGTGTAGGTTGGGATGCAACAGGCAGGCATCAAGATACCCCCCTCTCTCCTCCTTCCAAACTTATCTATATCCAAGAATGAGCAGATGCCCAGAAATAATGGCCAAGTATTGAGTGAGCAAATGTTAGAAGTTAAATAATTAGCAATATATACTTAGCTATCAAAAATTTATGTTTATCCAGTATCTCTATGTTTGGTTGAGTGTTGGGAAGATTGTGAATCTGAAGTACTCAGCCAATTAGGAACCAGGGGAGAAAGAGGTAAGCATCAAGTAATAGGGCATAAAAAATGTAACGCTGTTTTCTGTGCGCGCTCCTGCTTGCACCTATGAATAAAATCTGCTTTATCAGAGATAACATCCTGATAAATTATCTGGATGTTTCCAACAGACTGAGAGCTCCTGGCACCTTCTGATGTCTCCTGCCTCACTCCAGGATCTCCTGGATTTCAGGTCCACCTCCCACATTGTGATCTCCCACCGTTTGAGAGAGCATGACCTGCATGGGAGCCAATCACTGCAGAGAGTATGACCTATCTACACAAATTCTCCAGAAATCAGACAGGAGGGCACAGAAATCAGAAAAAGATGATGCTCCCATCCCAAGGTGCTAGAGTGGGGAGAAGGAGCAGCCTCACTGCTGCAGGTTCCTCCATTTCCCTAGCATTCGCTGCTCAGCCTTGCACGATTCTCCTTATGCTTCCTGCAGAACGAAGTTGACCAGGACAATCTGCAGCCTCTTGCCCACTTGGGTGAGACCTCTCTGGGTGTCAAGGCGTATGGGGAGAGTGGAACATGGGTCTCTTATCTCCCCCATCCACCTCTCCATCTCCTGAACACAGTCCCTTGGAAATGCTCTTGAGCCTACAGCTTAGCTTGTTCCTGCTCCTCTTTAAGCATAAAAAAAATCCTAATCAGTCTGTACTTTTTATAAGTTGACAATTTTTAAGTATCATAAAGGAAGTTGTCATTATTTTTTTTTTTTAATTCCATGCTTAAAGAGTAAGTTATAATAATTCTCTTTGCTGCTGCTCAGGACTCTCAAATCTCTTTTCGTTTTGTAGAACTACAATTTATGAAACAATACTTTATCAAATCAAGTATACATTGCACAAATTATTTCAGTGAATTAGTTCAGCATAGGATGAAACAACTTAATTGGATTGGGACAGGTCAACAGAATGCCAGGAATCAGGACAACAGGTTGGAAACATCACATGGCTGAGTTAGATTTTAACTTCTTATTGCAGACTGTGAAATTAAGTGTGAATTTAATTGTAATATATGAGCTAAATTAATTGTGCTGTAAACATTTTCAATTACTTAACATATTCTTCACATGTTCAGATATTCTTCATATCTTCAGATTTTCTAGTTTAAAAAAAATACATAAATTTCTTATCCATCCCTGTGCACTCATTGCAAGGATAGTATTAATGCACAATTCCTTGTTTAAGATACCATGTATGGTGACAAGCTGAGACTGTTAGGACTCCTTGGCACGCTGACTTGTTAAGATCAGTGTGGTTTTAACAAGTTAACAGAGAAAGGAAACTGATAGCTAGAGTAGGTGAAATGTTGAGAGGAACTGCTTATTTTGATTGGATAATCCATGTTCCTATTTTGCCGGAATGTTCCTGTGTGCTGCTCCATTTGCTGGCATGAATGTAGCCTGAACTATGATTTACTGCTTTCATTGGTGCCTCAGATAAAAGACAGCATGGGACAAGGGATGGCAAATATTCATCCCAAGTATTCATTGCATTTTACAATGAGATTAAAAACTTTTCTTGGAGAAACAATTTAAACAATTTAAAGGTGTTAGAAATGAAGTTTTGCATATATTTATCTCTAGTCTTATACTCCTGTGATGAATACCTGTGTAGTAAGATGACTTTTTAAGGGCAGAGCTGCTTGCGTGGAATCAAAAAGTGGGTACTCTTTACAAGAGTGATCTATTAGGTGTACTTGGAAATATAGCTGTACTTTGTAAACATATTTCCTCTTTTATTCTAGGTTAGTGTGTATTTTGCTTCAACCACAGAGAAATGATCAAGAGCAGTCTGGGCTGCAGCCTTAAAGCACTGAGCTGCCTCTTCCAGCTGCCTCTTTCCATTAAAATTACTTTTAATGAAATATTTCTTAATTGAGCATTAAGGATGGATGATTAGAGAAGACTGTGTTGTAAGTTATGTAATGGTATTATTACTCTGCTCAGTACAAAAGCAAAAAAAAAAAAAGTGACCAAGTGGGGAAGAAAGATTTGTTGTTATAAAAAAATAAAACAGGAATGACATTTACCGTTCTTCACTGAGAGGGAAACCTTTAAAAAGTATTTTGCAAGAGGGAATAAAAAAACTCATGTGTCTGGGAGATATAATGGAGGTGAATAAATTTACTTAAATAAATTTAAATTGAATTAATTTAAATAAATTTTATTTATTTGAATTAAATATATCTCTGTAACATCAGTAGAAGAATGAAGATCATTATTACAGCTTTGAAAACATACTGTAGTAGTAGGAAATTTTTTTCTGGGGCTGGATACATTTTTAATTGATTTCATGATGGCTATAATATATATATATATATAAAATATATATTTGCTTACAGCTGTATTTTTGCATATGATATGTCTCTATGGCCATTTGGTATCTAATGACAGTAATACAATTCATGGCTATTTTTTCTAAGTATTGAACATTCCCACTAAGCAAAAAGATTTGGTCTCATGTCATTCACTTTCCATCTTGTTCTAGCTGTTCTTATTGTTTTTGTTTAATACCACCATTATTTGGTGATAAGGGAATCACTTATTCTGTATTCTGTAGTGGCAGTACATCCAACCCAAGCTTGCTTAAGAAATTCCAGGGACACCAAGGAGTTTGCTCATGTGGATAATTGTGCTCATCTTAATTTATGACCTTTTAATGCTTCCTGAATACATATATGGTTAACATGAAGGAGGCCCTAAGATACTATCATAAATCTGCTCAGGCTGATCATCAGACTAAGAATGATCCATGTAGCAAAGAGTGGCACTGCAACAACGGCATAAAATTGAACTAGTTCTCAGACTGAAAAAACAGTCCGTCTTACTTCTTCATACAGATGTAACCATTTGCCTTTGTAAATTTTCTTTGCAGTGAGATATATTTGCACAGCAGGGTGAAGAAACAGCTAAATATTAGTTGAAAACTATTTTTCATCAAAGTAAAATGGAAGACAAGAGTGAGATTTCCAGGTGCACTAATAGTCCTGACCTATATGGTTAAAGAAAGCAAATGGCTGAATTTGAGGGCAATTTTTGTCTTCTCTCTTCAATTTCTCTCCATTTAATGTCTGTATTTTGACCCGTGGTCTGCTGGCACTGATGTTAATTATTACTCAGTTGCTCATATTAAGAAGTATATTTGTTTCAATGTTAGTACTTGCATTCTCATGGTGCTTACAGTCTCAGAGTGAGATCAAACCCCATTTAATTATCACAATATATGTATGTATAAATATATATATATATAAATACATATATTCTTATATTAATGTAAATACACATACATTTACAGATATACATACATTTAGAATATGTAGGTTGTTCTGAAAGTAATGCCTTCTATTTATTTTCATGGAAACTACAACAGATACAAGGAGCACAATAATACTACTAAAGAGAGCAAATTCTCAGCTACAAAACAGTATTTTTCAGTGTACTCACCATCATTAGCTATGCATTTGCACTTATAAAAATCAGTATGGCCCTCCAGAATTAGGCTTGTCTTTCACGTTGCTGTCACCAAATGCACATCAGAATTAAAGATGAGGAGAAAGAAAGTAATTTCCTTGAATGAAAATAGGTAGATAAAGCTCAGCTGAACTGTGGGAGTATAAACCATGCTAAGGAGACATTACATTAATATTCAGAAGGTCCTCAACTTTTCATTGGCAGTGCTATGTTTCACTGTGTTATCCCACTGCTAAGCTATTTAGAAACTAAAGATATTTCTGTAGGTTATTCTTTTAAATTCTTTGTATAATACTGTAGAATTTTTGAAGAAGAGGGAATTGATGATCTAAGCTACACATTCTTTCATATTCAGCTGAAATAAAAAGAAAGTGGCATAAGAAAAAAAAGACAATGAAGTCATAAAGCAGAAAATGAAAGTGGTAAGTGTAACAGCGTACACAGGGGGAAAACCTTAAAAACCAAAAAATGATGAAAGAAAACTTCTCCCACAGAATAATTAAATTTCAAGACTTTGAAGAAACAGGAGCCTGTGAATGACCTTCAAAGCAATCCAGCCTATCACTTGGGATTTGTAGAGGAAAGGAGAAGCACAGCAGCTTATCTTTATCATGTACACTTTTGGCTTGATACAAATTGGCCTCATTCTGTTATGCACTATCACCATGTCAAGTCTTACCTGTAATCACCTTCCTTTACAGCAAAGAAAAGTGATTGAGAGCAGCCTGCAACTTCTGGACAAAATGGGCAAAAGGTTTCCTCAACAATGTCTAAGAGAGAAAATGTCCTTCAGATTTCCTGAGCAGGTTCTAAAACCCAGACAGAAAGAAACTATTAAAGTAGCCATTGAAGAAATCTTGCAACACATCTTCTATATCTTTAGCAAAAATCTGACTCTAGCTGCCTGGGATGGGGCGGCTCTAGAACAATTCCAAAATGGACTCTATCAGCAAATTGAGCTATTGGAGGCATGCATAATCAAGAAACAGACTCAATATTTTTGGAGTAAAGAAGTCAACAGGCTGAAACTGAAAAAGTATTTCCAAAAGATAGACTCTTTTCTTAAAGAGAAACAACACAACCTGTGCTCCTGGGAGATCAGCCGTGCAGAAATGAGGAGATGTCTTCAATTGATTGATAAAGTCATAAGGAAGCTTTACAACTAAGGTACAAAGATTCTGACCTGATATAATTTAGCTTTAAAATTAAATACTATGATCTTATCTTGGGGCAGTGCTTCTAGTTCACTTTGATTATATTTGAATGATAACGTTGCTAATGTTTTTTGTTTTTTGTTTTTTTTAAATGTAATATATTGTTCAGTGTTGGTAAACTTCTCTTTGGCAAGCACTATGTGTACACTACCTGTAAAATAATCCATATGAATTTTCAGTGAGGTTACTCCATGAGAAGGAGTTTATGTAAATCGTCCTGGTTTAGGTTGATGATGTTTATTATTATTTCAAGTTTTGTATGCTCTCTTTCAAGAATGTTTCCTTTTACAGATTTGATGCGTTGTAACACTTGCTTTGTTCAAAGGGTAATTCCAGAAGTAATTCTAGAAGTAATTCTAGAAGAATCTGTCTATGCCAAAAAGTGCTTGCAAAAACTATAGTTTCTGCATTAACTTGTCAGTTGCATGCTGCTACATTTAGTTAAATTACATTTCCCTCCTCTAACTTTTTGGGGAAATGTTTGGCTTTTTTTTTTTCTTTTCCATCCTGTCATCTTTCCAATTCACTTTAACTTCTTTCACAAGCTTATCTGAAATAACTACATAAAACTATCCTAAAGCCACATGAGCCAACAGCACATCCTATTTGTTCCTGGGCGTATTCATCCTGGCTGCTGCAATCTCAGACTTGATTCCATTCCAGTTCACTTTCATTTGGTGCTATGCTTTCTTGTTGCATGAAATCTTCTGCCTCTTGCCATTTGTTCAAAAATTCATTCACAGAAACATGTGGCTGTTAGTATTCCAGCAAAGTTCCCCCCTATAGACCACATAGTTTTGACTAATAATAGCAATGTAAACAACTTACTCAAAATAAACTACTTCTACTGGGCAAAAGTCCACTAATTTCTGCGAGGATAAGATAGGATTTTACGCTTGAGAAATTGTCCCTGGGTAACTCCATTTCAAATAATTGTGTTTTCTGTAGCCGCTTGCTGTATGTTAGAAAGAGTGAATACAGAGTTACATACAGGCTGGATTACCAGCTGAATTTTTGTTAAAAAAAATAAGTAAAAGGAAGGCCAAAAAAAGCAGCTGTATCTGTGGCCAAAGCTGATTATCTCTGGGCATAGGCTTCTGCGTCCTACATGAAGAGGTAAGGGAGAGATGGCAAAATAATCTCTTAAGAGAAGGAAATTTCAGTCCCAGAGGGCTGAAATTGCTAGGAGTTGCTTTTAGCATCTGGTGACGAGACATCTGAAATTTTTCCCTGATCTGTAGCCATTCAGAATAGTAGCATTCAAAGTGTGAATAATAAAAGCAGGTCTAGATAAAAATGAACTGGTGAGAACAATAGCCATGGTCGTCCAGATCTCAAGTACCATCTGTGACAGAGGTCTCTTTTGCAGGGTAGACGTGCTCTCCTCTCTGCCAGTTACGGACGCAAGCTAAAGAAAACGATGACAGCTATGGGTATCAGGTCTGAAGCTGAAATACCAGAAGGAAAACCTGCTAACAATGCTACCATGATCCGGCACAACCAGAAAGACAAAAGGGTGAGATCCCACCAAAAAATAAAAATAAAAAATACAGCTGAAGGAGATTTTCTTTGGCTTTGTAACTAACAGCACTTGGGATAGTTCCACTGCCAGACTGTTGGAAATCTGATTTCCTGCTTGTTTGTTTTTTTGCACAAACTGCTTGTTTGTTTTTTGCACTTCTGCAAGCCTGTACAATAAAAGGACATTCAGCCTGTTTAGTTTTCTGGTTGTGACATTCTAGCAGACTTCTGCAATGCAGTAAACTGATACTGAAACAGCCCCATTTTTACTGAAACATGGAAATGGAATGAAATATCTTCAATTGCCCTCTCATGAGGGATTGCCTCACTTTCCTGCAGTAAGAAGATGTTAATTCATAGCCCACAGATTATTCAGAAACTCTAATCTCCAAAAGCTTCCTTTCTGGTTCACAATCATCCTTAATAATCACAAAGTAGATATATGTTTTGAAGTATTCCAGTCAACCGGGTACTTTACAGTACAGAAAACAACACAGTGGGCACTAGAGGGCAAAGTGAGATTATAGACAAGTGTAAGAATTGCAGGTAAATGTATGTATATTTTGGCAAGACAGCATTTCAGCTCTTAATCACCGTGTTGCCTATCAGTCAGTAAACTGCTATTGGGTTTACAGAAGGGAATTTAAAGAAAAATGAACCACTGAGGAAGAAAGGAAGAGGATCTCAGAGGCAATAGATATGAGCTTGCAAACCAGCATTTGATTTCAATTAATTTTCAGTTGTCTGTGAGGTTACAGAAGTTATTTGTAAAAAGACAGTGTCTCAAAGACTCATGTAAGCATAGATTCTTTGGAACAGACATGTCTGCTGGACAAAAAAGAGGTAAAAAGCAAATGCCAAACAGTATTTACAATATTTCTTTGGTTTTTCAAAGAAGGGTAGAGAGACTATAAAGCAAAGAAAGAAAGGTAAAGAAAGAAATGGAAAGAGTCAGTAGATCCTTTCTCTCACTTGCCATTATAGTATTTTGGAGCAACTTGTATTTTATCACCATTGTGTTACCAGGTCAGCTGTATATGACGCCCTTGACCTGAAACCTTCCAGTATTTCTTCCACTTAGAATTTCTCTGGAAATTAAAACATTTACAGTAAAGTACTGTTTTGAATACAAATTGTTTTCAAATGGAAATGAATAAAATTGTGAACATGAAGACTTAAATCCAGGTAGAAAATTTAACACAGACAAACAAAATCTTTCCAAGCTGAGAGTGCTTATAGGTAAAAAAAATGCCATACATTTTCTCAAAAGATGTACACTAGTGCTTTGCTGCACAGATTCCGGTCCCACATTCTCAGTTGTGGCTGTTTTTCATGGCTAGTTTCAGAGCATGTTGTTTACATGTGCAATGCTGCACTTTTTAGGAAATTTAATGAAAATGTATATGATTTAATCTATGCAAAGTCTGTCCTCTGGAATATATTTATGAGACTGGAATCAACGGCCTTGTATATGACATGAAACATGAGAGTAGCTACAGCTGACCTTAAGAGTACTTATTCCAGACTTTACTGTGGCAGATTTTTTTCACAAGAAGTCACAGTCATGTACAGCTGTCCAAAGCAATTCTTCCACAGGTTTAGCATGTTATGCAAAATGTGTCTTTAGTTCATTTTTAAATTGAAGAGATAGAGAGAGAGAACAAACCAAACCAAACCAGAAGGGGAGGGGGGGGGGGGGGGGGGAGTGTAACAGAACAAAACCTGTGTGAGTAACTCCCCAAACAGTTAGCCAGGATTAGCCCTTGCTGGTAGGGTGGTAGGGAAGACAGCTGTGAACCCCTCTATCAGAGATATAGACTGGAGAGAGGAGCAGGAGCTGCTCATGGGGAAATTAACTTTCCTTTAGAAAGTTCATGCATTGCATAAAAGTTGAAAAAGTAAGAACTTGATACTTCCCAATATGGTGACTGTGGTTTTCAATATAAAAAAATCTAATATTATAAATGTAGGCAATGATGAGTCATTTATACCAGTGTTTTCCATACTTATATCAAGAAATCTTGGTAAGGCACAGCATCTCTTTTCAACAGAGAGATCCCATAGGAGCAAACTCTGACAGGGAGAGCAAGGACAATGCCTTCTTAGCCTGCAGCCACTCTGGGGCTGAAGCTACCTCTACAAACTGGAGGGCAACTATGGTGCTGCAGTGGGACCCCTCCAACTCTCAGCTGAGCCTACCTTGTTTCCAAACAAATCTGGGTTCCTCATCAGTTGCATCCTGGGTGAATGCCTCTTCTCTCTGCATGATACTAAAAACAAAACCCAGCGCACATGAACTGGGAGTCCTCTGTTTTAATTTAATTGAAATTTATCTCCTAGAAGAGACAGCAGGGTTGATTGATTCTCCAGAACCGGCCTTCTTGCACCCAGTCTCTTTCTAATTGGGTTTCTAAAACCAGATATTAACTTCACTGATGAATAATTCAAAATTCTGAGCAAATAACAGTCTGAGACCAAATCCAAGTAACAATCAAATCCCTCATCTGATTTTTGAAAATGCAGAAATATATGAAAGAAAAATGCTCATCTCCACAAAATAACTTTAGAACAGCATTTGCAAAGTCAAAACCCACATTAAGAAGAAGATTCCAAGCAGTATATCTGCCCCCTTCACACCAGTTACTATGATGTCTACTCACTTTAGCTTTTAATGAATTCTGTATTTCCCAGGTTTCTTATCTTAGTAGGCCAGAGCCTTTATAACTTCCTCTGGACTTAGCTGGAGGACTGTGAGTACAGCTAATTTTCCCACAAAGGAAATATCTTGACAAACATATTTAAATAAAATGAAAGCTTTTCTTCTACAACACCAAAAACAACAGCAACAACAAAAACAACAAAACTCCTCCAAAAAAACAAACAAACAAAACCCACCCAACCCTGTTTTACTTTGAATATTTGTGAAAATGCTGTTCTTTCATTAAAAAATTAATATGCTTTCTGTTCAGATCTCCTCAACTTAGAGGTGGACTCAGTTCTGGTCTCCACTTTTTGTGTATAGCTCACATTGGCTGCTGCAGATCTTTACTTGGGATTATAATTTTTAATAGTTAAAACTAAAAAATTTCTGCTGCAGAACTGATGCTGTCTTCCTTTGGGCAAGGTTCAAAGCCTGTCACAGCTATTGACTTGTATTCAGAAAGGATTTGGTCACTAGCACATTTCCTGTTCCTTCTGAGTTCCCCATAGCAGGGTAACAGTCTCCTGAAAGTGTTGAAAACTATTACACAACTTCTGTAGTAAGTGACTTAGTAATAGCTAACGCCAAAAAAAAGGGAATTTCCCTGAGTACTAATTCTTCCCGATGATTTGACGGGTCTGTTAATCTCATCCCAGTAAAACTGGGGGCAGTGAGCTGGAGCACAGAGACTCATGACTCACTGCAGAGCTTGGTAGGTCTTTAATACTCAGTTGATCCTTTCATTGCCTCCCTCTGCAAAATCTATCTGCTGAAAAGTGACTGGTAGAGATCAGGAGGCCTGATAAGAGTCCTTGCAAAAGAATAGTGCTGAGTTACAGAAATGTGTTTTGCATGTTTCTCCTATGCTGAAAGCATAGTCAGAAGTCTTCGGCCAATTACCTCCATCTAGGGCAGTAGCATATAGTCTGACAGATCAATGAAAATAGTGAATACCCCAAATTTTTATCAAGCTGTAGGGCAGGTTTTGAGTGTCAAGGTTAATCTAGAGGGCAGATCAGGAACAAGTAAAGAGAGTAATGGTGTCATGTGTCCTCCAGGTGACACTTTGGGAGATCTGGGTATGAGCTACCAGAAGGCTGTCTCTGGCCCCTCTTTTCCTTCCAGTGGAGCTCCACTCCAGCTGCAGGGCAGTGGTGAAGAAAAGACATATCCATGCCTACAGTAGAGAAGGACCATTCTGAAAGGTGGCAAATACAAATGGTTGATTATAGATGTTGAAAGACAAGCAGATGAGGTGGGACTTTTTTCCTTGAAATGCCTCATGCCAGTCTCCGCTGTGGGTGGCTGGCACTGGTGCTGAGGGAGGGCATGGGGAGCACATCTATCAGGAACTGTGGGTGCTCTTTTTTTCCATAGCAGTGCTAACTTGGCACTTATCCACAATGGATTTTGCAAATCATGAAGCTGGATGAGCCTTTGTTGCTTTTTACATGTTGTCCTGGTATTTGAAAAGAGCTGCTCTGAAAGCTGCTGGATCTTATTACAGTCATGATCTCAGCTGCTGGCAGGGTTAGTTACACCAGTCGACTTCACAGAGGCACGCAGCACAGGAGCCGTGTTGCAAGAACTAGCGGCAGAGCATTTCAATAACCGTCTGTTTAACTTATTTGCTTAGCCATTTGTTTAATACTGATCTATTATTTTCTCCTAAAAAAATGAATACTTAGCCAAGAAAAAAATGTAGAAGAGAGTACCACACCAGCAGGAGAGCTCTGCATGCCTGTGTGACCCTACCATGGAGGTACCAGGAGTGGAGATGCAGCCAGGGAAAACACAGAATCCCCCCAAGAGAAATCACCTGGTTGCATGGAGGGAGGGAATTCTTGCCTCTTTGGGACATGGCAGGATGGAGGTGGTTGCTCCACACTACTTGCAGACAAGACATAGGATAGCATCCCCCAGACTTCTTGTACTTTTGCATGAAATCCTACTATATAGTCATTATGTCCTTGGTGACTTTTTCACAGTACTAAACTTTAAACCTCCTGTAAGGTGGGATATGCTTCATTGTGAGTGTGAGTGGGAAAATATTGATTGCCAGAAGGCAGTTTATATATTATTATAATAATTGTTGATGATTTTCATCTAATTTATATTGAGATATTCAAAAGACTTAAGGGCAGCAGGAATCTTGTACATATGCATTTCCCCTGTCAGTAGTGTCCATATTTCACAGGGGCATGAATTAATAGATACTTCTGGGTAAGAAATGGAAAATTATTTCCTCTATCTGAAGTAAAGTGCCCCCTTTATGCTATGCTGCCAGCCTTCCTTGTTAGCATTGTTGTAGCACTGACTATTTAACCAGAAGAGAAAAAAAAATAATTTTGTGTTTGAGTGATCACTCAAAATATTGCTCTGTCTTGGAAAACGAAGTTAGTGGGATTTACAGAGTAGCTTATTGGTGCAGGGAAAAAGCCAAATTAGATTTAGATCAAGTTAGACTTGGCTAGCCTGAAGTAGCTAGGCAAGGTTGGGTTAGGGTTGGGTAGGGTACAGTAGGCTAAGTTAGGATAAATTGGGCTAGGCTGGGCCAGGTGAGAGTAGGGTGGGCTAGGCTGTGTGAGGAGCATGGCTGGCAGCGTGGAGACGTTTGAGGTTAGAAACTCCCTTCTCGGAAGTGCAGTACTGTTCCTGCTTAGTGCTACAAAAGAGTGACGTTGTGGGTGGGGGAAGAGGAAAGAGGAGGGGTGATATCCCAGCGAACAGCTGCTGCAGCTGTGAAGAGAAAAAAGGAGGAAGATCAGGAGCAGTTGCAGCAGTCTGACCCCCGTGACAGGTAATGTCGCTTGTGCAGAGATGTCCTAGGCTGCTCATCAGGAAAAGGAAGGAAAAACAAAGCAGAGCGGGATTTGCCTGTGAGAGAAAAGCATGTCTTTCGTGCAGGGTCTCAGCAGCTCTCCTTCCTGAGCTGCAGCACTTGCAGCTTCCCACAGGGTGGGAGGGGGAAGGGGCAGAAGTTCAGACCAGTGTGACTTAGAAGGAAACCGTGAAGGGGCTTTTCTAGCAGACCTTTTCTAGAGAATTAAATAAATCTAAAAAAACATTGTTGCCTGGTTTCAAGGCAAGGGCTGCTTTGTCACGTGCAACGAGCCGGTCTGGGCTCAGGGAATGCAACCAGGAGTGCAGCTGTTGCCGTGGCAGGGAAGTGCCCAGCCCACATAGGCCCTGGTTGGGAAGGGTGGACCCCTGGGGGAGGCCTCATTTGGCACAGCCACTGAACAAGGTGCAGGCTGACCCGCTGCCCAGCCACGGTGTCATGGTTCTGCTGCTGAGCAGCAGGGAGGAAAAGAAGCTTCAGAACGTCTTGCCTGTATAAGATCAGAATAAGATCAGAAAACCAGTGTTTCACCTAGGGTTCTAGGTTTCCAGCTCAGAGCCAGAGAGGGAAAGGTGAGCACTGCCACTATGCAAGGCAGTATTGATTGCTAGCATTTCAGTGTATGTGTTATAAAATAAGTCACAGTAGGTAATGTGGAATTGAAAACCAAAACAACAGACCTTCTGTATCTCTTTACTGCAAGTCCCATGTCTTTTTCTTTCACCTGTTATCAGAGTACTGTGATGTGCAATGCCTTCAGTCTGAGAAACATTAAAAGCAATCTGGAAGCACTGAAGTGCACCATACTACAGACAACAAAGGCAGTAGAAACTCCATTTTGCAAACCAGGCACTGAGGAGGCAGAATGAGATTGGCAAGGTCAGTCAGTGAGCCTAAACTGAACTGCTGTCCACAGGCAGTTGCTGGACTTGCTGGTCTATGCTTTTCCTGCAAGGGTGCTGCAGCCACAGGCTCTGTGAGGTGAATGTGGAGTGGTGCCTGCTGTGAGTTGAGCAGAGAAGGAAATCTAATTAAAACCTCTAATTAAAATCTCTTCTGCCAGTGGCCAGTCAAACAGAAGCATGTGGATGAACTTTATCTTGTGACACAAAACTGACAGAACAGGGTGATAGGTTAACTTCAATCTGCTCCTGATTACCTAGGAGAAGGGTCTGGCCTTAACACCCTGTAGGTGAGGAAGATCACAGGGAACAATTACATTTCCATTTCCTGTGATTAAACTGATACTACCTTTTATTCTTTGCAGATTTATTCGCATCTGTCAAAGTAATCTCTTTGGTCTTGGTAACTTTTGTGTAAGTATTAACACAGTGGGATGAAACCCCATTTTGAGATCAGGAGAGTTCCTTCACTCAAAGAACATCAACACATGAGAGATCAGTCTTCCAGGTAACAAAATAGCACAGTTCCTGCCAGTACTTCTCTATGCTTCATGGGCAATAATGGGGCTCTCTATAACAACATCATGTACATTTAAAAGGTCATGAGTTTAACATAGAATGGGTGCCATAACAACTAAATGCTAGCATGAAGCTGCAGTTACAAACATCTTGGTTACATTCTGCTTAGCTAAGATTAGGCTGTTTAAAAATTGCTAATATGATAATATCTAGCCAGTGGATGGAAGAAGAATTCAGAAAATAAAAGCCTGAACTTCTGAAAGACAAGTTCTGAGGAAAAGAGAGAGATTTAGCAGATGTGATAAGCTCCAGAAGAAGAGAGAGACCATGTACTCAGTGCAAAGCCCACATGGCAGTATGGGGCCAAACGGACTGGCAGAGATGCTGACTGGAAAGCCTTAAAATTTTTATGATGATTTCTATAACTTTCCTACCATTACAGGCTACAGTAATAAGGCAGTAAATCCCAACAATATATATTTTTTTGTCTTTTTGCCATGTACAGCATCCCACTTGTTTTTCTTTTTTTTTTTTTTCTTTTACCACATGTCTAGCAAGAAAGCAGGTGGAATTTTAGGTCACTTGGTCTCACTGGATTTCAGTCCAATTCAGCTGTATCATAGTTTTCACAAAATAAAAGTTTACGGATTATCTCTTGTCTTGGACCTTCAGTGTCCTACTTTCATAGTATCAAAGTGCACTGATATCTCTTTGGAGGCAAATTGTGCCAGCAAATCCTTCTGTGCTTGTAGAAGTAATTATTGGAATAGCAGCCATCCTGTGTATCAGGAAGAGAGGAAGAAAGGCATTTACTATGATAACCATAGGATATACTTTGATTAAAAATCTAGGTCAGATTAACTAAGTCAGTTTGGAAAACAACAACAAAAATACCACCAACAAAACAACACAACCATCCATATTCTTGTTATTTATAACCTTAGTACAATATTGGGAATGAATTATATTCATTTATAATGTTCAGATATTCCAAAGCATAGAAATTCACTTTGTTTATGTGTGGACATAAAGGAGAAAACGTTTGGTGGCAGACATTTCAGGATGACACAAACACATGGGATCAAGGAGCAAGATATCTTAGTACTTACTGAGACAGAGAACCAATTGGTGAAACACACTGTGATGAATTCTAATAAAAAAATTAATAAATTCATTTCCAAAAAAGATAGTCCTTTTTGTAGCTGGAAGACAGACAATCATCCCTCTACAAAATAAGTGAGAAGAAAATGTATTTATGGGAATTGAAATTAAATATCTCCAGAACCTATGGCATTCTATAATCAGATCATTTGGACTAGATGATTTTTCAAGGTCCCTTCCAATCCCTGACATTCTGTGATTCTGTGATTATCTATTAAAATAAAATCAGAATATCTGTAAAAATTTGTCTGCTTCAACAGATGATTCAATTTATTAAATGTAACTTGAAAGTGTGCAGAATGACACAGCTGAGAATTTGCTCTATCAAATAGCGTTTTTGTGCTCTTTGCATCTGTTTTAATTTCCATGGAGTTAAGTGGAAGGCATTATTTTTGGAGTTGTATTTAAATAATACAGTTTGCTTTAACATTTTCACCTCCACAGCTTTACCGTGAAGACCTACCTCTTTGTGTATGACCTGATGCAATTCTGTGGGCATTCCTGGATATTTACAAATATGATCATCAGGTACATGTCGTTTGGAAAAGGTAGGATTCGTTCTGTATTTCCCTTAAATATTTTAGAAGGCGGTAGTATAGAGAAACTTAAGAAAATGTAGACATATATAGCTCTGTCGAATACCATGGGCTGTAATTTTAATTAAGAAAAGCATTGTTTCTTTTCATTAAAAAGGATGAACAATTTACTTGTATATTGCATCAAAATTTGAGCTTTTTAATATTCAGTGCCAGCAACATTTGATTTAGATGCAGACCTATATGTGAATAGGTCAAGTCATTATAGTGAGTATCAGTCCAATTGAAGCCACTGGGAGGGAAGATCTTTGTAATTACTGCACACAACTTTGCATCTCCCAAAACTTCACAGCATATTTCTCTTTCAGTTTTAGTTGTCTGAAGTTAATGCACAAAAATAGAAAACAAATGACTGGAAATTCAAAATAGTTTTGGCAGTTGTGGATACATAACATACATATTTTGTGGTCTTGTTGATTTAGGAGGTATCATGGGTACAGATACAGGCAGGAACTTCAGCATCTCCCCATATTTTATGCTTTTTCATGTTTAGAAATATCCTAAAGGGATATCTGTGAACCAACATATCCTGTGCAGTGTCTGCCAGTGCATCAAATATAGACACTCTCATTCTTCTCTCTGTTTCCTGCCTCTGTGTGAGATCTGCCTGAGGGTAGGGAGGCCCTTCAGAGGAATCTGGATAGGCTGGATCGCTGGGCTAAGACAAATGGGATGAGGGTCAACAAGACCAAGTGTCGGGTCCTGCACTTTGGCCACAACAACCCCATGCAGCACTACAGGCTTGGGGACAAGTGGCTGGATGACTGTGAAGAGGAAAGGGACTTGGAGGTGTTGGTTGATGCTCGGCTGAACATGAGCTGACAGTGTGCCCAGGTGGCCAACAGGGCCAGCGGCATCCTGGCCTGCATTAGAAATAGTGTGGCCAGCAGGAGCAGGGAGGTGATCATCCCCCTGTACTCAGCACTGGTGAGGCCGCACCTCAAGTACTGTGTTCAGTTTTGGGCCCCTCACTGCAAGAATGGCATCAAGGCCTTGGAACTTGTCCAGAGAAGGGCAACGAAACTGTTGAAGGGTCTGGAGCACAAGTTCTATGAGGAGTGGCTGAGGGAGCTGGGGTTGTTTAGTCTGGAGAAGAGGAGGCTCAGGGGAGACCTCATTGCACTCTACAACTTCCAGAAGGGAGGTTGTGGTGAAGAGGGGTTTGGCCTCTTCTCCCAGGCAACAAACAAGACCCGGGGAACTGGCCACAAGTTATACCAGAGGAGGATTAGGTTAGACATAAGGAAGAACAACTTCTCTCAGAGAGTGGTCAGGCACTGGAATGGCCTGCCAAGGGAGGTGGTGGAATCGCTGTCCCTGGCAGTGTTCAGGAGGTGTCTGGATGAGGAGCTGTGAGATCTGGTTTAGTAGCTTGTGGTAGCAATGGTAATGGGAGGACGGTTGAACTGGGTGATCTTTTAGATCCTTTCCAACCTTGTGATTTTGTGATTCTATGATCTGCAGACACAGCAGGCTGCCTTTTTCCCTCTCTAAATCTCTGCTTCTGCTACCTGAAATTTTGGTACAATATGAACTCTATTTCTTGTAATTTCCAGGTGCAACAGGCGGAATCAAACTCAGCAGTTAGTCTGGATTTTTTCTTTGTAACCAATTCCAATTTTCTTCTTTATTTTGCCTGTAGATTCATTGGCCGACACATTTTACTCCATTGGGCTTGTGATGCGCCTTTGTCAGTTGTTATCTGTACTGGAGATCCTACACATTCTCATTGGCATTGATAAAAGCCGTCTCTTCCCCAGGTTTTTGCAGGTATGTCCTTGGCTGTATTCTACAACATATGTAATTCTGAACTAGCCATGCTACTCTGAAAGGTCTGGATGTCTACCTGTGCGATTTATTTTGCTTTAGCAGCAGGTTGAGCATTATGATATCTTGAGGTCCCTTCCAGCCCCTGTAATTCTGTGGTTTGCTGGTGTTTTTTATACTGTCCTCTTGCTTTCTGTTGGGAGTTCAACTAGGTTTTGGAATTTTTTTTTTTAATGCATCAGAAAAAGTAAAACTGTTGACTTGAATTTACCTTCAAATCTTTCTAATCTTTAACATTTGAATAATGGTGAAACTGGTGTTGCTCTCTGCAGTCAGAAGGTAGAAGACTAAGAGTAAGTTAGTTGTGTTTTTAGTTTTCTGAATAGTCCATTTTTGCCAAGTGACATATTACAAGGGTGAAGATGTTCCTCTTTTAAAATCTCCATTAGAGATGGACTGACTGGTAGAGATCTCTGTTCTTCATGCTGCTCATGCAGTATGGTATCAAATTTGCCAAAAACAATTAACTGCTTTTTCTCCCTGCTTAAATCCATACATTCTTATACTAATCAGGATTTTTTTTTTTTTTTTTATTTTATTTTAAAAGCATCCAATCTCATATATGTATAATCCTTTAAAAAATTTCATATCATTTCTTGGAGAGAAGAGCAGTCCAGTAAGCCTGCGTGGCATTAGAGTGAGGTCTACCCAGGCAGAGTTTACACATTCCTTAACCCTGACATGGTCCGTTCTTTTCACACTCATCCCAATGGAAGCAGAGATCAGGGAAGCCTGCACACACACTGCTGTGAGCCAGCACAGAAGATAGCAGATGTGAAGTGTGAGCGAGAAAACAGTGATCTTTCTTGGGTACTGCCATAGTGCAGTATTATCCAGGGCAACATTAACAAGGTGAGTCAGGGAAAGGTTTGGCACTGTGACTCTCAGCGTTTGCCCTTTGGTAAAGATATATTTGGATCTTTACTTGGCTATTTCCCCCTCAAAAAAACTGTCTTATCTTGATATTAACATCACTTTCATGCTATCCAGATAAGGTGCACAGACTTCTGAATACAGGCTGTTTTCATTTGTGTTGGTCTGTTTTTGCTGTGACAGTACAGCTTAGGCATCTGTGTGCTTACATTAATTCTTTGCCATGTCTTCCTCTGCATCTTGGGAAGAGGAGATATTTTCCATAATGCACTGGGAAAAAATGGTAGAGAGGCTTATCCTACCACAGCCTGCTGGGCTACTGCCAATAGTGCACTGTAAGGCTGCAATAATTTGGTAGTGGTTGTGCAGTTCTTTTTTTCCATTGCTGGTTCTGACTGTAAGTGTAAACAGTATCCTTAGATGCATCCCTGGGGGTGTGCATGTTCATGCACATCCACAGTTAAGTTCATCTCAGAGATGAGAACAGGTGGCAATGGCAGTGCTGTGGGAGCACATGGACAGAGGTAACATCACCTTCAATAAAACCAGCTACAAATGCAACCCTGTGACAGCTGATTTTTCTGCAGACTATATTGCAGAAAGAAGCTTTTAGTGGAGTGTGAATGAAGAATTTGCAGGGAACACGTCTAGATACACATTACAGACAGTGCAAAAGCAAGCTCAGGGGTGTTTTCAGAAAAACCAATTTCGGACAGCCTCATTGAGGGACAGTTTCAGACCGCCAGAATTGTGAGAAGAAGGTAGGTCAAGGCCAAGCCACACAGCAAAAGAAAGACAGTTCTCATGTGATGGGTGCTCTTGAGAAAGGGAAGTGAAGGGAGGGCCACAAAGCTGGTGCAAATGAATGTCCCTCATGGCATTTGCAGACTGGGTGACTGAGAAGAGGCCAGGAGACAGGGTATCACGTGTCATTGCAGTTGCCAAAGCAGTGAAATGTAGTATTCTTCTGCCCAGGGAGTAAAAACAGATGGCACTGGTACTTCAGCAAGAGATGTAGGGAAAGACTGGTGTTTCTAAGAGTTTCAGGTACTAATGATACTGCATAGTCACTGTTGTTAGTAAATGGAAGTGAATGTGCAAACCTGCTCCTGCCCAAGCCTCAGCTAGTCTGATCTGTTCTGTTTCACTTACTTATTTAAATGCCCAGGCTGCCTTGTGCAAATTTACCCTCTTCTACAGCACTTGCTGTATCCTGTGAGAGACCAGTGCTGGGACAGGAAGGAAACTCCAGTTTAACACAAAGATCAAGAAGGAATTAAAAATGAAACCGTTTTATTTATGCTTTGTGATGTGTTAGCACATACTTCCCTTTTCTGAACATGAAAACACTGGACTTCTGGTTTTGCTACTTTTTTTTTTTTTTAAGGGAGTAGTGACAGAAAAGGATGTATTTTCATTTGTGCAAGAGACAGATGATCTATACAAATGAGCTGCATCTTAACAGTTTGTATATGTATGTAAACCTAGGTATATACATTCGTGTATGTGTGCACACATATGTATTTACACAATTACAGATATGTGTGCCTAGGCTCACACCAAGTGACATTTCCTGGAAGTGCCTCTTCCTCAGGTAGCACTGTGTCCTTTCCCTTGCTTCAGATCTCTCTGGACTCTCACTATCCCATCATTTGAATGGGTAACCCAAATTGTGAGTGCTATGAAAGAAAAGGGCACAGTGTTTTGACAGGGAGTAGGTATAAGTAGAAAGGCAACCTCTTTGTTGGTGTGGAAATGAAGTATGCTGTCCATCTTCCTGAAGCCATCACAACCACACTGGCAGCTAGACTTGCATGCTCACAAGAGTATCCTCACAAGTTTGCTCCATTGCAAGACCACGGGTGGTTTTCACTTTCAGACTCCATGGCTGCTTTGTGCATCTCACGGCATGTTGGCTGAGACTGGTGTTTAGCAGGAGCAGAAGACCTGCCCAGAACCTGCTCTGTCATGGTCAGTTCCCCACTATTGCAGGCACTTAACCTGCTTTACAGTCTGATCGTTGGCTTCATTTTGTGCAGTCAAGGTGGCTTATTTCCCCAGCTCTGTCCTTTCCAAACAAGAGTCCTGTGGTGGAGGATATGTCTTTGAGCTCCAGTCAGACAGTACTTGCTGCCTCTTGTGTATCAGTCTGTGCCCAAGGAGAGGAGCACCACAGCCACTCCTGCTCTGAGACCATGAAGCTGCTCTGTTAATACTGGCTACATTGGCCAGTGCTCATCGTTCTGAGATTGGGGATGGATGTCCTCTTGTCTCATTGGAATGGCATCCTACTGCATGTCCTCTTGCCTCATTGGAATGGCATCAGTTTCCAGCCACTCAGCCTCTGTTTTTTGTAGCACTTTTCCACCCAGCACCACGTCCTGATTAGCAAGTGATTCTTTGGAAAATCTGCCAGCTCTCACAGAGAAAAATGTGTTGAACTTTTCATTGTTGTGATAAAACTTTTGTCTTCAGGTGAGACATTCCCTGTGGCAATTCCTTGAAGTATCTTTCACACTAACAGAATTGCAGAATTCTCTCTCCACAGCACAGCCTGATTTTAGGGTCTGTAACAAACTGCCCCCAGTACCAGCACTGTACTCCTTTACCATTCTTCACCAAAATCCTTTTAACTCAGTTTCTTTTCTATTTATTCTCTGCAGCACACAATCCCATTCAATATTCCACTTCTTTTACTTGCAAAACCCCCCCCAAAAAACAAAACACACTTATTTTTAAATTATTGAGCTGTAATATTGCTACAATATGTTTTAAGCTGGAGCACTGCCTGTTCAATCTATTTTATATCTTTTCATTTGTAAAGGAATACCTTTTGGATCAGCTAAGGGTCAGCCATTAGGAAAATGTTATGTCATAAATGTTATGTCAACAATTGATATAAACGATGAGGTAAAAACCATTTCTTCTATCCAGGAATAAGAAAGGAAGAAAACCAAGTAATTTAACTTTTCATCCTAATTTTTGGAAATCTCCCGTGAGGGAGATCCTTCAAGATTCAGATCTCCAAGCTATGGAAACAGTGCTGGGAATGTGACATTAGTGCTGTCTGGCATACAGTTTTGCTAAAATAGCATATAAATGAGAGTTATTGAAGATGCTAGCCCAAGTTCACAATTCTTTTTTTCCTTTCAGATCACTGAGAGAATAATTGTGTTGTTTGTCGTGATCAACAGTCAGGAAGAAGTTCAAGGGAAATACATTGTGTGTGTTTTATTTTTCCTTTGGAATTTATTAGATATGGTCAGGTAAGAAGTCAGTAGTGAAACTGTGAAGGGAAAGTGGTTTGTTCTTGCAAAAAAAGCCTCACCACTGTGTTGTAGGTTCATCATTTCACTATATTGAAATTGTCAAAAAAAAGTTTTTTTCTATTTTAAAAAAAGGTTAGACTTGATAAGCTGCTTACTAATTTTTATAATAATTGACATATCTGAGAGACAGAGCAATTTACAGAAGCAAATCAGTGCATTAACATTTCTAGTTCAAAGGACTTTCTTAACAAAAAGAATGAAGAAAATCCTAGCAATCTACTGAGGAATGGCAGTTTCCCAGTGTGATTTACAATCCCATTGCTTTAGTAATTAAGGGCACAGCTATTTGTTTTAATATGTCATGTTGATCAAGACAGTTGGCACAGTAAGGCAGCACCTGCAGAAGTTATTCCTGAGATTGAAAAGTTATTCTGCATTTAATTGCACTGTGCTTTATATGGAAAGCCACGGAGCTCCTGCTACAGAGAGCGAGAATTTTGGTGTAGCTACACGCATAGGGAGAACTCACAAGAGACAAAAAGGACACAACACAGTTGAGGATTTTTATCTCAAAAGATTTGTGTGATGACCATGGTGTAATATAACAGTGCAAATTCCATCTTGCTGATTTTTGCTTTGATATGTGCAGTCAGTAACGTTTTTCAAATGTTACTTAAGCTTCTGTGAGCCTCAGTTGGTAGACTGACAGCAAGGAGGGTAGATGGTATTAAGCATTCAAACAAGGCAAAGCCTACATGATAACCTCCCAACAGGAGCAGATTTTTTTATGGGTTACACACTGCCTATCCATCTAAAATAGTCCTCTGCTATTTCGAATACATCATTTTGAGGGCTGACTGGAGAGTAGGTATTTGAGCAATAGAAGAAATGTTTGTTACAACAGACCTGGAAAAGGAAAATAGCTGGTAGGATTGATAAGAAAGTCTGAAGCTGAAATAAAATCTGTTTGTACTACATGCATTAATAAACCACTTGTTATCTTGTTTGGATCACCACTCTATTTATTTTTTAATTTAGTAAAGCCAACAGAGTAGAACTTAATTTCAAATGAAAACAATCTGCACAGCCAGGGAGAGGCCAAAAGTGTAAATAATATTGGCTATACAGTCCTGTTGATGCATAATAGTCCTGTAAATACATAATTATTTTACATTATTGTTGAACAACAGAATCCAACTTTATGGCAGTAACAGTGGCTCTTTGATAGGTAGATAGGATATAGTGGTTGGAAGCAGCAAGCAGCAAGTGTACAATTAAAACATGAATGCATAAAATAACTCCTGCTGACTTAGACATCTTAACTGGTTTATTTTACAACATCTGTGCTGTGGTCTAGCAACTCAGAGGAGCATTATACATTATTCCATCTCTCAGCACATGAGTCTTGAAGTATTACCAAACTCTAGCACACAGTTCTTTAGGGACATAAATACCCCGTGCATTAGGGCTAATGATACACTGATGGCAAATACTGCAAAGTTTTCCATATCTGAGCTTTCTTGCTTATATCATAGACAGTCCAGGGAGGTATATAGAGAGGGAGTAGCTGTCGCCTTTTCCACTGGATTGAGGTTAAGCCTTAGAATCACTAACTTAAAAAAGAGAGAAGTTTTATAGGATAAGCTTGAGAGAAACTGATACATTTCTAGCCTGCCAGTCTCCTACATTCCAGGAATTAGTCTAATTAATTAGTAGAAGATATATGAGGTTTGTTTAATGCTGGCTTTATCTGTCAGAAACAGTTCTGGTTAACACTGGTTTATCCTTTTTTAGATATCTCTAGCATTACCACGGGACAAAGAGCCTTTCAGGCCAAAAAAATGAATAGACAAGCTTCTGCACTGTCCGGAAAGCCATTTATTACTTATAGGTCACAGAAACTCTCTATCTTTAGCTCACTTTTGGAGACTGAGGTCCTAGGCATTCAGGTCTCCTCGTGGGAGACATCAACATCAGCAGCCACAGTAAGAATAAAATGCTGAAGTGCATTGGAGTGTTACTACTATATATATATATTTTTTGTACCTTCTGAGGCCCAAGGGAGGGGCAGCCATATTACAGAAGAGTAAATACCTGTGTGCACTCAGCTGTTCAGTCTCTAGCAGTGCTGTAACCATTCCAGCAGACATATATCAGCATTTTCTTAATCCAACCAGCAGTCTTGCTGCACATGCCCCTCTCTTGTAACGTGCCCATCTGAAATCTGTTGTCTGATGGACTGAGTTGGAATCATGTGCACTTTGGGCTGGAGAGCAGTCTTGCTGTCTGCCTGCTCCAGGTTAGCACTGCAAATAACACTTCTGAAAACTGTGAACCATCCATTTTCAACCTGAATGAGAGTATGAACAAGATTTCTGAAGTTATGCTCTGAAATATTCTCAGATGGATAATCCCATACTGTTCTGCAACCCCCTCAGATTTTTCAGTAATGCTTCTTTAAAGACATGCTTATTCCATCTGAAATCACCTACTCTTCCTCTTGCTGTAGGTACACTTACAACATGTTGGCAAGGATGGAAATACAGTACTTACCACTGACATGGCTGAACTTCTCACTGTGCATCCTGCTCTATCCACTTTCAGTTCTGGCTAAAGGTATGGAGATGGGATGGGGGACCAACACAGATTAATTTATATCCTCTCCAATAAAATTTAATCTGTTGAATTGTCATTTGTATTTCTAAGACACTTCTGTGTTGCCAAAGCAGACATAAATGTTTTTGTACAGTCTAATTAACCTTTGTGTCACTTGTCTTTTCTGTAACTTCTTTCTTCTTAGGAGTTCTCTGTTTTTTAAGAGTATGGTAAAACACACAGATGCCAGACTGACTGTGTTAGCCTACAAATAACGGTGCTGCTTTTTTTCCCCACTGAGGCTGACACTATCAGCTTAGCTTTCCTAGCCACTTATCATGCCTACATTGGGAAATGTGCCCACTGAGATCATATAGGCAGCAGCACAGCTGAAGCAGTGGCAGAATTTTTTTACGAATAGTAAAATCTCCTAATTCTTGTGTTAATAGAACTCTCAGACCTACAAAACTGAACTCATGGAATGTATACCTGTGCACATAAATGACGTGGTAAATTCAGCATACAGTATGGTTATCTGTGCCTTATTGGTCTTTTTTACGATGATCTTCCACTTCTTTTGACTAAAGGCTTACCATGTTATTTTGCAGCATTTGTGATCTGTGTATCACTGCCTTATTTTGAAACCTTTGGCACATACTCCGTCAAGCTGCCATTTCCATTTGCCTTCTCAGTCTACTTCCCCTATGTTCTGAAAATGTACCTGCTAGTGCTGTTTACAGGTAAGTATCTCATCCTTCAGAAAGCCAGGTCTCAACACAAGTGTAGTGCCCTTGACAACTAAAAATCACAATCAAATCAGTGTAGCTCCTTTCAGTAACTAACTTTCTTTGCAATACCTCCTGTAGGGTACTGCAGGATGGGTCATGCCCAGTTGATTTGAATTCAGATGTTTTTATGCACAAATAATTGATTTTGCAAGAAACATGGTGTGTGTGTTGGAGAGATGTATATATATATATATATACATATATATAAATATACATATACATACATATATATATATAAATACATACATTTATATATATATATATATATATATATATACACATATACGTATATATACGTATATAAAGTTCTTAAATTATCTTAGCCTTATACAAACTTTGGAAGTTTTCTTTTTAATCAGTTCCTATTTGGTCATATTCTGTGCTATGCTTTCTCACTCATTACTCTCAATTGATGTGAAGACTTACATCTATATTAAAACTTGTGTGGATTTTAAAAAAGCCAAAAATTGCATATAAACTGAGCTTTTTCTCCTTCACAGCAGTGTACTGTTGTAAAATTTGGACTACAACTAACCTTGCGGCTAAGCCTTTGTTCTGTTATTGGCTTTGAGGCTAATTGGAAGAATCTCGTCATTGTAATGTAGTGTTCAGATTTTATGTTCATGAAAGGGACTGTTCAGAGTTGCCATACAAAGGCTTGTATTATTCCTCCTACATGAACTGAGGGTGCTTTGGACTACCTTCCCTTGTTCTTACACCATTTTGTGTTTTAATTCAGGTATGTGCTTTATCATCCGGAACCTCTTCTCAGAAAGGAAGGCTCACCTAGAGACAGGCAACTCCAAAAAGAAAAGAAGCTAAGCTGATACTTTGTTTTGAAATACGAAATTTATTCCCAGAGGGCTAGTACATGTCATAGGCAGAGAAAAAGAGACAAAGGTTTTCCATGCATAAATCCTGTTTGCATGCACGTCATCCAGCTGTGTTGAATCTTCAGAAAAAAAAACATCTCTAGTGCTCCTCAAAAATGGAGCAGCTTGGAATTACAACTTGTTACTTTTGAAAGTTTTGACTTCGATTGTCAGGATTTTTAAAAATGAATATTTTTCTAATAAAAGAGGACTCAGGAAAAAAAATACAGAAGAGTGCCTTCACCACAGTTACACTAACAACCCTTATTTTGGTGTTAATTCTTGCTTCATCATCATCGGGTATTCTGTAACAACAACAACAACACTTAATGTATTATATTAAGCAAGCATGTATGTGCCTTCTATATATAAATTGGCTATAATGGGGATCTCTCAAAGAGCTGAAGCTGGAAGCTTTGCATCCTATGAGATTCATATGCTGATTACCTCAGACATTCACAAAAGACCCCTGACTCTGGCCCATTCTGCCAAAGAGATTCCAGCAAAGTAAACCATGAGGGCAAAAGATCAGGTACTCGGGTACTGAAATATCCAAGAAAAGCTTATCATCACTGTGCTGGTAGACACTGAGAATCTTTTTCATTCATGTGATTTTTCTTCCATGCTGAACAGCAAACAGATAAGCAATAGAAGTGTGAGTTGATAATGTGAAAATACTGACCATCAAAAAAGTCATATGCAAAATTCTACCAGTTTTACTTAAGTTCACTCCCTTTTTTACTTCTACTGGACTTGTGAGGAAGCAACCAGAGCATAGTCTTTTGAATTTGGGAGTCACGAACATATGGCAGCCCAGGAAACCCTGTAAAAAGGATAAAACAGACTGTACTTGCTGCAGAAATAACTGCATAGGAATGTTTCTTATGTTTCATCCATATTCCTATCATACCTTCATTTTACTTCATGGAGCTGGGGGAGAAACTGAGGTTTTTTTTTTTTGTTTTTTGTTTTTTTTTTTTTAAGTTGAATGAAAACTGGGGAAACAATGGAGGAGTTGAAGGGGAAATTAACACTATCAGATTACAGAGAGGCTGTTAGTATAACTTTCTAAACCATGCTCTTAAGAGGGTGTTCAGACTGTTTTAAGTAGCAGACAAGTGAGACTGGTCTTGACCTACTATAATTTTTATTTAATATACGTGGCAGACAATGCCTGCAGACTATTGTGACCACTGGGATATAATGCAAACCATAAGCAACGGGATCCTACATGCAATAGTTTAATTGGGACCCTGGGTATTTTGAAAGCACTGCAGACAAGAGTTAGTAATTTAGATGTTGTTACAGAAACAGAGGTACTTTCACTTTGGACTTTTGCCTGACCCAAACCACTCCAAATGCAGACAGTCTGAACAAAGAAAAGGATAAGCAACTGAAAGTTGATGGTAATTTCAAAGGACAGAGTTGAAACAGGAACACTTCACAATCGGATGACACTGTAATATGCAGAGTGAAACACGGACATTTACCCTCTTGGTGATTCAGTTGAACCTTTTTGATCTAAAACCAGAGTTGATAGTACAGGAAGGATGTGGAGCTGTTGGAGTGGGTCCAGAGGAGGGCTGTGAAGGTGGTCAGAGGGTGGAAGAGCCTCTCTTATGAAGAGAGGCTGAGGGAGCTGGGCTTTTTCAGCCTGAAGAAGAATGAGTTCTGGGGAGATGTCATTGCAGCCTTCCAGTACCTTGGGGAGCTTATAAGCAAGAGGAGACAGACACTTTACATGGTCTGACAGGGACAGGACAAGGGAGACTGGCTTTAAAGTAGAGGGGAATAGACTTGTGTTAGATGTTAGAAAGAAGTTCTTAGAATACTCAGAGGATGGTGAGGCACTGGCACAGCTGCCCAGAGAAATTGTGGATTCTCCGTCCGTAGGGGTGCTCAAGGCCAAATTGGGTGAGGCCCTGGGCAGCCTGGGCTGGTAGGAAGCAGACCCGCTCACAACAGGCGGTTGGAACTGGAGAATCTTCAAGATCCCCTCCAACTATTCAGTGACTCTGTAGGAGGAAACATGACATCTTATATTGGGTTTATGCAGCACAAGGGATGGCTTCTGTTAGAAGAGGTTCACAGCTGTGACCTGGCCAGAGGGCTGGTATGAGATGACTCCAAAACAGCTAGCACAGGACACCAATGAACCTATTAGCATTGTGAGTAGTGCTTCTGTGAAAATGTTATTTAAGAAAATGTTAAAAACTGTGCATACTAGCTGTGAGGGAGAGGAGTGAAAATGTGTGAGAAGCAGCCCTGTGGGTGCCAAGGACAGTGCAGCAGGAGGTGCTCCTGGCACAGAGCAGAACTCCAAGTGCAGCAATGAAGGACTGCAGCAGTGGATGTGGACTCACTGAAGAAGCCACGGAAATGCTGGAGCAGCCTTTTCTTGATGGCCCCAATTCCACAGTGAAGACACATGCTGGAACAGCTCTTGAAATACTACAGTGCATGAACAGGGCCTGCACCAGTGCATATGCTGAAGGAGGGGTCCCACAGCAGTGCAGGGGTGCAGTATGAGAAGAAAGCAGCTGAAAAGACAAAGTGATATCACAATCCCTGTTTCCCATCCCCCCTGACAGGAATTAAGAATTGAAATTGAGCATGTAGGAGGGAATGTTTTTGTATTTGTTTATAACCACACTATGTTTATTTGGCAATAAACTGATCTTCCCCTGACTCAAGTTTGTTTTGCTCATGATGGTAAATGGTGAATTTCCCTGCCTTCGACTCAGCCCTACCTCTGAGATTTTCTTCCTGTTCTGGTTAGGAGGCTGGGTAAGCATCCAGCAACCAGCCTGCTCAAACCCAGCACAGATATTCATGTTTGCTTGTTTTAATATAAAAATATTAAAACAATATAAATAATATATAATATATAATTATTATATATATAATAATACATATATATCATATCATATATATATATATATATATATATAATATTAAAAATATTAAAACAAGTATTCTGCTTCCATTGCACTGATTCTAATAGCTGGCTAAAAGGCTGGAATCACAGAACAATTCTTTGAAATCACTGTGAGAAGGAACTCCAGCATATGAAGTTACTTACAGTAAACTTCCCCCATTTCTGGTGCACAGGTAACTTGGGGCAGACAAGAGGGAGATATAGGGAAGAAAGCTTTCAATGTGTGACCACAGTAGGCCACTGTAACTTCAACTCCACCTTATGTAATTTCTGGAAAGGTCAGGACTGGGCAGGCAAAAAAAAGAAGTGCCTCAAATACTGCCTGGCTTCTTTCCACCTCCAGGAAATAAAACCCTTGAACAAAATAAGCACTTTTCTTACATAACTATATAAAGACAACAAAGAGCCATCTCTATAAACAAGGGTGAAAGAATATCACTAGAAAGTGATATGATACATTAAACATTCATTTCAGGAACAGAAGCAAATCTACATTTGTCTCAGATTTAAAAAAATCTATCTTTATACAGCTTATGTAAGGTGAGACTGAATTCATAAGTATATATATGAAATGTGAAAATGGATTTGTATATAAAAATTAAAGAAACTTTTTAAGTTTTATAAGCCACTGTTCAGTGCTCTTTTTGCTTGCCTATATAATTCCTATAGAATGCCTATAGATTCCAGCAAGAATCACAAGAACTCAACCTACTGCCTGTTCCAGCTCCCTTTGCTGCCTCATCACACATCTAAACTTCAACTTTAACTTGTCCACCTCAGTCCTTGAAAGTCACTGTCTCCAGAGGAATGTTCTATTTTGAAAGAGATCACCTAGTAAGAAAAATAATATTCATTTCTTCAGCACCACCACACAACTGGAGGAACAGTCTCCCTTCATCACAGGATATGCATACGTTACCAGGAAAAGCAGCCCAACAGAAATGTGATAACACATAAAAGGATATACTACAAATACCCAACAGTGAACTTCTCAGCCTTTCAGAGGGTTGTATTTCTAACTAGCTTTCGTTTAATTCTGTGAGCTAACACACAGTTATATACTATGTTGGAATATTTCCACTAGATATATATATACCAAGTCAGCAGTTTGTGTACTGTTCTGCTATGCAAACAGTTATGCAGCACATGAGCGTTACCCACAGATTCCCCTTAAATGATCACACTTTTCATCTGAAGTAGAATGTTAATGCAGACACAAACTCAAGATGAGTGGAGCTGTAAGTTACTTTAAAATAGCACACTTGAGATGGCAGCACTAAAATATTTGGCTTTGTTAGAGATCACTTTGAAGAGCATAATGGTTTCAGTCCTTCTGTGCATTCACCTTTAGACTGTCTTTTCCACATACTGCTGGCCTACAGAGCAGGAAATTATCATTATCATCCACTACTTTAGAAATGCAAGCAAGCACTGTGGTAATTTTTTCACATATCCAATTGCTGAAACAATGCATCAAAAGCCAATAGCTGTTCCTTACAGCTCACATTGTTAGGTGGGAAATGCCTACAGTGAATTCAGTGGAAAATTTCTTCTGCACAGAAATGTTACCGGCCCTGAAATTAAGAGAATTCCTGTAAAGGGTTTGGCTCCAAGATAAAGGGCCATAATGCTTCCTTGCAGTAGAGTTTTGCAAGACATTAGAGTCCAGTACACATGCAGTTATTGTCAGTTAGCTTTCGTTTAGGGAGGACAATTGCTGAAGACAACTTTCCTCCTTTAAGACCTCTCTTCCCCAGACTGCAGAGGTAAAGCTCTTCTTGTATACAAAGTTGTGCAAAGGACACAAGAACAATTTTTAGTGGCAAAAACTGCAGTAATCCTGGAGCTGGGGGCTCCCCATGTCCTAGCAGACACTGACTTATTTAAACAGTCTTGATAAAGCTGTTGCAAAACTGACATGCGTAACACCCATTTCAGGAGCTGTATCCTACATACCTTTCCTGTGCCACTGCTGCACAAGGACATCAAGTTATTAGTAAAAAGCGTTATCAGTTGAAAACTAGTACTCATTCAAGTCTTTAAAACACACTTCAGAAAATAAGCCACATCCAAGCAGTTCTTATAATATTTTATTTTTTTCCACTTGCTCGACAAGGCACCAAAATCCCAGGTGTTGCTGAAACAACTTAAATGAAACAGCTGGATGCATATTTCTCGTTTAGATTCAGCACAGCTCAAACCATGCCAGACAGTCTGTAGGAGAATAACCCCACTAGTGAAAAGTTTTTTTTTTTTTTCATCATATGAGTCTTTGGGAGAGGAGAGAGGATTAAAAGTAATAATAATAGTAATAAAACAAAAAAGAAAGAAACCACTTGTGACAGGAAACATCTTTGAAATTAGTCCTCTCGATGCCTGAAAAGTAACTTTATGCTTTCAAATACAGTTTTCTTCACATAGTAAGATGTTGCAAGCAGCTACCAGCCATAAGCTTTAGTCCACACTGCTTTCTTCTTGAACTCTGCAAGAGATCTCAAGGCCAGAAGCGTAACTGTGAAGACAAGGAAAAATCACATTAATATGTGAAGTCTAGGCTGAAAAATATGTGCAAGTATTCTTCCTAGTTATTTTACTAGCAGGTATAGATTCACTTTCCCGTTTATTGACTCTTTTCATGACTTTCATTTCCTAGCCTGACAGCTTCTGATGCTACTTCTGCTATTCCCAGATATACTGGTCTCTACATCCCTCTGAAATGTCATGCTGTACAAGACCTTTTGCCTGCTTTATGGCATGTCTTCCACTGAAATCACATCTCATCACCACTTTCTAATTAGCTCATCACTTTGAAGCAGCACATGATCAACCAAGTCTGCAGGAAGCCTCAATTCAATGACCAGGCATCCAAGAGTAGTGGGGGATAGGAGATACTGGGAAGGACAGAAGCATGAAGTACAAGATCTTATATCCTCTGCTCAGTTCTCTGATTCACAGTGCAGTTCACTGCTTCTTTGATTCAAAAAGATCGTGCTTTTAAGCAGAATCTGGTTACCAAACTGCTCACGTTCTAGTCATCCAGGAAGGAGTCAACTCATCTCAATCATTGCACATTGAGAATATACTGTGTGCATCGGAATCTTCTGATTACAGAAAATTTCCCAACATCCATTAGCATGTTTCTGCTATACTAAACTTGAGTCCACTGAAGATAAGCAGACAGTCAGGGAATCTTTAGATTTATCAGAGAATGATCAGAAGTTGAAGACCTTCAAAAGCAAATCCTAGTAAAACTTATAAGCAGCTTACAAGTTGTGTTTAGGTCCAACAAATCAAGTGATTCAAAGGAAGTGCCTCGTGTTAATGGAAAGAAGGAAAAGCACATTTCCTTCACCAGAGAGTATTTATGGTGTCCCCTTAGAATCATTTGCACAGATTGTATCACACTTCTACATCTCAAAGTGACCAATGTAGAACAAGTTAGGGTCAAATTATGTAAATCAAAATATTGTGCATCTCCCATATTTATTTTTATCTTTCTTCTCAATAACCCCATTCCACCATTCTGTGACTCACTACACCAGTTAGACAACTATTCTGGCTGTCACTGTCTGTCTCTTCTCCCTTCTCCACAGTTCAGTTGCGTCAGAATAATTTCTGTTTTGTGATTTCTGTTCTAGAATTGGAGGCTTTACAAATAGTATGTTAATTTTAAAAAATAATTTCAAAAACAATTGACAGATCTATCACTGAATATCTTGTAGGACTGGATATCTCCCTTGGGACCACTGGGTTCCTTACATCTTCAGCAGGGTATCACAAGAGGCAGCAGATCAGATAGCGAAGTCTTTAAAAAGGTGTCACAGATAGGTACTCTATCTTATTTGTGAAGGTTCCCTTAAAAGACAAAATATAGCTCTCCCACATACGCTAATTGCATGGTTTCATCTTACTCCTTTTGATAACTGGATTTTTCTCTGTTATTGATAGTTGCAGAAAAATAAGGAACCGATTAAAAATACTCTACCTGTTAGCAGGTTTGTAGAAGATTCTGATAATGCTTCCTTAGGACTTTCCAACATACTGATAAGCCAGTCAATAAACTAAGGAAATAAAAAATATATTTTTTAAAATAAAAAAAAGATGACTTGAATTAAAAGAGTCTCTGTATCTAAAGAGCACAAATTCTTTTCAGTTTGATAAGCAACATCACACTGCTGCTAAATTTGAACAGTTATCTCATCAGAGTTAGTGGCCAATCAAGCTTCTGCCCAAACTAACCAAACTTCATCTCACTGTTAGTGTAATTCCAACTGCTGGATTTGGTACTTTTGTTCCATCCTACTATGTAAGCAATAGTTCTTTGTAGAAAAGAAGGCTTTTCTGAACTCTCTCAGTTCTCACTGTTTTTCTAGCAGTGTATGGTGCCTGCAGGAGAACATGATATTTCAACTTCATTGGAATGATCTTCAGAAGATGGTGTCAAATTCTTCTCTAAAGCCTAATCATGCATTTGCATGTTAACACCCCACTTATATATGTCACCTATATTCTGAACTCTGACTCTAGTGGGAATTCAAGGCACAGAAGCATGCAGGAACCAATCATTAGTGGTTCTAGCTATCAATCTATGGATTCATAATATTTCCACATATCTCAATGATAAGCAATCTGCAATAGGTTTGCCAAATTAAGCATAATTGTTTACACTTATTTTAATGACATACTTGAAAATAAAATGAAACTGAAATGTTACAAAGATCACTGATTGTTCTACATTGCCACAGTGTTGATGTCCAGCTCTAGTGGATCTGCCTTTTAGTGTTTACAAAACCAACTTGCTATCAATAGCCAATTCTCCCTCAAGAGTTTGGTTCTTGAAATGTTCCTTATATCTTTGTAACTCTAATTTTACTTGAGAAACTACAGTCAAATATTTTGAGACAAGTCATATCTAGTGTGAATAAAGAAAAACAAGATCAGATGTCAGGGGCACTTTAGACTTCAGCTGGCTACTTGGAATTGATTCTTTCTGACTCATGGAAAGAGCTTACCACTATGTGCAATCTTACCCTTTGTGTTTGTTCTTTCCAAGGCTCTTTAGCTAGCAAAAGGGAAATGCTGCTGGGAAGAAGAGTGAGTGTCTCCTGCATAGCAAGCTTGTCAGCGGGGTGCTTGCCAACACGATCCTCAAGCAATTCTGGTAATACTGTTTGGTGCTTCCATGGTGACCAGTCAGCACTGAGGCCAAGCAGTAATGGTGCACTATGGTCAGCCCAGGCCACCACAGAACCAGCAAACAGCCACAGAAGAAAATCTATAACCTGAAGAGGAAAAAGGTAAAAGCACACTTTATTAAATGAGTAATACAGGAGAAAAAAAAGAAATAACAAAAGGAGGTTTATTCAAAGTAATCAGCTGAAAATCCACCTAAGATTCAAAATGTAACAACTAAAAAGTTCTTAATATTCTCAATGGATTGAAACAGTGTAAGTTTTTTTTTTCCTCAATTCAAAATCAAACTAAAATGTCTGCAGAAAGAGAAGCAATAATACACTCTTTTAAAGCCATCCTTTGGTTTAATGCTGACCCACATCTCATTAAAATGGGCAAATAACATTTTTACAGTAACCTGATAGTTGGGGGTCAGGCTTGTGTGCTAAAGAAGCTGACAAAAATTGTAGCAATGCAAATAAATATTGCATCCTTGGTGTCCCAAGACAGAAGACTAACAGCTGAACAGATGTGATAAATAACAATGTTAGCACTCTAAAATTGTCCAAGCCCTCCCAAAGAAACAGTAGGAGATTGCAGAATTCTAATCTCCTTAGACAGTTCTACTTGTGAATTCAGTTTTTCCTTTAATTGTTCTGTATACAGCAAGTTAAGAGCAACAATTTCCTTTAGCTGCCTAGAACATTTCTCACAATTTAGATTTTATGGTTATTTAAAGTCAGAGTTTTAAATGCACACTCAGAATGTAAATTGAAAATGAAAGTCCAAAATATGAAAGCATAGCGAATAATACTCAGTGCTGAGAAAGAATACACCAAAAAAACTTTTTTCCCTGAAAGCTGCAAATTATTTTCACAGCATGTACCTCCTTAAGATGAACATTTTGTACAGGTGTTGACTTGTACGCTAAATTTCCGATGTAGCCCATCAAGTCCAGCAGCCAGTCCATCCTTTTCATCACTCCTAAAAGAATATTGGCTCATTTAAACTTCACAGCGCACTGTATTTCTTTAAAAATCAAGAGTGAGGAAACACAATGGCAACAACTGTGGAGGAACACCAATCAGCAATACCACTGTAACATTTGTTTCATGATTGCCACTGGCAGAAGGCATACAGGCACTTACACTGTACAAAGCCTTTGCTGGTAACGTAGACAACACACGTTATACATGCAGAGAAAGAAATGTTTAGCAAGATTAACTTCATGTAGCAGCAGCCTCCTCTGCAGACATGACTACTCCTGAAACCTAAAACCTCCCCAAGGTTTTTGCCTTGGGATCATTAACATAGGCAATGGAACTAAAATGTGCCCTCAACTTAATGAAAGAACATACTTCATTGATTTGGTCTTCTGTCCAAATTCAGTTCTCCCCCCTACAAACTAATAACCACCTCTGTCTTATTTTCAGCTTTGAGACTGTGTCATTACCCCCTCCCGCTGTTCTCCACATATGCCTGTTTCCACTTTGCCTCCTCTTTCATTCAGTGAAGGAACTCACTTCATTCAAAACTCAGTAATGGCTGAAGTTCTTCAATCACAGTTTGGACCTCAGGCATGAATGAAACAAAATACTTTGAAGTTCATCTGTGAATAGTCAGCCTGAGGTCCTGCAGCCATGAAAATGGGGAGACTTAATTCTTCGCTCCCTTTGTACTTGTTTCTTTGTTTATCCTACTGCCTGATTCTGTTACTTCCCTTACATCAGCCCCAGTGCTTATCAGAAGCTGAGGTGAGCCAACCAACATACAACCCACTAGACAACTATCAGTTACGGCGGGGAGGAAACAATTTTGTTTCCTGCATTAATTCAGCACAACAAGCTCAAAAGAGCAAGCTGTTCTCTTGGCTCAGCCAGGCTCACAGAAACACATTCTTACTTATTTTGTCTCACACTGCTAAGTTAGATATGAGCTCTGAAGGACAGCAGGATTGCGCTGGCACTGGTCTCTGGTGTGCTATGTATATTTCGAACATTACCCAAAATATTAGAACAACCGGGAGACACAAGATGTAGTCACAGCTGCGGTCAGCAAATCACACTTGCCTATGATAAGTGACTCATTGCTGATCCATTTCAGCATCTCAGAAATTGAGAAAATCATAAAAACAGCAATTGTTATAAGTATTTCAAAAGCTGAAAGATTCTGAAGATTGAGTAGTTTCCAGTGTGGAGAAGTTTGAAAACAATTGCATCAGACTATCTTAAAATTATAAAAATAATATTAGTGCAGATTCATTAATAGTTGTTGATACTGTTGTTAATCCTTATTTAAGGCTGGCCTTACCAGTGTTTTCATGGCTCACAATACGGGAGTGATAGAAACTATGCAAGAACATCCATACTGTAGACTCCTTCTGGTAATAGCCTGTCAAAGTATCAATTACAACACTCAAGTTCTTCAAAGGCAGTCTGCCTTGAGAAATCAAATACACTTTGGTGAAGATGGCCTTCTCCATATTGTTCTGCAAGCACAATAAGAAAAGATAAATCAAAATATATCTTATTTTGTGGAAACAGAAAAATAGGAAAGGGATTCTCTCTATAAAAACAGGGAAGGAATTATCTGATTATCTAGCACGCTTATTTTTCTTTCAAACAAATTGTGAAACCCAAAATTGTACATATTACTTTAATTTTACATGCACCTGAATAATTAAGCAAAGGGCAATTCAGTACAGTTTGATTGTTTCCATACTAGTTTAAGTTTTACACTCCCCTTTAAACTGAAATGAGCCATAGTGACAGTTCTTGAGATCCAAAATTTCTTGCATGACTGATTGCCTTTAGTGACAAAAGAGGTTTTCACAAACTGTTCTTTACTGTGTGGAAATAAGGACTCAAGAAAATGACAGTTCAGCTTCCCTGACCTATTTAAATGCTCGATTCACTCTCTCTGATCAGTGAATCTGCCAGCAGATGGAATAGCATGGCATGATGTCATGGATATTTGTTCATAAACACCCTCTCTGAACTCATGAAGCCCATTCACACAGGTTATTTCCTCAGCACATAGTATTTTTCAGCTGCTACAAGTTCTGCTGCTAGCTGATGTGGTGAGCTAGCACATGAAAGTTTCCATTGTTATCTTCAGCCATCTTGTCTATCAGGAAACACTCTGAACATGAATACAAATACAGCATATTAAGTCAAAATTAAAGACAGTTCAGTTGAAGCATTTCACTTTTTGAAAAAAGAAAAAAATTCAACAGCTCTCACTAGGATGCATTTACAATTTGTTTCAAGTTGGTAGTTATGTTAACACAGGAAGGCTACAGTCTTTTTTGCACTGCTGAACTAAGAAAATCTAACACCACTCCTATTCTAAATAACAGTCCAGTTCAAAGTCCTGGGGTGAAATCAGCAGTACTTAGCTGCCTTAATCAAGTTTTGGATGTGGACTGATCACTTTTGCTTCTCTTTGATGTTTGTAGAGTAGTGCCAGAAGTCTCATATGCAGGATACACTAAACAAACAATGTTCTTCAGCAGCTAAAACACTCCGATAAGATGAAAAATGGTAACATATGCTTATTTCATGTAATTTTGTGATAAAAGATCAGGAGAAAACTATCATTACCTTAGAGATCTGGACAATGCGATCAATCTCTGAATCAGCCATTTCTGAGATACATTTTGCTACACTGACATACATCTCCAGTTCACTTCTCTGCAACAGAAGAAAAAATGCACGTTTGGACACCTACCACCAGATTTCTTTTTCATTAAAACATGATATCCAGGAACTTTGTTAATGATCATGATGACAATTTAAATGCACTTCATGTAGGAACAAATATATACTCTTTTTCTTTTTTTTTTTTAATTAAACACTTTTTAGAACTGTCCTTCCTAGCAGATATTTTCTGTATCTAGGTAGTTCTTTACAACACTGCAAGATGTTGAATCTTTTGTTGAGAAAGAACATCTCTGATTATTCTCTACTACAGTTTCAGTACCATTTATTTCAATATCAGTACTGTTTCCTCATTACCAAGTTATTTAAGAGGGAAAACTGTATTAAAATGCCCTCACAACTCAATCGACAGAATATTTGAAAGTAACAAATAGAAAATATGCAGGAATCTTAACTGCTCTCACTAAAAATTTTTACATCCTAGTTCATGTTTCAAATCTGATGAGTCAGTGCAAAAAGATGGGATTTTACATCAGTAAAAATAACCAGTCAAAGTTTAGATGTCTCATACATTATTCCTTACCTGAATTTCATTTGGTAGAAGCTCAAATATTTTCTCAGTAGCCTGGCACAAAAAGCCCCAGCAGTACTGGGCAGGGTTTGGAATTTTCATAGCCTGCATGAGTCCCTGTAAAACACACTGGCAAATTTCTGGGTTTTTTGTGCGGTTCACTTCAAACTGTTGTATCAGAAACACTTCTGTAAAAGCCTGTAGCTTGTCTTCTGCAACATGTTTCATCCACAGGGACAGGGACGTGAAAAGGTATTTCTGTGTTTTTGTCTAAAAAGAGAATAGAAGGTGAGAGTGTCTTAAAGTTTGCTGTGATTTCCAGATTAATTATCATCACTGCATTTAGGTTTTTCTATTTGGTCTAGATATTTGGAATTGGTTTTCAATTCACTGGTGTTTCCTGTACTACATAGAAGCCATCTACAAATGAAGAGGTACCGCTCATCATCTAACAAACCAAAACAAAGCTTTTAAATACTAAGCGTTTTTTTTTCCACATAATATAAATTAGTATATTTCAAAGACTCTGATAATTTCTTCTTGTGCTAAAAACAGAATCTAATCTTCACTTAGTCTCATATTCTAACTTTATAATCACAAATCACCAAGTTCCCACTCCATTGCCACAGACAGGTTTGCCAACCACTAGATCAAACTACCCAGGGCCTCATCCAACCTGGCTTTAGATACCTCCGGGGATGAGCACCCACAACCCCTCTGGGCAGCCTGTTCCAGCACCTCACCACTCTCTTAGTAAAAAAAAACTTCCCTGCCATCTAATCTAAATCTCCCCTCCTTTAGTACAAAACCATTCCCCCATGTCCTATCACTATCCATCCTTAAAAAGCTGATTTCTCTCATGTTTATTAACTCCCTGTACGTATTTGAAGGTCACAATGAGATCTCCCTGCAGCCTTCTCTCTTCCGGGCTGAACAAGCCAAGCTACTTCAGCCTGTCTTCACAGGAGAGGTGCTCCAGCCCGTGGATTCATATTCATGGCCCTCCTTTGGAACCTTTCCAAAATCTTTTCTGTAGGCTGCAGACTGGCATGTAGTACTGCAACTAAGGTCTCATGAGGCCAGAGTAGTGAGGGACAATCACCTCCTTTGTCCTGCTGGTCACCCCTCTTCTGATGAAACATTTATTCCAAGTTCAGATGACATTCAACTATTATTATAAAGTATAAAATTAGAAAGGAAAAAACGAAAAAATGCAGCTCAAATAAAGCACTTCAAAAACATTCTAAGTCAGTTAAATCAAATCTCTTCCATAAGTATGACTCATTTCTTTCCTTTTTTTATGGATTGCTTGAATTAGAAGGAGTTCAAACATGGCAAAATTCTGTTTTCCTTCAAAACTGAGGAACTTCTTTTCAATGAACTCTGTCTTACTAAAGACCTTTTGTACTGGTAGAAAAATTTAGGTTTCCCTGTATGCTGTGCACTGCATTCCCACGCAAGACATACAGATCTTGAGTAGGCAGCCAAGAACACTAGTATGACACACCTAATACCATTAATATTATTGGTTAATGACGAAAACTGCAATTACATTGAAAAAAACCCCAAAACTAATATATCCTGTGGCTGAGTCTATTTTGTCACCTGAAATCCACACTACACTGAGAAACTAGAGCTCAGAAACCAAATACTTTACTTTTTGGAATTTATCTATCTGTGGAGATTAATTTAAAATCACAAGTCAAAAGATACCCCTCGAGGAGCTGAAATAGATCATAGAAATCCACACTGGATTTACTGAGAATCATCCTGAACCTGTTCTTCATTTAGAATAAACTAATGGAACTGCACAGTCAAGTGCACTATGAGATTCAGAAAGTTTTTAGAAACTATATAATGGAGTCCGTATTGAACCTCCATAAAAACAACTGCATTGTAGGAGAGGATAAGCCTCAATTTGATTCTACTATAGGTGTGTCTGTAATTATCTACAGAAGTTTTTAACATCTTTTACTAAATCAAGAATCACTGATAGAAGAAGCAGGCAAGATTTTGGACAAATACGTAGGACTTTTCTCAAGTCTCTCAACTGATGTACTAAAAAAGAATTTTGTTCCCTATATGCCATGCCTTCTTACACGATTATCTAGATTATCAGAAATGCAGCAGGAAATGAAAGAGACGCAAAAGATCTTACATGGTCAAAACAAAAACAGTATTGCATATCTTAAGTTCATCCTGAACCTGAAGGTCCCAGACAAGATACTCCAGTATATCATGACAAATAGATGCTAAATAGTACTAATTTCTGCAGAATTCTGAACCCAGCAGTCATTTCACAGTCTGACACTCTAAACTTCATTACTATCTAAGCGATCTCTTAGGAAAGAGGTGCTGAAGTCACACGGATTTTCTGACATACGTACACTGAGACTGTAAACAAGAGGAGGTGCCACCCACATCCCCAAAAGCATTGCAGCATTCTGAGATGATTGGGCTTGTGTCGTAGCCAGTTCAAGGCAGAGATATTTTATCTCATCACCTAAAACAAACAAAATAGAAGTTAGGAAATAAATTATTTTAACTTTAAATTTATTTTCAACTTATACAATGAAGGTTATCGTTCTACTTGAGCCCTTGCAGATGAAACTCCATTTACAGAGCTGCTGCTTAGAGTTTTCAGCACATTCAGTGTAGAATGCTCCTCTCCCCATTCGCGCTTGGACAAATTCTGAGATGTCCTGCTGAAAGTTCCCTTCAGTTTTCTCAGTAAGAAAAACATGAGAATGAAAAGAAAATATAAACGACCCTTGCTAAAAAAAAAAAAAAAAAAGAAAAAAAGATTAATCTACAAAATAAATTAGTCCCTTTCCATCATGCTAAATGTAATTACATACCTGTTTATAGACATCCATGTACTGTACTATGTATGTTTATGTAACATGTCACAGAACAGAGGTTAGTCACTGTTAATACCCTTGGTGCTCGGCTGGAGCAGTTTGACACGTGGAAGACTTTACAGTGCACGGAGGTTGTAATAGTTATGAAATCCCTCTTATTAGTTTCTTCTTAGAGACCTCTTAGTGACTAGTACAGCCTGTTTGCTAGTAGAGTAACTAGTCGTAAATATATTCAAGAGATACTCTGAGCAATGCAATTGCTTCCATGTAGCTCATGATTGTTAAAGCACTACAAAATCAAAAATGTTATGTATCATACTGGCATTTATTCGTCAGATATTCTTGTCAGCATTTAAAATTTAAATAGGTACTTCGATACACAAATGTTCTTTGAAGTGGTCATAGAATCATAGAATGGCTTGGGTTGGAATGGACTGAAGGATCAAGCTCCAATCCTCCTGCCACAGGCAAGGCCACCAACTTTCCCATATTTAATACTAGACCAGACTGCCCAGGGCCCCATCCAACCTGGCCTTGAACACCTCCAGGGACGGGGCATCCACAACCTCTCTAGACAGCCTGTTCCAGCACCTCTCCACTCTCACAGTAAAGAACTTCCCTCTGACATCCAACCCAAATCTTCCTTCCTTCAACTTAAAATGATTTCCTGCCATTATCTACCCTTGTAAAGAGTTGACTCCCCTCCTATTTGTAGGCTCCCTTCAGGTACTGGAAGGCTGCAATGAGGATAGCCCACAGCCTTCTCTTCTCCAGGCAATGGTTATCCATATCACATATCTTTTACACAGTTCACTAGTCGTGCATGAGCAAAACAAATAATTCAAGATGCAGGGTCTTTAAAAGATCTTACATTAGACGTCACGTTACTTGCAGAGCTCTGAAAGGATAAAACTGTTAGAAGATACTTTGTAAGCTAATTCAAAACTGGCTCACTAGCTTGGAGTACTAAATCATAGATAATAATTTATTAATGATTATTGACAGGGCACTGTTAAATAACATATCCTACCTATGTCACATTATATAGTTTTTGCTCAACTACTGCAATAAATTTTCTATGATAGAAAAGCAGTCTGTTATCTGCAATACCTTTACAGTTAAATTTCACAGTAGAATTTCTGAAGCACTTAAGTTTTGTAAAAATGTTCATTAATAATAGTCATGTAAGAATCCAGGATAATTGAATATATAGTCTATTTTTTAGACAAATATTCATGACATAGCTATTCCAACATATTTAGGTTAGTTTTATGTTCCTAGATTGATTGCTAGGTCAACTGTACTGCATCATGCTTTTTAAAACAAGCTGAATAATGTTTATTAGTACACAAGAAGATCTATTTCTGTACAGATATATAATGTAAAAGAGCGTGCAGCTTCCACAAGAACACAGAGGAAGAATCAAGAGAAATTATATGTGAAAACAGACTATCATGTGGACTGAAGTTAATAAAAACACTGCCTCAAAACTGATGTACAATTTCCTTTGGAATTCCCCTCATTTACAAAAGTCAGAGTCCTAAGCAAAAAACAGGAATAAAAAAATTTCCCAAGAATTTAAAAAGTTTCAGCTATTCATAAGGTTGCACACAAATTTGCATTAGCATGCACTGCTAATTATTTCACTTATTCTTACAAAAGATTCTACTATCCATTGCAAGATTACAAAAGTTCCAGCCCAATTAACAGTAAAAGTATTTCATTTGTTGCCAAATCTTTTCTAGATCTAGCAAGTATTTGTTCCACACTGGACTTTTCAGTGATTTGTAGTGCTTTTGCAGGCAATTTGTATAGGTAAAATAAGCATCAGAGAAAAATAAGCAAAACTTTCTGTTTTCTGGGCTCTATTTAAATGCAACAGCTCTTGCTCAGCCTAGCTGTAAAAAACAATCTGCAAGGCCAGTAATGACAACTACATAAATCAAGAGAAACAAAACTCAACAGAATCAAGGGAATATGGAACTATGAACAGTAGGTGTTTTTTAAGGAAATGAGTGAAAGTCAGAGACATTTACGTCAACCAAAAATGACACCAGCAGATATCCTGAGAAAAGCTATCCAGTCCCATACGTCAGTGTTGTGATTTGATCTGGCAGGTAGCTAAATGTCACACAGCCATTTGCTCATTTTACCCCCAGCGGGATGGGGAAGAGAACTAGAAAAAATGTAGAACTTGTGGGCTGAGATAAAGACAGTTCAATAGGACAGAAAAGGAGGGGAAAATAAAAATAATGACAAAAGAATATACAGAACAAGTGATGCACAGTGCAATTGCTCACCACCTGCTAACTGACACCTAGCCAATCCCTGAAAAACAGCAGCCCTCCTCTGGCCAACTTCTCCAGTTTTATAGTTCTGCATAATACAACATTGTGGCATAGGTTGGTTTGGGCCAGCTGTCCTGGCTGTGTCACTTCACAGCTCTTTATGAAGCCCCAGGTCTTTGCTGACAGAGCAATCTGAGGAACTGAAAGTACTGTTCAGCAACAATGAAACCATCAGTGTATTGTCACCATTATTCTTATCCAGAATTCAGAACTCAGCACCAACACATCTTCTATTAAGAAGAAAATTATTCTTATTAAAATCAGGACATTCAGGATCAAAACTGCTCTTCGATATGAAGAAAAATGATTCCTAGAAACAAAGAATCCAGAGTCGTGATGGAAAGATGGGGTATGCTTTCCCCTGTTAGCCAGTGCCATTTAGTAGATACTATATTTCAGAGTAGCGATAGCTACTACAGTTCAAAATTGCAATAAATCTGCCTGCAGCTTCTAACATAGGCAACCGTACTGCATTCAGTGGGTACTGAACTAAGACAACTTTCAGTTTTTGATGGGTTCGTCTCACCAAATCCACTAGTGTCCTAACAGAACTTCCAAATTGCTCCAAAACTCTTAGTTCTGTTCTCTAACCTCTTCTTATATTACAACAACCTATGCCCAACACAACAATTGCAAACATATGCCTGCAAACATTAGAAAGTTGCCCTTGAGAGCACGGTAAACACTTCAATTTCTGAAGCACCTAATAGGTTCTGTAGTTTACAAAAACTGTGCTAGTAAAGAAACCTTATGGCAAATACAAATGACAACAAATAATGATAAAACTTACCAAAGTTTAACCTCATCAAAGGAGAAAGAACAGATGCCCAGTTTACAGGTGGATACTGATGACTTCCTCCAACTACAGCAATGGGTGCCAATGCTACTTTCACCAGCTGAGCTGGAACAGATTCAGGGCCTGGAACAGAATATTCAATCACAATTTTCAATCTGGATTCTATATGTTTGGTTAAATGCTTCAGAAGAAAAGTGCATGTACTATATCAACTCAAGCTGCACTGAAGACCAGTCTGTAGTGATGAACTAAAGAACATTATAAAATTACCTGCTGCTTTTGCATTGTTTTTTGTCCCCTGTATCTAAGAATTAGCTGTCACTTGTTTGTAATTAGTGGATCTATGTTTAACACTAATAACCTGGCAAAGGTTTTTCAGCTTCAGAGAAGCTTTCTGGTTCCTTTCCCTTGAATCAATGTATAAGTTAATTATATACATTCTCCATTTAGTAAGATTGAATTTTTGCTTTTTTTTTTTTTTAGTAGGCAAACAGCCAAGTTTTCTGATACTGTGCCGACGTCTCAATCCAAAGATTCACGACACAAAAAACTGCTAGACATGCTAACCTTTACTATGTACTGTGTTACTTAAACATGGCGAATTAACTCAGTTTCCTGAAAGCAAAGCAATCTATGCCTTCATTAAAAGCATATCTTGCTTAATTGGACAGATCTCTTTCATTAGCACTCCACACATAACAGCACACTTTCAATAGGTTCCTTTGCATTTTTCACACATAGATACTAATCCATTTAAATACCAGAATGTCACACAGATTCTTAACCTAGAGTCCTGATAGCAGGGGACAGAAGAAAGCTTGTCTGATGAAATACACCTGAGGATACATGCTAACATTTAAAGTGATCAGACTTTCACTCCTGCATCTTAGAGGCAGAGGGTAGGGGAAAGGTAGAAGCTTTAAAAATACAGAAAAATCCAGACAGAACTATATAATTCTGTTAAGTGTAATTAATTTTTTTTTGTTTTAAAGGAGGTTGCACATAGAAGTTTAGAGTGCAAATGTTAGAGAAGCATAGTGAAGCATTAGTGTAGCTCAAATCAGTGCTTAGAAAAGCTCTCTTGAATAAAAGCAGGTTATTAAGGTCGTATTTTAAAGCTGTAACATATTTCCTAGGCATTATACTTCTTACCTTTTTTTCCACTTTCAATGGCAAAGTCAATGGCTGCCCTGATAAAGCTGCTTTCAGGCAAGTAGCTAAAATCTGGAGGAACTGTGAAGACAAAAAAAAACACTTATATACTAAAATGTGTTAGCAGAAAGTAGAACTTCCAGCTTCCATGTAAATACAGACACCAGACAGAGCTATGTCTACGTCTACAGGTGATTCAATGCAATTAGACAAAAAGATTATTGATAGATCCATTGGCATCCCCACTATAAAGGCAAGTTAAACATAAGTCTTTGTGAAAAATGTCAGATCTGAAAAACAAATTCAATAACCAATTGAAATGCCAGGGCTAAGAATTTCCTTAAATGTAACAGCCGCTGCAAGTCAGGCCTTAGTAAGCTTTAAAGCTCCATTTGGAATTTAACAAAACAGAAACATTCCATGTCTATCTAAACTCGGGCACTTTGACATCGGATTATATAGAAGTAGAAAATCCAATCATGCAATGATATATTGACAGAATATGAACTTGTGTTAATTGTCACATTAAAAGGGCACCAATAGAATTTTCAGCTTCAGCTAAGTAGAAATCTCTACTACTAACTGACTCGAAGAATAAGCTTCTCGTTAGTTTTTAAGTGTTAGCTTTTTCTTTATGAAATGTTATGAAGTGCTAAAACAAAGTAGATTCAATCATCTCTCAAGGCATGGATTGAATAATGTAAAACTTATTTACAATTTATCCTCGATGCTTTTAAAGAATAAAGACAGAAGCAACATACAAGCTAGACCGGCATAACAGAAAACCTTACTTTGATACTGCAAGTAAAAACGGATTGCAGGATGGGCTGTGGAGAGCATCCCTTTCAGCACACTAATTCCATCATGTTTCAAGGTTTAGGTCTGGCACACAAGATCATAAAGTCTCTGACTTAAAAGCTGTCATGTCATATTAAGGCCTGCAGTGCCAAAGTCTGTAGCATTCTTTGTGGCTTTTGCTATCTTTTTAATTAGGTGCTACTGCTATATGCCATCTTTAAGCAGCAGTAATACAGCATCTCACCAGATGTCCTGCTTTGGGTAGAAGACAAACAGGACATATGAAGGTGTCCAAGAAGTCCTGCTGCATTTGTCTGAAGGCCAATCTGCCCCGAAAAACTGATTATCTGTTCAGACAATAAACAAATATTTAGACAGTCAAGCTGAACACAAACATTAAATCATTTCTTCAAACAGAACTGGTCTGTTTGGGCACAGTGTCAAGATACCCTAGTGCATTATCCAAAGCTTGAAAGATTGACTAGCTCCTTACCTGTGTAAGGGTTCTGATGACTTCATTGAGCTTACTTTGAAACTGGGAGGTCTGGATGCTTTCAGATTTTAGCTGCCAAAGGAATGGAAAAGAAAAAAAAAAGTGACTTTTAGAAGAAAAGGAACAATGCAACAGAGAATGAATACTGAGAAGACAGGTTATATTTGCACACATGCCTTTATGTGGGGGAGTGGAGGAAAAGAGGAGAAAACCTACACAACAGTAAACTTATTTCCAGTGATAATGAATATAAGCCATATGATGGGAAAAATGGATCAGATTCCATTCTACAAACAAATTCATCCCATTTGGTTCATACCCAGCATAACTGGGTATGCCCTGGTAGATGACCTGTATCCTGTATGGATGCAGGAGAGATCATTCTATCTTGTCTTCTCATCAAATTTCTAGGAGAGAGAAAAGTACTATCTATGTGTATGTTCTCACCTGTATGGTGCCTCCTTCAGAACCCACCAGTGCAACCAGCCCATTGACAGCAGCCAGACGCTGCATTGTTGGAGAACCCTGGAAATGTAGTTCATTGTCAATGAATCTTTGGGCTCACAGAGCACGACAGCTGAATTTGTAGCACAACAGATTTCCTTCCCTTAAGCAAAAGGGATTTTCTTTCAAATAAAAAGACCATGACTGTTACCACTTCCATTCTTTTAGGTCTTTTAGGTCAGATTCCAGCATGCTGAATGGTAATTCATGTTTCTCGCTGAATGAAGGGCTTTATGCAGAGACTTCCTTACCCACTTTCTCCATCTAAAATTGTGACACATTTTTCCCTGACAAATCACTTTCTTCTGGCACTGTATGTGTTCAACAAAATACGCCAGTGAATTTGAACTCTAAAACATTTTTTTTCTTTATTGAAACTCACCTTCAGCTCCCACCTTAAATTCTAGGTTTAGAGGTTGCTTTCATACAATTTTTTTAAATAATGGCAAGCACAACAAATGAATGCATCTCAATCTTCCCACTACACAGTTACAACAGCAGCGATGAGTGGGACGTTCAGCCACCCTGAACCTGTTCATCTACACATCATGAATACCGTCTGTTCAATCTAAAAATTGCACTGTAGTCAATGCATCCTTTGAGTATAGAGAAAGCAATTACCATATCATAAAAATGGGTTACTGGCAATTTATTACTTAGCAAAATAACTATTTAGGGGAGTAAATGTAAAACACCTGAGGCACTGTAATCTCCATTTTTCTAGTCTATTTTTGTTAGCAAAATTAGTAGCACCTAAATTCACCAGGTGTCTTAATTTAATCAATAACCTACATTTTATCTTTTGATATTGTTCCACATTAATAAAGATGCCCAGATCTCCAAGACTTCCTACCAGTAAGCATTTCCCAAAAAGCAAACAGCCAGAAGAGAAATAAGGTTTTTCTTTTTTAGTGAACCATCTAAAGACATATTTTTAATTCCAAGTATGACTCAAACAGCTTATTCAGATTGTTCCAAGTTTTCCTAAACTATTCCAGCAAAAACAATGAAAATTATGTCTCTATTCTTCTTTTAAGATCCTGCTCTTAAAAATCCTAGGATATGAATTCAAACTCGTTTACCTCTGCGATCACAACTTTTATCCAGGCTGGCATTAGTTTGTTACTCAAGTCTTCAGCTTTGCCATGGCCACAAACTGACAAACCGTGAACAATCGTACCGAGAGCTAAAGCAAAACCGGATGTCTATAAAGTGAGAAAGACACACACATTAAGAAACAAATCTCCCAAAGAAGTACTCTTTTCTGTATTTACGACTGCAAAGTTACTTAAACATTTATTATTTCTTTACAGAAGACATACACTTATAGAAGTCCTTTATCTAGAACACCAGATACTTCTGAATTTTAAGTATTTTCTCCTGTCAAATGACACAAGATTTCTTCTTCTTTGGTACATGGTCTGCTCTGAAGCCTTTATTCTGGAACAGACTTTCTTATACAAAGATTGAAAGAATTACAAAGGCCTTGACTCCTTATTTTTAAAGTGAATTTTCAAAACAACTGACCAGTCTAGTAGTGAACTTTGATGCTACTGAAAAAACAGTAGCCTGGATTAAGTTGTGGCTCTGGTTATGATGATCTATCTGATTTAGAGAAGACAAAATTCAGAAGGGCACAGCAGATGTGTTTTCTTAATAAAAATGAGACAGGAATTGATAAAAAAATGGCAACTAAAGACATCAAGATCTCAAAAGTACCAACTTTCCTTTTACATGTAATAAAATATATACAGTCTCTATTATTTAGGGCTCTGGTAATTGCTACCAGAAGGGCAGATAATGCATCAGTGGACAAAATCATAAGGTAATTGTATGGTATGCAGAATGTAGTAAATGTTCATTAATGATCAAAGTAGGTTAATGCAATTTTCTTCAGATGGCAGTCTGGATATAGCAGGATGAGGTATTAAATGGGTAAGAGACAAAGAGAACTATAAAAACCCCAAACTCTGAGTTGTCACCTGCAGATTTTTTTCCACTAAGGTCCGCAGCTTGTTCATGGCTTCTTCAGCCTCTGCTGCTTCTATGATTCCTACACTGAAAGCAGAGACACAGGAACAGGCAACAGAATAGGCAAGTACCTGAAAATAATAAATAAATTCTGTTATGCAGCACTATTAAATTTCAATGCAAACAGAAGAAGGCAACATTTTTCATAGCTTGCAGTGCTGCTTCACTGTCAGAGAGCAACAGTATGTCTTATTTACAAGATATGTCAAATAATCCCACAAAATAAAAACAGAAGAAAACAAACACGCAAACAAAAACAACAAATACAGAAAAACCAAGCAGAAAAGGAGGCTATCTATAAAACTTCAGGCAGGATTTATACTACCTAGTAACTAAACACTAAGACCATGTGATGAATTCTTCTCTGATAGTTCAAATAGAAAGCAGTGTTTGCTGCTGCTGCTGTTCCAATCTTCATTAGTATTGCATTCCTCAGTCACACCTGCTTTTACACAGTACTTGTACATAATGTTTCTCTGGGGAAAATGCTATGTTTTACAATATAGACTAAGTGTTTTAAGAAACAAATTTTATAAATCTGTCTACTGTTGTCTTTGTAGATCACCTCTGGGCAAGAGATGATAGCAGTGCCAAAGGCACTGTGCCTTGGGCACTAGTGCCCAGTGCCCCCGTCCCAAAAGATGCTCAAGCCCAGGTTGGATAGGGCCCTGGGGAGCCTGGTCTAGAATTAAATGGGGAGGTTAGTGGCCCTGCATGTGGCAGTGGCAGTTGGGGATTCATGATCCTTGAGGTCCCTTCCATCACTGGCAGTTAAGCACAATCCCTTACACACTCTGCAATAGCTCTCTTCATTCTCCAGTGTCGGGAACTGAGAAAACTTACTCTAGGCTTTGATGCTTTTCTTTCTGTAAGATGGTATCACTTTTCATCTGGTGACTCCACAAATAGGAAAAAAGAATGGTGGTTTCACTGTCTCATCAGAACCATGAATAGTACTTGCAACAGGATTTATACAATGTCACTATAGCACATACGTGACAAGAAGATTATCTCTTAAGAAATGGAGTCTAAGGAGAGATGTCTTTTGTAAACCATGGAGGAATGGAGTAGCATGACAAAAAATGTCATGCCATTTTCAATTTATACTTTCAGATGTTTATTCCTTCTAAGAAAGATTTTTAATCTACACCATTAAACAAGTATAACTAAGTTTAGAAGTACTTCTGTTTTTTATAGGGCCAACTTCTGATCTTCATAAATATAGTTATTTTCCTACACACAAGTATCCAACCACTATTTATGTCAGAATCCACAGCACATTATGATCCCATACATGATGGAAGCAGGCCTGCAAGGCCGGAAGAATATACAATCTCCCTCACAAAATATATGACATTAGCCTCATGTTTCACAAGTGACACTATTTTTCTGTTCTTTAGCCTTAGATATGAAAAGTAAAGAAATGAAGTCTGATCTTTCATTGAGGCTGCTGTGCCAATTTTCACCCTGCTTTGCACCAATGCTATGCAATAGAACATTATAGGGATTAAAGAACTCCTACCTGCTAGGGAGTTAGCAACAATCTGACTTCAAAAAGCAATGCTCAGATTGAACCCCTTACTGCATGTGGCCAGAGCTACCTCTTAAGAACAGGATCATACGCCAGCCATTTCTAGCCTCTAAAGCTTTCATAAATAGTAGTACTCAGCCAACAGCACTGATGAAATTTAACTTGTGTAATTACCTATGCAATATCTTACAGATTTTTAAATGATAAAGGTAATTTTTGTATCATCTAAAGTTAACTCATGATGTTAAACAACTGCTGCATTTCATCTCAGAAGTTGCTCATTGAACTAAGTTTAAGTTCAGTAAAATGCTTCATGACTCTCAGGAGAAAGAAGCTATTTCCTATCTCCAACTCTGCTAACTCCCTTGATAAAACAGAAGATTATGCAACTCTGCTGTTCAAATGCTGTGAGCTTGGAAATGAAGATACAGAGTTGTGTTTTGTGTGTGTGCAAAAACCTATTTATCCTGATTCTTGTTTACTCTTGTAAACTTCTCCAGTTTCAAGAGCTTTCTTTCTCAAGCTTTACCTCAGCAAGATAATAGGCTCACTCATACACGGGTCATGTAAAAACTTAGCAGAAATATATCTCGGCAAATGATACTGAAACATACACTCAAATTTAGCACCACTCCGTTTTTTAAGTTTTCAAAACTTATAAAGAGAACAGCTCACAAATTAAAAAGGGAACAGCAAACATATCCATAGCAATAACAACAGCTTTCGAAGCAGGAAGCAGAAGGCATACTGAAGAAGGAAATATTAAAGCTCTCTGAGAATAACTTGCTGTTTGCTTTCTAGTAGAAGAGATGAGTAGCACTTAAGAGAACAATGTCTTTAACCATTTCAGTCAATTTCCTAGTGTTTGTGCTGCATTATGGGTTATTCTAAAATTGTTTTCCTAAATAGATATAAAACCAGGCTGATATTGTAAAAGAAATATACCAGTACTACCGGTAAAAAGCTTCAGTAGAAAGCTACGTTATTAAAGGTGGCAAAGAAAGAAAAATGAAAATTTGAAATCTGTGATAAAACAAGTCATACCTCCTGGACCCATCTACTTTGATCCTCACTGCTGTCCAGGTATGCGCACAGTTTTCTCAGTGAAGCAGAAACGTGTACTCGTGAATCTGTTTGGCTACTGTGACTCAGAAATGAAAGAGCAAGTCCCACTCCCAAAACACATCCAGTGCTTAAAAAGAAGAATTAAAAAAAAGAATATTAGCTATGTCTTGGCTGCTCTGAGCTTTTTTACTCTTTTTTCATCCCAAAATTATACTTGAGTGCATCTCTCTTTCACTTAGCCATCTTCCTCGTGATTTATAAATAAATAAATAAATATATATATATATACATATGTATACATGTATGTATATACATAAATACATGTATATATATCATATATATAGTATCTCTGATTTCCCAACTTGTTCCAGATGTTTCACTGCCAGCATATTAGACATATTGCCCTGCTGTTATGACACATCTTTGAATCCACTGTTACTTTTCTTAATACCATAATCTGGCATTGTACAGAGTAATACTGTCTATTATGTTGCAGAATGAAAGACTTCACAGATGAATTCTGAAACAAAACAAATGGTTAGTATTTCAGGATGAAGGAAGACTGACATTTTTAAATCCTGTTACTAAGATGAGTTTAACAGGTTTCTAAATGTGGAATAAGAAAATTTAATGACAACTAATTGAAAATACCTCATATCCAAATCAAGCAAAAAAAAAACTCCATAAAAATCAAAGACTCTGCACAGTAATTTTAAAGAAGACCACTATATATTTTCAAGTTTCTTAATAATCTGCTATTTACTACACCCTTACTCAACAAGTATGTACCAACATTCATCATTTGCTCAATATTTCTCCAATATCTATTCTTGCAAATGCAAGACAGTCCTGCACATCTTGCAGAATTCACCCTATTTACAAGAAATCGGAAGGCAAGCCAGAAAACACCACTGCTTCCTGTTACTCTGAAAATAAAACTCTTCAAAAGTAGAGCTTCAAAAGTAGAGTTCTTCAACACACTGTGTTTTTCTTTGTTTATAGAGGGAAAAAAAAGAAAAACTGTTCAATACAGGGACTGTACGAACTGTCATGTTTGTTACACATATGCTATACTGCTACAATTTAAAGCCTACCTTTAATTTTTGCCCCCTCCTCACTATACAGAGGTTGACATGAGAAAGTTTATTCAGTATGATCCAAGTGAAAAATGGGAGAAGTTAGCAGTCATGAATGCAACACAGTGTCTTTTCAAGGTAACATGCCCTTCTGAAGATTTTAAGCATTAATCAACAGCTTTAAATGATTAGATCCCAGTTCAAGGACTTTCTTACTGCCTCCCAAGGAAGATGACTCTTCCTGGCAACCTTCTTGGAAGCCTGATGTGGCTATGATGCCTTGTAAAAACATGCCTGGATCAACGTGTGGCAAAGCTTCACAACCACTTCATAGAATCACAGAACTGGCTGGACTGGAAGAGAACTTAAAGATCACTGAGCTCCACTCCCCTGCCCCCCACCAGCTCAGGCAGCTCAGGGCCCCATCCAACCTGCCCTTGAACAACTCCAGGGACGGGGCATCTACAGCTCCTCTAGGCAGCCTGTGCTAGTGCCTCACCACTCTCTGTATAAAGAATTTCTTTATAACGTCTAACGTAAATCTTCACTCATTTAGTTAAAAATTATTTCTCCTTGTCCTATCACTATTAGATCACGTCAAAAGTCAGTCTCCCTCCTGTTTAAAACCCTGCTTTTAGTACTGAAAGGCTGCAAAGAGGTTGGTCTCCCTAAAGCCTTCACTTCTCCATACTGAGCAAGTCCTGTTCCCTCATCCCCTGCTTGTAGGAGAAGATCACCTTCATGGCTTCCTCTAAACCCATTCAAACTGCTCCACACCTCTCTTGTTCTACGAGTCACACAGTGGCTGCCATACTCCAGGCAGGGCCTCATGAGGGCAGAGCAAAGGAGCACAATCACCTCTGTCGGCCATCCCTCTTTTGGTGCAGCTGAGGAGACAGTTGGCCTTACAGGCTGCAAGCATACTCTGCTGGCTTATGTCCAGCTTTTCATCCACTGGAACTTTCAAGTCCTCTGCAGAGCTGCTCTCGATGAGTTTTTCTCTCAGTCTGTAACACAACTGAGATCGCCCCAAATTAGGAGCAGCATCTTGTATTGACCTTTTTGAACCTGATTAGGTTCTCATTAGCCCATTTTTCAAGCCTGCCCAGATCTCTCCGGATGGCATCCCTTCCTTCTATTGTACTAACTGTGCCATCCAGCTTGGTGTTTTCAAACTTGCTCAGGGTACCATCAATCCAACTCTCTGGGCTGCTGATAAAGGTGGTGCAGAGCATAGATTACAGAATGGACCCTTGGAGAATGTCACTCGTGACTGGTCTGGATATAGAGCTGCTGACTGCAGTCCTCCAGTTGCAACATTTAACCTATTTCTTACCCATCAAATAATCCACCACTGAAATCCATCTCTCTCCAATTTAGAGATAAAGATGTTGTGTGGGACTGTGTTAAAAGACACCCTAGATGGCCAGGTAGATGATGCACCACATTAACATATGCTTAGCCACTTGAAACCATTTGAAATACTTTTGCCCTTTTAAAAGATTATGAATTTCACTTATTTTCTTGGCTGCAGTTGAAGACAGATTACTGATTTAGGAGCATTACTCTCACAGTGACCTTTTTTGAACAAGAAACTATTTAGAGTATTGTATATATCTTAGATTCAAACAGGTTCTTACAGAACTTAAGTGGACTCTTGCCATGCTATTGCATTGGTTCAGGGAAAAAAAAAATCCTTTTACTTATTATTTATTAAAAACAGCACTTATTTACGATGAAAATTATCTTAATCGGGCAAAGAAATAATATATGTAAACAACATTCCTATCAAGACTTGACATGATCAGTGAAGGGTGGTTGTGTATCTCCAGCTTGCATACTGTGCTCATTAATAAACCTCTTTATTAGCTATACACACAAGACAGGAGAAAAAATGTTAAAGCCTCTTTCTCAATGTCCTTCAATATGTGAGATGTTTCAACACTCCAGAGAAGCATGTTCTTGGACAGAAAAACACATTTTCTTATAGAGTCAGGAGGTATACCACATTAAGGTTTGCCTTCCACCACACAGCAGCACAAGTCTCTGTGAGACTTAGAGGCAGAAACCTTGTCTACATCATGGCAGGATGATGAACTGCCCGTGGGTGTCTGTCATCTCTCCTGGAACACTAATGAACCTAACTGACTGTGAAGCAGCTATAGGAGAGAAAACGATTAGTGCTAGCATTCAGGAAAAAAAAGAGCCCTGTCCCTCCCTGATTTCTACAGCAGAAGAAATTCTCAGACAACTTAGTATGTATTTAAAAAAACTAAAATAAAACAGTATCACCAGTTGAGAACATTTGAAACATTCACATAAGGTTGACCTAAGGCATACGACCCACAATCAGTTGTGCCTATCATCCTGCTGTAAAGACCCTTGCTATAGTAATGCCATTTTTGGACAACAAGTCTGCCACATTTACAGCTCTACACATGCTGTGCAGTGGGAGAGTGAGAGGCAGTGGCATGATCTGAAACGAGAGGTTCAGACTGGAGTCATAGAGAAGCTTTTTCCTCACCAGGATGGCCCAGCCATGGAACTGTGGTCCAAGCAGGTCAGACCTGCTCCAGACTGTGAATTTCAAACCCTGAAAGTCTTCAGTAATGCAGTCCAGCCTGACAGCTGAGTCTGTTTTGGGAATGTGATGTGGACTTCCCAAGGTCCTTGCCAACCTGCGTAAGCTCACGATGCTATGAAAGTACACAAAAAAAGCAGTCTCCTTATCTTATCTCTATGCTCTTCTCCACAAAATTTAGGAATAGGAGTTTGAATGAAAAAAAATGGAGTCCAAAATAAAACAAAATATAATCAGTAATGTAATAAACTCACTTGTATTCCAGACTGGAGTCAAAACAACAGTCTTCTAGTGCATCTAGGGACTTCATTAGAACTAAGTTCATCTGTTGACCAGGTAACTCACTGCAAAACAGAAGAAGACAGAAAACAAAATAGAAAAATGGTTCTATTCTTCAAATCATACAGGACATTAACCTTCTGCTAAGATGGAATATGTCACTAAATAAAATTATTTTGTGCTGTAATGGGTTCTCACACTGGCTGTAAGCAATGACTGTAAAACTGGCCATTTGTGTTACTTTCAGGTAAATTTATTAATATAATTATGCAAATAATACAAATATATTTAGTCCTAAGTTAGTGCCCGTTATTGGTACATAACTCGGAAAGAAAGCAAGCATCAAGAGTTTATGAAGTGAAAGAAGGCAATTTTATACAGTGAAAGAAGGCAAATAATAGAGAAAATGTGAAGTCAGCTAGACTGGTAGCTACTTGTCAAAGAATTTCATGTATATTTATATTTTAAGGTATTAGCTCTGGAAATCTGTCTCTCTCTACCCATTTGCCTAAAATACTGATAAAACAAAGAAAGCAATTATAATAAAAGACATTTTATAAGAAATGTTGCAAAACACTTCATGAATATTTGCCAATGAGTTGTAATTACTTTATTCCCTAGAACATAGAAGCTGCAGGCAGGAAAAAGTAGAAAGTCATTTCCATGCCCACATTACACACAGTAATCCTTACCTGACCTTTTCTTCACACAAACGTGAGATAAACATCCCCAAAGCAAGACCCATGTGGATTTGAACAGCTTGAGACTCATCAGCATTTGGTTTCCCAGGTAACCTGGTGGTCAGCATATTCAGGACTTCCTCAACCTTCTCCTTGCATGATACAACGATAACTGGCACCAGAAGAGATAAAGCAGTGGCTGCACAGGAACGAGCTATGGCACTAGCAGTATTTTCACCAGAATAGGATTTCTAGAAAAAGATTTTCAAAAGATTTACTTTTTATTTCCTTTTCAGGTAGTAACATTCAGTACTTCTGGAATTTAAAATAAACATCCATTCAGTATATTTAAAAAAAAATCATTTATTTTTTTAAGCAGATTTTAGAAGTGGATTTTAGAAGTGGATTTTAGAAATATGAGACACTTCAAATGCCCATTTCAAAAATAACAGTATATATTAAAACAATATTGTTCCCAAAAGCAGGAGTTATAAAAACTGCTTAATGCCAAACAAGTACTTGAATCTCCTCACATTCAGTCACGCTAATGTTTAACACTGCATTTGGTTTGGTGATGTATCCCTTAGCAGCGATGATAGGGGTCATATGCCAGAGCTGCTTTCAAAACGTCCTTCATTTATGCAGCATTATCTTCTCATATGACTTTTATTACTTTGTTAATAAAGACAAAAACTCAAGGAAAACCCAAATATAAGATGACACACTGAAAAGAAAAGAAAAGAAAAGTGTTGTTTGACTTGCCTACATTACATCTATATTTCCCATATTACAACACCAGTGGGACCTTGTCAAACTTGAAAGATAGGCCTGTGTGAACCTATGAGGCTCAACATAGCAAAGCGCAAGATTTTACACTTGGGTCAGAGTAATACCAGGTATATATACAGACTGGGAGAAAAACTCCCTCAGAATAGACCTGCAGAGAAGAACCTGGGAGTCCTGATGGATGAAAAACTGAACATGAACCAGCAGTGTGCTCTTGCAGCTCTGAAAGCAAATGGTGTCCTGGGCTTCATCTGAAGAGAGGTGACCAGCAGGGACAGGGAGGTGATTGCTCCTCTCAACTATACCCTTGTGAGGACCCATCTGGAGTACTACCTCCAGGTCTGGGACCCCCCACACAGGAAAGATGTGAGCTTGGAGAGGGTCCAGAGGAGGGCCACAAAGATGATCAGGGCACTGTAGCACCTCCCCTGTGAAGATAGGCTGAGGGAGCTGGGCTTGTTCAGCCTAGAGAAAAGAAGCTGCAAGGAAACCTCACTGCAGCCTTTCAGTATTTAAAACGGGATTACAAAAAGGAGGGGAATCAACTTTTCACATAGGTAGACATAGTGCTATAACAAGGGAGAATGGTTTTAAGCTCAAGGAGGGAAGGTTTAGACTGGGTGTCTGGGGGAAGTTCTTTACTATGAGGGTGGTGATGTGATGGAACACACTGCCCAGAGAGGTTGTAGATGCCCCATCCCTGGAGGTGTTCAAGGCCAGGTTGGATGGGGCCCTGGGCAGCCTGATCTAGTATTAGATAAGGAGGTTGGTGGCCCTGCCTGTGGCAGGGGGGTTGAAACTTGATGATTCTCGGCGTCTCCCAAGCCATTCCATGATTCTAACTACTACAGGGAAACAGAATCTGAAAACTCCAGACAAAGAATTCTGTGTACAAAATACACATATATGCTCTTGCTTTTCATGCCACAGCACATACCTGGTAGAACCATGGGAAGACTTGTCCTTTAGGGCGATAACGGCTATTCACGATACTAAAGAGAGTCTCTATAACCATATAAATCCATTGCTGCATAGGAAGAAAATCTGGTACAGTCTGCAAAAATCAAACCCAAACATTCATTGTTATTTTTTCTTAAATTGGATTCTGAACAGAAGCTCAGCAGCTGATGTTCCAGCTATGATCCATGCATAATGAAATTTTGTTACCCTTATGCATACCATGTTTTGTTTGGCAACACTGACCATTCAGACACCACTTCTGAACAGATTATTCAGTTAAAGCAAACAGCTGCCACAGAGCCACACAACAGCATCAGGAAAAAAAAACAACAACAAAACACATTCACAAATCTGACCTCTGACAGCTTGTCTGCAAGTTACAGTCTTCATGAACTCTTTCAGACTAAGATATAATTTTAATGTAGCCAGAAAAACTCAGTGAAGTAACTGCAGTGTGGTTATAAAGTATGAGAGCCTACAAGAATGGTTAGGCTAACTATTTTAGTCTTATTGAAATCTGACAGGAAAACCTGAATTCTAACGAAGTAACTATTACATACAAGGTGTCAAAGGACATCTGAAAAACAAGACTATTTCTCCCCACGTGTTCTTTTAAAGGGTTGGCCAGTAACAGAGGATATTAGAAAATAAACCTTACACAGCCCTTCACATAACAAAACAATCAGCAACTTCAATTTGCACTGTCACAAAAGCTATAACTTATCCATATCATAAGTAATATATAGTTCAACTACTTTACCTAAAGATGGCACCTTGAAGTGTAATCCATTTTTCTGCTAATAGACTGTGGGTCCCTATTACATGTGGTTCAAAAGCTGTTCCACTCTGGGTAGAAATCAAATAACTTTGGGGAAAACTATGGCAAAACGGTGCATTTTTCTCATGTGTAAGGAGTAGCATGTTAACTAGTCATAGCAGTAGGAACAAAATAAAGATGAATGGCTACCTAAGTACCCAAGCTATGTAAAAAATGTCTCAGATTCTGAGCCAGAAGGAATCAGTCATGTAGCATTTCAGCATGGGAATGAGTTATGTACATACTTTTACAAAATGAGGGAAAAGCTCAACCTCACCCTCTCAGTCATATTTTACATTTCCACACAAGTCATTTAACTTTCTTTGTGACCAACTGTTCATATGATCGTATGTATTTTGTGACAGTGTAATAATCTTCACCATTAGCCAAGCCAAAAGTTTCATTCAAAATGTTCTTCAAAGACAGCAGGCAAAAAAGACCAAACAAGTTAGGACATAAGAAAATGAACTTTTCAGGTCACCAGAAAACAATAAACTAGTTAAATTAATCAAAAGTGCATTATCTTCTTTCCATGCAACCTTTATGTACCATCTTTAACTGATCTGGATCTGCAAAATATGTTTTATTAGTAAGTGCATTTAATCCAACCTACAGTATATACCTGTTGATGTGAGTTTGATTTTGACTAAGTTGATTTATAGACCTCTCTTATCCGCACATACAAAATTTGGATCATCAAGTTATTGTAACACTATGAGATGCTGTACTGACACAAAAATAGTGTGTCTACTATGCCACCCTAAAACATTCTGCTGTATCTGATTAAGAGGTAAGAAAAGAGACTAGTTGGGCTTCAGTGTTCACTACACCTTCATCTCATATGACAAAGCTAGTGTATGTTTCTTTTCAGAAACTGCCTGCTTGCTTTAACTGAAATCACCAAGCTGCTCTCATACAGATCACACAACAATTACAAGATAACAGTATCACTGAATAGTGTGAAATCTGAATTTCAGTACATTAAGTACTTCATATTCACTGAATCCTCAAACATACCTGGTCATATTGCTTCACTACATTCCACTAAAAAAATATATTTCCCAGACTGACTTACCTCAGGCATGCCTTCAGTGTCTGAGGAAAGGCTACTTTCGTATTTGGCTACAGCAACTGCAAGACCAGTCAAGGCTAAAATAGAATTTCCTTTCACCACTGGGCTTTCCCTAGACACAAAAAAGGCAAAGATCAGTCAAGAGGCATAACAGATATGCAGGCAACCAAACAAGCATCTCAATAAAGGAAAGTTAAGTTACAAGGTGTCCAGGACGGAAGGGCTTTGCACCAAGCAACTTCACTGGGCTCTTTTCTAGCTCAACACATGTGTAACATATTTCATCTTAACATATAATATGTATATACAGCTGTCTGCTACAAGGGCCATCTTGCAGATCAATTGCACTCATGGGAACACATTCATCATAGCTAGTGCCATCTCTAGATAGGATGACACAAAAAGCTCTTCAAATAGAAACTGTTAGACAGACAGATGCCACAACAGCATCTCTTTAAGGAGAGTTAGTAGAGCACCTACCACTGAAATCTTAGCTTAAAAAAAGTTTTGAATGACTTTCCAATGTTATGAAACATTCATATCATGGACAATATGAACCTCTAGTTCAGTGCAAATCCTTACTTTTACAATTAAAGAACTCAGGAAAAAATATCTGCCACTTGAGAATATGATAAAGAAAGTAACTATATTCAGTTTCATGAAAAGAAAGATAGCCATTTTTCATCATTTTCAGAAAAAACTCATGCCACAGTATAATTCTGCTAGAACCATCTTTGGTGTTTTACAATAATAGTAAATAATCAATACAACTACAGGAGACCACTGAGACCCTTACACTAGAACAATATAAATTGTTATATATTCTCCATTAATCTTGCATTTACAAAAACTTCCTCAACTCTTGCTATAGACATAAACCTACTCCACAAATTTAAGCACTTGTTCCTGATCTAAATATTTCATTTTCTAAATGAAAATATACTCTGGATTTCTACATTTTCTCTCCTATAAAAGACATCTTACTGGAACGTCACTGACCTTTTTCACACATTGAAAGTATTTCCTTACAGACAAGAGATAACAATAAATATTTATAATTAAGTACTCAGATAAGAGATATGTATAATACCTGTAAAATAATTACAATGAAGTGTTTAGTTAAGTTTGTTGTCAACTCCCTAAATCTCTTGTCTTAAACAATTTCCTCATTTATATTACAGAGCCTTTTTTGTTGCTATCAAATACTAAGAGACTATATTTCATGATGTACATAAGAGTAATTGCTAAATCTATACTCTCATAAAAGCCAAATGCTTTAAATTTAATGAAAGTAGAAATCATCATACTAACAGTGGGACGCAGGAGAGGGCTTACTCTTCACTGAAAATACAGAACCAATTCAGTTAAGTATTTTCTTAAAATAAAATCAGTAAACACAAGAAGTCCTAGAGACGTGACCTATGCACCGGAAATCTTTCCACTGTTACCTAAAGAAAATGCTACACACTTCCAAAACTGGAAATGCAATACAGAATATTATATATTCGATGTTTACTATTTTATTCCTCGTTCCAATACCTTAACATATGTATTTATTGAGTAGATTAAATATCAAACATATCTCTCAACCTTAAGTGACTCCTTTCAAGATGAGCTGACAGGCAAGGAAACTGCCAGCTGGGAATATCAGAACAATGTGAAGTTAAAAAAAGAAAAAAAAGTTCAAGTCTTGATTCAGACATCCTGAACCTTCAGCTCACAGTATTATTCCAAACCTAGTCTTTTCTACATTTACAGGACTACTAACGCTGAAATGGTCTGTGAGATTTCATGGCAATTCTTCAGCTGATTATGTTTTTATGATTTAAGATTTTTTAAGCACTTGCTCTTCTGAGGAATGATTGTTTCTAACACTTTTTCTCAACCTGCTCTAAGTGGCCAGTTTCCAGTTAACCTCAGGCAAGCAGAAGGAGATAGCTATCAATGGAGAGTGATAGGAGCAAGTCAAGCCTGCCTATGAAGAAATGTTAAGATATTCATTGCTTTCAAGCCATGTGTCAATTCTAATAGCAAATTAACAAGCTTGTCACAATCTGAAAACACATAATTACTTGTCTTCGGGCACAGAAAAGATAGCCAGAAGTGGCATAGCTTTGAAGAGCCAGCACTCCACTACAGACCAGCCAACTTTTAGGTACATTAAGGAACTGGAGGCAGAGTTGCTATTTAGAAAATAAGTGACTAATAGCACATATGTAGTACATAAGCTTTACCCAAAGCATTAGGCATCAGCTTTTCTAGTAGATGTAGTCAGTGACAAAATGCTCAAAGAACAATGTGGGGAAGAGCTTTGTTGTTGAGCACCAGTCACATGAAAACATGTAACTGGCAGAGAGACAATTGCAGGAACTATTTTACATCGTCTACCAGAAAAAAAAACCCTCATTCTCATCTCTAGTAAATAAATAATTCTTACTTCGAAGCACCTTTGATGGCGTCTGTCAACATATCTCTAACCCTGCAAGAGAAACAAAAAATATAACCACTGTTACACTACAGTATGAATTGAGTTGATTTATGTCTTACATGTGTCCATTTTTCACATTCTTCAGAAAACTCAGTGCAAAACAATCTGGTATTAAAACTGTATTAGTGCTTACCTACAACCCCATGTTCCTTCATGCTCATGTAGACCACATTTCCTTTTTTTTCAAAAGGCAGGTTTATACAGTAGCAATAAATATGTTCTATCTCCTGTCACAAAGACACTTCCAAATCACTGCACTATAATTTAGCATAATAAAATAAGTATGTTTTACAACAAACAACTGTAACAATCTACACAATACTTACTATTTTTCTGAAAATAACGATGGACAGTTATGCTGTTAGGGAGTGTAGTAATCTGGATCTACTTAAACAAAAGCAGTAGGAATAGTTTCTTGCACATGACTAATTATTTTATAACAACCAACTCTTCTGCATTTGCTTAGTTTTGCATTCATGTTAAGACAGAAGCTGAGATGGAGTGAACCTTCTATCTTGTCAGGTTTGCGTGAAGAAAGATCTTGTGTACCACAACGTACATCAATCCATAAATCCTGGCCATGGCTGTCATTTTAGACAAAATATATATCTTCCAGTCACAGTCACATATAACTGAAGTTGAAATAATGTAATAGAAAAAGAAAAATGCATGCCTCATAAAACAGGACTTATATTTTCAAGACTGAGTCATGTCATTCAGCCTTTGAAGGAAATTCAGTCATGGTTTCTTCCTACATATGCTATTTTCACCTACTGCTTCAAATACACTTAGAAACATTGACACCAATCTAAATATCAATGCAAAGTTACATAGTACTAGTTTATATCAAGTTGTTTACAATAGGGCTAAATCTGGAGGAAGCACAAGCACCTAATGGGTACTGGAGTTGGTATCAAGCAATTAATGGACAGCATGAGCAGATATGAAAGCTAAATTGTTAGGACCAAATTTGTTGCCTACATTTCTCAACTGTTAAAAGGAATTCTGTTCGTTTTGAACATAGCTTATGTTAAAATGGTTTAAAAAACAGAAAGCGGATTTAAATTCAGGGGAAATCTGTATTGCTCCAGGTATATGAAATGTTTTCTCTTTATTTCTTATCAAGAAAGGGATAAGATAGTGCATAGATACTTACCAATATCAGGTTTCTCAGAACTACAGTTGCAAGGTAGAACAACTGTGAAACTACTACATAAAGAATCTCTTTACAATTCTTTATAATTCTGGTTCTTGCTATGAAACACTAATCTAGACTTAATTGGTTTAAAACCACTAAGATTTTGCACTGCTATTGAGTGTGACTTAGGAGCACCCTTTTGAATGAAATAGGCAAAGGTTATTTTGGTTTTCTTTGTACAGATTTTGGTCACACACACTTAGGAATTTTGTTCACACACTTATGGATAAGCACACAAAGAGACACCTGTACTGTCCATGGACATGTAGTTCTTTCTCTGTGAAGTCCCCCAAATTCCCAGCCTACCACCACTGGTTGTGTGGATACATGACTAAATCCTGAGACTGAGGCACATAGCTCAGCTGGATGAAATACAAGTACCTAAGGATACAGAACAGAGTGTGCATCATATGTTTAGTTTTAAACAGCATCTTCAGCTTACTATATGAACTGAGATGTCTGTTTGTTAGCACATATGTCACTCTATGATTTACATTTCTTACATAAATTCATTTTCAGTGAGGCAGCTTTCAAAATCTCTACATGAAAGTTTTGCTTTTTTCCATAATCACTGTACTTCAAGACAACATATAATACATACAATTTCCACTCCTTCCAGTTGCTCACTCTACAAAGTTTTGGACAGAAGAAGGGAAGGTACCTCTGAACTTGTGAATACTAGCATCCTTGGAAACTGTCCCTTAGTAACTTTTTTTCTTCCCCCAAAGGGATATTTTTCTTTTTTTTTTTTTCCTTAGTACTTATACAAACAGTTAAATTTGCAAAATTAAAGGCTTTCAAGTCTTGCCCTCTTCTGTCCTGCACTTGTCACTACAACTGATGAATAACAGGCAGGCAATTCCTTACCAGAGCCATGCTGTAAACTGCTTGTATTGCACATCTTCAGGATCCTCTTTTCCATGTTTTAATTGCATCTCAAGCTCTGCTTGTCTTCCCTGCAGAATCACAGCAGACAAGAGAAGTAGATCTTATGTGGTCAATCATCATAAGACTTTTTCAGGAAACACCTAGATAACTAATCTTTTACTTGAGGGCTAACTCTTAAATTAACCATTTGCCTTTGATATGAGACCCCACTGTAATACACAACATATTAAAGTAAAAGAATTTGTAATTTTTCATTCCAAGTGAGAAAAAAAAAATGCAGATAGAACAAATCATAGAATCATAGAAACACCAAGGTTGGAAAAGCCCTTCCTATCACCAATATTTCCCTCTGAACCATGCCCCTCAGTACAACATCTTAACATTTCTTGAACATCTCCAGTGATGGTGACTCCACCATGTCCATGGGCAGCCAGTTCCAGCGCCTGACCACTTTTTTGGAGAAGTATTTCCTTATGTCAAATGATCAAAAACACTGAGAAATTGCTCACTTAGTCTGTGGAAAGAAACATGCACCCTTAGGGTGTGGGATATGTACAAGCAGAGAATGAAATATAGAAACCTACACCTAAAATAGCAGTTTCTGAGAGCAAAATATTACTTCCTTGATTCACTACTTTAAAAAGTTCCTCATCCTTTTCCTTCTTATGACCTCAGCCTCCTTTTACTTCAGTTTCTTTTCTCTATATCAAAGGAGTTGATATGATGTGTCTAACAAGTTTTATCTAAATGTACTAAGCAGCTCGCCCTTACCCTCATTCTCAAACCTTGATACAATTACAGCTCAACTGTTTGGGTTATCATTTGCTGCTTCTTAGTAGGTTATTAAGTCTTAAGTGAAAAATGTAGGCAGATAAGCTATGTTTCTTACATACTGAATACTGTAAATCCTGATGTCACTTGAAAGGTCTTCTCCAACTCCTAGAGACTAAAACAAAAGGTATGACACACTGACTAAATAGATATCAGCATAAGATCTGTGTTCTGATGTCAGAACCATAGAACATCCTGAGTTTGAGGTGATCCGCAAGGATCACTGAATGACTCCAATGTCTGGCTCCAGGGTGTCCACCACCCAAAAATAAAACCATATATCTGTGACCGCTGTCCAAACTCTTCTTGAATGCAGAAGCACTCTGATGAGAAATTCCTTGGCTTTATAGTGTGTTTAAATCTATTACAATTTCCTTAATTAAGTAAACACTGGCTTAAGATCATGATTAAATCAAGACCTGTAGGACCATAATGAAAATGAGTTCAGACCCCAAAACATGCTGAATTTACGAACTGGCCAAACTGGCAGAAGTGCTTAAACATGTGAGCAGATATACTACAGAAAAAAGAACTTCCACATGTAAAAGGGAAAATATCCTCACAGAAGTGCCTTGATAAACTGCAGACAGAGCGTTTACCCTTGGTTAACAAACCATGGACTCTACAAACCACTACCTCCAAAAAGTAGAAAATGTTACTGTGAAATACTGAGCTATGCATGACCCAGACTATTCACACTGTACTGTAGTCTCTGTGGTTCAACTCACATAAAATATACTATAGAAACACAAAGAGTAAAGATACTAGATCTCAGCTTAAAAAAAGATTTTTACTGAGAGACCTCTAAAAAAAAAAAAAAAAAAAAAAAGCCAGAAAATCCTGGAGAAGCTTTCAGAAATAAGTCTGGTAAATGCAAGATTTCTCATGGAGTCAGAGGGGAAGAAGCAGAAAAAGCAAGTAATTAAATGCAAACTACAATGGCCCCCTCTGTAGTTAAGACCTAAAATGACAATTTGAAAAACCACTGCTTGCTTTATAATGAGGATCAATCTAGAAAATGTTCCCAAATATCCCAGGTAAAAATTGTTTTGAAAAATTTTAGAGAAGTGGATGTTCTACTCCACAGTAAAGGGACAGGCAAAGCTTTTTGAATTTGCTCAGCAGTCTGATCTGCTTATGTTGGAAATAGCTGACAAGCCTTGGGAATATAAATCAATAAGCCCTTCTAGTACTACAAAGGGAGATTTCTAGAAAGGAGTTATTTCTTACAAGTTTTTATGTTATTCTCCTACTGAAAAGAACAAATGAGTCTGTTTTGCTCTAGATACCACATCAGTTAACCTAATGAAAGAGAAGGTATTTCCTATATTTCTTACCATTAGATTGGTTGGAAAAATCAAAAGATGATTTCCTCACAATGTAAGATACAATATAAGACAATATAAGATGATTTCCTCACTTTTATTCAGCATGTAATGTTATTTAATTAATAATTTCTCAATATCTTCTGACCATTTAGTGGTAATGTTATCTAAAAATTCCTATTCAAAACAATAGGAGAGAGTTCTAGCTGAAGTTTCATATTCTAAAAAGTAAACTGCAACTGGAATTGACTGTATGGGGACTTGGCACAGGAACAAGACTGCAAGGACCAGAACTGTAAACAGGAATTATACTTCTTCAAATAATTTCAGACTGTGCAGCTTGAAGACTCATTTTTATTTCCTTTTCAACAAATGTTATTAAACTCTGCAAGCTTCACTTTTAAATTGTTGTCAATTCCATGTATGCTCTTTCTGGAAGAAATGAAAACACGTACACCTTGAATGAGCATTAATATGCACAGTACTCTATACCTCACAATTACCTGTAGGACTGCACTATATGTTCGACTCATAAATCCCAACCAAGACTGCGGCAGCAGTATAGAGCGGTGCCATTCAGAAGGCTGAATGTTTACCTGTGCAACACATGAGAAAGGGTAGAAATGGTTATATTAAGTCTAACATATGCAAAACATACATTCTTCAACCTGTGATTTGCAGGCAAAATTTTGCTAACATGTGCAGGACACTATACATTCTTGTGGGAAATAAAAATTGGTAACATTTTTTGTTCTCCTTTTCCTGGTTTTATCCACACCAGGTTACTTTTCAACTTCAGTACCCGGGCCATTCAAGACTTCAGACTGTTCATAATATAACTGATACCAGAGAGAGCACTGTAGTTATACATAGCAATAAGCAAAACAGTTTGTAGCACTGGTAGGCAAAAAATGCATACACGACAGAGATGATGGAACAGCTTATGTTTGCCATCACTTTTGTACCTCTCAGGTGCCTCTAAGAGCTTTAAACTGATGTGAAATAAATACAAATACATGACAACCTAAATACAGGAGTGATTACTGAAAAGGAATCAGTATAAATAATTGGGTTTGATACAATTATGTCAAAGCACACATTTCAAATCTCCTATAAATAAATTTTTAAAACAACAATAAAAAACGGCAAGGAATTGGAAGGTTCTACCTAGGATGAACCATTTTAAAACAAACTGGAGGAAAACAACACTACCTCAAGGACAGTTTAAATCAATATGCAACAACTGTCCCTGCCTACTTCCTAATCTCACACAGGTATGGCAGCCTCTGCTTCACAAAACTGGAATGAATGACTCAAACAGACAACTATACAATCTAACGTATGTGCATAGTCAATCCAGAAGTACCCAAGGTTGCTCTCTTCAATAAGTGCCATAGCAAACAGTGACATGAAGACATTCTCAATACATATTGAAAAACAGAAATGAAATCTGATCTCAGTAACAATCCATTTTCTAGTCACTTGTAGCTTAACACAGTAAGTAGAGCGGTAGATTAAACACAAGGGCCATAAATTCAAGGCCACTAAAAACCAGTTCTTCTGTTAACCTCAGACTCCTGCATGTGTATCTTCTCCCCCAGTTTGCCTAACGTGCAACTTATAAAATCAAAAAACATAGATTCCAAAACTGTGTAGCAAAACTAATAAACATAGTCTTTATTCTTTCTCTTTCTCTCCCCGTGACTGCCTCAGTTGCACCAACATTCAATTAAAATAAGAGTGTCTTATTCATGTCTTTATTTACATACCTGTGTTTTCAGATTAAAAAAAAAAAAGATAATCTCTGCAACTAAAACTGCATTGTTATGTCTATTTATATTCTATCATGACTATAGAGAATTGATCTTTATTGATGCTGTTTAATTATTCCTACTATTTGCCTCTACCAAGATGATGAAAAAATGCCATCACAGCCATTTGGACTCCACAGAAAATCTCAGCTCTTTCCAGGGTAACGAGTTTTTAATAACAGAAAGGTAAACTTTTCAGCCTAAGGTGAGATGAGATGAATATATTTCAGCAGCCTCTGTTTAAGTCCTGCACTTTTCATTTCTAAATTAAAAACATGCCAGACTCCTTGACTTATGGAAAAAACTCGCCCTGTAACTATGATTAAACATAGTGCGAAGTGATACAGGTTGGTTTGTTTAACAATAGAGATCAATTTGTTTAGCAAAAGGGATCCATAAGTGGTAGTTCTAAAACTTTCTGTTTCAACCTTAACAGGTGAAAAGTCTTGTTTTCCTCAGTAATTTTTCACTGGGGACATAACAGAATACTTTATCTTTTGCCTCAGTAGGTGCAAGGACATCTTCCTCAGATTCCACATGTTGTTTTAAAAGTTGCTCACTATGGCCTAGTAAGCAATGGAAATTCTCCAAACTGGAGAAAAGCAGCTGAAAAGTTAGTCAAAAGATGGTGAAGCTGATGGTGGAAAATAGGGAAGAAGTAGGTGGGCACCTGACCACTGTAGATACTACTGAGCATGCCCAAAGGGACATGAGCACATATCTATAAGTCCTTGAAAAAGAATGAATATGTATGCTTATGTACTGCATATGTATGCCTTAACTGTTCAGACGCAGAATCTGAACTCAGCATGCGTGCTTGCTTGTCAAGTCACCTGGTAGGTATCATGAGGAATAAAGGAATGCTAGTTTCTAACCACACTGGAGTTAGAGACTTATATTGCCAGATTTCAGATGACAATAGCCCTTGCAGAGCTAGTAGCCTTCTGGGAGTAAGCCTGGCAAGGTTGTTATTTCTTCTTTAGATTCCTCTTTATTTGTTATGAAGACTAGCCACTGTCCAATATGTAAAATACTCCGTGTTTCAAAGCATGTAAAGCTCTTCTTTGTCATGTGCTCTAGTGGCTTCCTCCGCATAATCAACCTAGATAAGTGAATAAACTTCCCTTGCTTGTTAGTTATCTGTGTTCTGTTTTCATCGCTGCTTTATGCCCCTCATGATCCACACAGAGCAGATAATATTATTTCTTTATATGGTTCTATGCTAAGGCTTCATGCCAACTGTAATCATGTCAACTTAAAAGTAACTACAAGTACACCTATACATGTAAATACAATCAAAAAGTCAGAGATGACATACTTCTCCATAAATCCCATGAACACTGCAGAAAAAACATCCTTAAATGTGCATTAATAACACTAGTGCCTTTTTTCCAAAATTTTATTTATGCATCCTGTCTCACCTTTGCTTATCAACTTATTCAGCATGTTGACGACCAAAGGCTCCAGGAAGAACTGCCTTAGGTTCCCATAGCATCTGCAGAAACACCAATCTCACTCTTTGTCTCTACTCTGATACTGTTTTACACTTCATCATGAAACCAGAAAAATCTTATGAGGTTCACCAGGCAATCCATATTTGTCTGAGGAAGAGCAGGCCTTTAAGACATCTAATGTGCTCACACAGGAAAAAGAAAGCTTTACGTATATTTTTGCACTTAATACAGTCTCATCTGAAACATATTAATAGCACATCTTGTCTAAAATTTGCAATGTGCTTGATGAGCAGTAGAATTGCTGAGCGACTATTGATGAATTAACAAATATTTAATGAATTTAGTGAATGAGAGAAAGATTGAGAAAACAGAACAACAACAGAACCACAATTTGAGCAAAGAACGCTCAAATAACTGGACACAATGCTAAAGATTAGCAGGTAGAGTTGTGTTGATACTCAGTATTCAGTACAAGATACCAGCTGTCTTTACTTTTCCTCTTTACTTTTCCTCAATCATTGGATACACAATGGTTAACAGCTAGTGTTGAATAACTAGCAATAACTGAGGCAATGAGAAATACCCTGAACAAGGAGCTAGTCATCTAAGTCTGCTGACTGATGCTTAAAACCTTCAGAAGGGCATGTCATCTTGAAGACACACAAGCAGAGACTGTGTTGACCAAAATACAGGAGAGGAAGCTCTGACAAACCACAGGAGATACTACTGCAGTACTTGAGTGCTTCTGAACACATAACACACTCTTCTGCAACACTGGAAAGTCATTTCAAATGAAAACAGTAAGTCCGTATGCTTAAAAAGTGCACTCTCAATAAAAAGTAAACATCATGACATGCATGAGTTTTCTTTCAGCACCATCATCTTTAGACTGCCACAAATCTTTGCACACTGCTCACTTGACACTTTACACTGAAACATTGCTAGCAGAGGGCACACAAAACAAATACAGATGTCAGCAAATCAAAGACTGTTTCTATCACTTCTTGGGTATCTAATTAAGATAATACTATTTAAAGAACAAACCTCAGGATCTAGAATCAGAAATATCAATATTTATGACCCATCTTAAAATTTGTTCTTTAGCAGAAAGACAGTGAATTCCAGTGAGTTCTTTTACTAAGCACAACAGGTTTCCACCTAGATAGTCCCACCCACACACATGGTCCCTAGATTTAGCTCATCTCACTAATAAATAAGTGGCTATGGAAATGTATTTGAAACTTAATTCATGTCAGTGAAATGCCTGCGTGTGATTTTGAACGCTCTCCTCACACAAGGACATATAAAGTGTAGCCTCAGAGACTTCATAAATAGGGCTAGCATTACATTTCCGTATCAACAAAGTAGTGTTGTAACATCTCTGCTTCTCAAATTTCGCTCAGAGGTTCTTTTTTAACATTCTTGTATGCGTAAACTTCCAAACCATCCTGCCAATCATCCTTTGTGAGAAAATACTTGTCATTCTTCGCTAAGCCACCATGGACTGAAGAGGAGGGTAGCAAAAATCTGTCAACAAACTTACTTCTTCAACAATGTTTCATCACTGGAGGAGAAACATTCAATAAATTCACTAGTGGAAGCCAGCACAAAATGGTCCATAATGTGAATAACATCCTCTGAAGTATCCAGGCACAAAAGATTACACTGCAGAAAATTCCTTTCTAGAATTATCATCTGAAATGTGTCAGGGACAAGGTTTGAGTACGTCCTTGGATCTCTCGATTACATTAAAATCAAACCAGGAGGAACATAGAAAAACTGTTCCACGGTGCATATCATCATAGCATGCTTAACACAAAAACAGGGATTGTTTCTTTTTTGAGCATGTAAAGTGTCGAACATGATTATTTGTTGAGCAGCATATATATCATTATACAACTCACAAGTAGTGCTCAATTGTGCAATCATGTCTGTAAGTATTATTATTATGGCATTATTACTATTGTATTTACAATGAATAGTAAACACTTGAATACCAATGAACATGCAAAGGCCAGACCACATTTCTTCTGCATTTTAAAAATACTGTGCTATTTCAGCCTGTCAAAGCCACTATTTATAACATCTGAGTGCCAAAAGCAGCCTGTCTCATAAGCTTTTTGCATGAAGCATAAACTGCTCCTGTCATCTCCATTAAAGAAATAAAAGCTGGCTGGGTAGCTAGGTAGATTGTAGACCATCTATTGCAGATTGACATTTGTCTCTGTGGTTCAAAGACCTGATTATTAATTTCTGTGTCTCTTCTGTCAGTTCAGAGGGCTCAAAATGATGAGATGCTGTATCCCAGCCACTGATGGGATATAGACTTCATGTGCATCAAGTATTATGTGTTTGGAAGTTTACCCTAGGTAAAAGAAGCCAAATTCAGCATAGTACGCAGCACCTGTCTAGAAACTTCAGGCAACCTATGCTAAACACAGGTTTGCTAGGGATGGGAACTAGCTAATTAGCTCCAGAAGTGTACCAGTACAAATATAATGTGAACAGTCAGGAGTCAGGATATGAGAGCAAAGTCAAGATAGAGCCAAGCTGACACATCTAAGGATCAGAACACAGCCCCCATAGATTTTCCACTGCATACACAAATGCTCAGTGTCAAGCTTTCAGTTTGCAAACAGTAATCTCAAATTCCGTGTTCGCAAGCTTCCAACTAAAACCTCTTGTTATAATTATTTATATAATAATAATTTATAAATAAAAGTATTTTGTTTCAGAGGTTCATTGATATCCTTAAGGAATTCTGCAGCAAGTGGGATCCAGGCCTGTTGTACGATAGTGACAGACCAAAATCAGCATCCAGACATATTTCCACCCACAAACCATACCACATTCACTCCACTTCTTCCAACTTCTGTAGCAGGTGCAATGTGACATTTCCGTTAATTACAAAGGGTTGGTTCAGTCTCAACACACAAACCATCCTGTGCTCTTTCATGTGAAATAGCCTACAATCAAATAACCTCTAATAGCACCAAACTGCCTGAGCATAGGACAGAGAGAGAAGGGATCACAGCACTGTTCAAGATTTCTATCCTTGAAAAATAGAATAGAAAGTGGCCAAGCTATTCATACACTGTTTTTATTTCTGGATATTCTGCCTAAGACAGAATATAAATTTTACATTTCTTAAGAAATCATAATCTATGATAGCCCTGGGCAATTTGTTCCAGTGGGTGGTAGCCCTAACCACAGCAGTGAAGTTGGAATTAGACTATCTTTAGGGTCCCCTTCCAAGTCAAGCCTTTCCATGATTGTGTAACTGTATGGCATTATAACAGGTCAGGAAGTTGCAGCATTTAAGAGACAGAACAGAATAACAAGTGTTAGTAATAATCAAAGGATCACCAAGGTTGGAAAAGACCTCCAGGATCATTTAGTCTAGCCATCCACCTACCACCAATATTTCCCCACTAAACCATGTCTCTTCTGCTTCTTCTGATTTTGGAAGAGGTACTACAGCAGTAAACACTCAAAAACATTCAATTCAAGTTAAATGTCCCTCACAACACCTTTAATTAATTATGATACATTCACACATATCACTGCTTTAGCTACTTCCTAATTATCATAAAAAACAAGTTTAAAGGAGAGCAGGGAAGCACAATATCTATGGAAAGGGAAAAAAAAAAAAAAAAAGCCAGCAACTTACCTCGTGAATGAGGGCTACCAACATTTGCTGGAAATTGCGTCCTCTGCTAGCCAGAAAGCGATTAATAGGCTTGCCATCTCTGCCCATGTGGACTGGAAGGTCATAACACAACAACATGCCAGCTTAAGGAAAGAGGGAAGGAGAAAAAAATCTTCAGTAAAAAATACTCGTAATAGGTTAGAAGTCTTGCATATGACAGCTGAAAACTCAAAAAGAAAGTCAACTAAATACACTCAACAATTCAAGAGCCTAAGCAGCATATGTAATCATAGGTAAGCAACCTAAGACAACACCGTTTCTTAAACTGATTCACTCTGATTCCAATCAGAGAAATAACTGGGTCAAAGTGTGCATAACTGCCTAGCTCCAATAGTGGAACAGCCTACCTGCAAGGCCTGGCGTCATTCCTGGTTGTTTGTTCCTCTCATACATTTTCAGCAAGAAATTTGGAACACCTGCCACTGTCTTCCCCTGGTCTGTGCGTGTGGCCCCTCCTCTCAAGGCAGAATGATACACACCTCGGGGCATGTTGGTCATCTCCTGTTTCACTAAAGATGTTGCAAATTCTTCAAATGCTGGATGAATCAGAAGGAAGGGAACAGAGATGAAAGGGACATCACCTTGTTTCATGAAACCAATCATGAAAAACCCAGAATGACTGACATTTGTGCCTCAGGGCAGGTTTGCTGATCTATTAATAACATTCAGAGGAGAGCTCATGGTCAAGGAACTGAGAACCCTTGGCAAATCTCTCTGAACCCACATTTGCTGCCGCTGTCACTTCAAATGGCACTAAGTCTTATCATATGCTCAGGTGGAGAAGAAAAACAGCCTTAACTATTCCTTGAGTTATTCCCTGAATGTATTATTTTACCTTTACACTGGTAAACTGACACAGTCTGGCAGAAAAACAAGTGAGTACATGGTAAAAAATATAGTCTCTGAAACTTGTTTGTTTTTAAAGAGATTTAAAAGGAGAGTGCAAAAAGAGTACATGGAAAGATAACAACCGTGCATTCAAGGAATATACAGTAAAAGAAGTACTACCTTGATTTCTATAACTACAGCAGTAGATACTGAGTGCTGTGTGCTTAAGTTATGCATTTTATAGTCCAGCTGGTCTCAAAATTTACAGAACTAATAAAATGTTACTGTTCATTTGTATAGTGAATCTAAGGCACATGTTAGTGAAAAGGTGTTTCTGAGCTGTACCATCAATGTACATAACTGTACAGTGTTACTATATTGCAGCTAAGAGTTGACATCATACCTGAACACTGCAAATTTGGTACCTTAAAGAATCTGTTAGTGCTTTTGTTGTATAACTGAATTTTAAGGGGATTTATAACAACTAAGCTTGAAACTTTGTCATACAAGTTCCCAAATTAAATACAGCCCTGCTTTGACTAGGAGACTGAAAACAGTGGAGACTAAATTCACTTATCCTTCATAAGTCTCAGAAATACCTATGTGAGCTTGGAATATATTTCCAAATCCAATACAATATTTTATACTGGAGCTTCCTTACATTTTCTATTTTCATTATGGTTCCATCATTTTAGCAATATTTTTTTTCAAATCAGCTTCATAACCCTTTTCAACCCAAGCCATTCTATGATTTTATGATAACAGAGTAGTGGTCTAAATCTGAGAGGTCTTTGTGTTACAACAGGAAGGGAAACTATATCTGTAGATATTTTTTTTCCAACCTGTAAGACTAACATCCTTCAGAGAAAAATGTCAGAATTCACAGTTGGTGAAATTCACTAGTGATTCACACAGGAACTGTAAGCTTATTCCCAATCCTCAGTGATATATATTCTTCCTAGAAAACTACATATTGTCAGAAAAACAGTATTCACTAATCCTGACATTTGTAAGAGGTTTGTTTTTTTTTTTTTTTTTTTTTTTTTTGCTTAGGGGGACTACAGCAAGAAAGACAGAAAATCAGAGAGGTCAGCACTTTCACTGGTGGTAACAATCCACACACATGGAGACACCCTAGCCTAAGAAATATTCATTTCACTTGCTGGTTATGCCGAAGGACTGAACACGTGGCACTCAAAAGCAAATTTTTATGCAAGAGATACAACCCAAGGATTTGGGCTGCCAGATATAAAAACACTGAAAAATCAGGGTAAATTTCATGAAACATCTACATGTGCAGCAAATAATAGGATATTATATTTTAAAGCCTGGAATCAGTCCAAGGAAAAAAATTCAAGTGATTTTACAGGAACAAAATTCTTTGCATTTTTGCTGCAGAGATATACCTCTGAGTAAAACTAAAAATCTATATATATGTTTGTTTGAAGTTTATGGTTTGTTTTATCTGATTATTTTTACCCCTCTAATTACCGGGGTTCAGACAAGTCTCAGACATTCCTGATGAAAAACTACTAAAATAAAAAAATAATCTGTAAAAAAATAATCACACTCCTTTCCCTGCCTTTAGTGAGTGCTTTAATGCTTTGAAACGATATGAAAACTGAAATGACAAATCAGTTTTAAAGGAGCTTGAGAGAAGATACTGTTTTCAATGCTTCACATATGCAGACAACTATATAATAAATTGGAATTGCAGCCTGTTCTACCTAAAGGCCATAGAAAGCTGACTTTTACTGTTTTCTAATTTTTATCAGCTCTGTTGCTGAGAAAATCTACATCCTGTAGATTTGCAGCTTCAGACATTTTCCTCACATAGAGTGGGAAAACTCCTGGAAAAAAAAAAAAAAAGATCCTGCAATTTAATAATAATGCCAGAATCAGGACCTTCTTATCTTTGGAGATTGTGTTTTAACTGCAGTTACCGTAGCAGATATGTTCATCTCTTCAGAAAGAAACATGTGGATGCTGAAAAAATTTAAAGATTTTCTTCACCTTGCAAGGACTCAACAAGGAGGGAGAGACAAAGAAGTAAAAAAATGCAATTGGGAGTTTAAGGAGTCAACAACATAAAATAAGAAGAGGAGAGGTATCTAATGGAAGCAAATATTTCCTTTAAACTTCGATGGACCCAAGCAAAGGCATGTTAAAAAGCATGTGATGTATTTCAGATCAGGAAATATCACATCATGTTTTTTGTTCCTTTTTTCCCGTCCATCTGTAATAGGCTAAAATAGACAGCTGCCTCTAAAAGTGCCTGCATAGTCCTTCCTCTTGACATTGCACTGTAATGAAACAATGGCCATTTGGACACCAGAAAATACATCATGGGCATACAATACATTGCTAGAGGACTAAACATTATAAATAAGGATTTTTAAAAAGCACTGAAAGTTTTTTTTTTTTCCCCCCGCATCAGGACCTCTGACCCACTGTATTCCTCAGACTGACTTGGAGGTCTTATTTTCCTCTGAAGTTTTAGTTTATACTTTTTCCTGTTATTTATTAAGATGACAAAAAGAAAACAAACCAGCCTGCGCTTCAGCATGATGTTATTACAAAAAAGCCAAATGCATGTACAGTCATTGCTGTTACAAATCCACAAAACCACCTTAAACACTGAACACACTATACCTCCTAATACAGAATCCGGTGTTAGAGACAACAACTTGATATATGAAGAACCTGGAACAAAAAGATCCACCTCTCTCTCTTCCTCATCTTCATTCATATCTGTCTCCTCCAATGAGTTAATTTCTGTTCGTGCCTAGAGCATTAAAAAAAGAAGCATCAGAACAAATTTCTGAATCTTCATTATCGTTCATGATTTCAAACATCAAAAATAGCAACTAAATATGAAAAGTTCCCTATTTCATTAATTTCAATCCATTTCATTAATTAGAGCTGAAAGAACTAAAGCTTTCCTTCTACCTGAATGAAATGCAGAACTGGTTGTTAAAAATCACATGGATATATAATTCATGATATCTGCAGTAATAAAATCAGTCTTGACACTTGCAGACTGAAATAGTATTACTAAAACTTAATTATTACTCTCATTCTTCTTCGAGCACAGAAATAAGCCATGCTTTATACTAAAAATGTTCTGTGCATATTATATTTTGATGTAGTTTTCAGAATTTGAAGAACTGCAAAATATTTTCAGTGTTTTCATTGGAAATGTATTTCTTTTCTGATAACTGTGAAGTAACAGCACTATGTACCACCACAGAAGAGAAACAGCATTACAACAGTGGTAGGAAATTTCCCTTATTCTGTGCTCTTCTCTGCAAACACATTTTTTATTTGCAAGGCTTGTGCTCAACCCTTTCAACTGATTTATATACATCAAGTATGTTTTTTTAAATTTTAATTCTCTGTATTTTCATAATATGCAGTTATATTTCCCAAACTGAGCCCACTCTGTAATAATTCAGGAACTAAAATCTCACAGAAGTATTTACTATATTATAAAGTACCAATGGAGTACTGAGTATTGTCTGGTAAACTCTGTCACCTTACAGTGTTTTTCTAAAAGAGAAAATAATTCACATAGATGATCTTATTCATTCATTTCTTTCTACTGTTCCATTTTGTAAGGTTACTGATTCAACCAATCAGACTGAAGTTTCGGATTTTAACAGCCCTTTACATATTCAACAAGGTGTCTATTAAGTGATCTCAAATACTTTCTGGCTGTGGTTTTTAATCAACAACAACAAAAAAACAACCAAAATGCCATGCTGTAGAAGTATAGAACTAATGCTGGTAAAGTTTTCAGTTCAGTTCAAAACAAGTACCTATTTCTCAAATTGACTTGCCAATTTCAGGAACAAGAGCACCAAGCATGAGCATTACTGCAATGGATGGAAGAGCATTCATGAGAGCTCCTTGGTGTAAAGACTCAGTTTGCATACATTATCAGAAGAGCATCTAGTGCAAATCTGATACCTAATGAATAATGTGCTGATTTGACCACTCAAACAAGAAAAACTACCTTCTGACTGCTTAGCTTCTACTTGCAGGTTTCACCTCTCATAAACCTTAGCTATGCTAATCATATGCAGTATCATTACACTAGCAGGAGTTCACACTCTTTCTTTACTTCGACACTCTCAGTTGTATCATAGAGATGATGCATTACTCACAGGATAAAACTGATATCAAATGCAAGTGATGTCCCACACTACTAAAAATACAACATTGCTACCTGTTCAGGAAGATGAAGAATTGTATGTTCATCAAAGCCAAATGATGAGAGCGATTTGTAGGCTGAAACAGCTACAATGGCATCCTAGAAAATTAGCAGGAAGAAAATCATAAGCACAGAAAACGGCACTGGTACACACCAAACATTTCACGTACAAAAAGCCTATCCACTAACCACTGAATGCTGAAAAAGAGTAACCGACTCTTTTCTTTAAACAGTAGTGCTTTCCTGAGATATTCTCCAAATTACTTTTACTTTATAAATGAAATGCAAACCAATAAAACCAATTATCTAGGCCTGACATCATTCTGATTACTATATTCTACTACTGCTGTAGGTTAGTTTATGTAGAAATATAAGGTACATTTAAACTAAAGTTCTTTGATTCTACTAGGTTTATGGCTATGGCAGCCCAACATTCCCAGTTACAATACTCCAGCAAGGAAATGAGGCACATATACCCATGCAATTTGTCTGAATTGATCTCTTCATTTTGTACTTACCTAAATAATGTAAAATCTTATTTTAGACATTTTCCAAATTAAGCTACTTATCACAGTTTTGGCTTAGCCAAAGGAATTCTACTATGTCAATGCTGAAGTCTATCACAGGACTCAAACTACTTTGGTGGGGCAATTCTTTATGGGAGCTGCAAATCTCAGGAGTAGCAATTAGCTACAATTTTTCTTGTACATCACATTGCTTCAAAAACAGGTTTAAACATTGAACAACAAGAAGAAAATGCTTCCACAAAACATTATTGTCACTGATAACTTTTCTTGATGGAAAGGTATCAAATCTAATATCTAGTTGCTGACACCATTTATTAACACCATTATTAATACAGACACCCAGAATTAACATTTTCAGTTGTCACCTACCTTGTTTTGTGTGTTTTTCCACAGGAAGCTGAGAACTTGAGCTCTGAATTTCTATAAAAGTAGACAACACATACATTCAGTTTTTCTTTAAGCAAGAATGCAGTTGAAATCAAGTTATTTTACACAGTCTGCTTTTTCAGTGCGCGCTGAATTAAGAAAGACAGAAAGTACAGGCCTGAACTACAAACACATCCTGTGAGAGGGAAATTTGTGATCAGTATTTCACTCAAATTTCACACCTGTCTCTCAGGCTTCATTAATGCAAACTAAAGCTGTGAAATAGTATGGGAATGTGTATTGTGAGGGGTTGCAGTTTAGTGATAGGCAAAAATATGCATGTATTCATAAAACTCATATACAGTAATATAATGAAAGAAGAGATTCAGTGTAGTCTGGGGTACATACCTCATATTCATTTGTATTCACTGTTAATGAGGGAACCAGAGCAAACAGTTCATTCAGTGCTTTTAAAATAAGGGGTCTTGTATCACAACTTAGCTTTGGTGACAGAGCATTCCATGTAGAATTAATACAAACAACCTGCAGGGAAAGGGGAGGCAACGTTAATAACAGCAATTCCAACCTGCACGGCACAATGTTTGTTTCTAGAATTTGCTTTCTTTCTTATCACATGAATTAATGTGAGTTGTATTAAAAACAAAACAAAAAAACCCCACCAGATCAAAAATCCTACAAGCATGTTAAAAATTTACTTGTATAATTCTAGATGAACCCTTATCAGAGAAAGCAGCTCCTCTGTAGGAAAAATAGGGTACTACAGCAATACAAATAAAAATGCAGATGCATAAGTTATCTTTGTATATTATAATTACTTTACTTCACTTTTTAGCTTAAGTTTTTAAACAGCTGATAATTAAAGAAAAACGAATCAGAAGCAAGAAAATGAAATCATTCTATGATAAAATGCAGATGTCAGTAATATCACATTTCCAGGTGTTACTTAAAATTGTGAAACATGTCTGAAAATCATGGGACTACTTTTTATTCTATGAATTATGAATTTGGAGTCTTGTCATCTGCATTCCAAGTCCTCAGAAAACTTTATCCTTTCAAATCTCACTTTGAAGTTATGTTAGGAACCAGAAAGTTATTTTGCAACAAGTAGAAGCTGAAATATCTTTAGATATTTCCCTCAGTAAGCATAGCTTTCCCCATCCTTAGCTTTCCCTCAGCACCAAATTGAAATGTTTCTTGAACACATCCACGAATGGTGACTCCACCACTTGTCTGGGCAGCTCGTTCCAGCGCCTGACCACTCTCAAAGAGAAGTATTTCCTAACATCCAGCCTGAATCTCCGCTGGTGCAACTTGTGTCTATTCTCTCTAGTCCTATTGCTAGTTGCATGGGAGAAGAAGCTGATTCCCCCCCTCACCACAATCTTCTTTCAGGGAATTATAGATAGTGATGAAGTCTCCCCTGAGCTGCCTCTTCTCCAGACTAAACAATTCCAGCTCCCTCAGCCGTTCCTTGTAAGACCTGTGCTCCAGCTTTGCTGCCCTTCTCTGGAAACATTTCAGGGCCTTGATGTCTTTCTTGTAGTGAGAAGCCCAAAACTGTTTGCAGGTAGCAAAAAATATAACAGAACTGAATTCTTATTCAAGTTCAACATGAACTGGGAAGTGTTACACCACAGTAAAAAATATGCTTAGTTTTATGGATCTGCTCAACAGATCTTCACATATATAGATTTTTTAAAATTAAATACTCATACCCAAAATCTGTATGAGATTCAGTTACCTTTGAGGAACCCGTTCCCCCTTCACATTCAGCACTTGATATGCAACAGAAAATCTCTTGCCTTTTTTGTCCTAACCAACTATGACTTCTGCAGCTCGCAGATATTACCCAGAATAAAATCAAGAACCATGCACATTATAAAATATATTTACAGTAAATCCTATATTACAATAATGTTTCATAGAAAATATTCATTCTATTTATCAAGTCAGTAGATAGTCCATTCTCATGCTACCTGCTTGGAAGCATATTCTAGAAACATGCTTCACTTTTCAGGCTTCTATTCAAAAAGGCATTTTGCTTTCAGTCTAGCTTTAAACATGCGACCAGTTCCACAAACTACTTTCTGTACTTCATGATGTAATAAATTATTATTCTTACGTACTTCACCAAATAATTCAAAGCCATGAGAAACGGTTAGCAACCACTCACCAAGACATTTAAGACATTATGCCTAGAAATTCAGTGCTATACACAATTAGTAGAAAAAAATCACAAGAGAGAAAGAGAAAATTTTTGCATCATAGGAAAGGATGAGGAAACAGGCACTGGAGATTTATTCTGTCAAAAATCTTGGAAAAAAGCAAAGGCTTTTTAACTTCTCTTAACCATAAAGAGGAATAGTAACAGAAGTGTTGTACAGATAAGCATTCAGTTTCTTCAGACAGAAGGTCTAACTGAAGCAGCAAGACACTGCTGCTGTGAAGCAATGAAGCAGTACCTGAGCAACTGCACAAGTAGCAGGATTGCACAAGCATAAAATGCATAGAGGGATCTTTTGAGAGTTGCAAGCAGTAGCATCCAAGTGAAAAAAAATGGCACTACTCCAGCACCTGACCCAAAGTTCCAGATCCTCAATGTCATCTCCAAAAAAAAAAAAAAGGCTCAAACCTCAGACAACAAAATTGCTTTAGCTAGGCTAGTCACATACAAACACAAAACAAAACACACAACACAAAAAAAACCCAAACCTTTCCAACTCAGGAAGTGCACTGTTTACATTCATGACAACATTTAAGAAACAGTTCATATTACAAAATCAGCTCATACCACCAGTTTATCTCATTTACCTCTTTGACATTGAAAAAAGTATCTTCACTTTCCTCTCTGAAGATTCTTTGGTACCTTGGGACAACATTTTGTCTTTTGAATATTCACAGTGTTATTTCTTTGCTATAAGGGCTAAAGTAATGGACAACTAACGGATTGCTGATACTGAAGATCTGTTCAAATTTTTTTGTGCTTCTGAACTTACTGTATTCAGCTTCCAGAGCTTAGCCTGAACCCTAAGAGCTTGTATTAAAAGATCAGCTTTTGTCTCACAGGTAGAGCTCAATGATTTCATAGGTTAGTTTCACCAGCTGCTGCAGAGGTACTTTACTGACCAGAATAAAGGATGCCAACCAGAGAGGTACTTGACAGACTTGAGAGAACAATATGTGTGAAGTTTTTGAAGTTCAACATGACCAGGTGCGAGATCCTGCACCTAGGCCAGGGCAAATCCAAGCACAAAAAGCAATCCCCAGGACAAGGGATTAGGGTGCAAATGTATAAAAAGCTAAACATAAGCCATCATTCTTTGCTTGCAGTCCAGAAGGCCAACTGTACCTTGGGCTGCAACAGAAGATGCGTTTCTAGTAGATCAAAGTAGTTGATTCTTCCCCTATGTTCTGCTCTTGTGAGGCCCCACCTAGAGTATCGCATTCAGATCTGGGTCCCCCAACATAACAAGTACATGGAACTGTTGAACAGCGTACAGAAGAGGATGATGAGGATGATCAGAGAGCTGAAGCTCCTCTCCTGAGGTTGAAAACAGTTGGATTTGCTCATCTTGGAAACAGAATGCTCTGGGGAGATCACATCACAACTTTCCAATACAAGGGCCTACAAGAAAGGTGGAGAGGGACTCTCATTAGGGAGCGTAAACTGAAGGAGGGTAGATATAGCCTATATATTTTGAAGAAACTTCTAGCTGTGAGGGTGGTGAGGCACTGGAACAGATCGCCCAGAAAAGTTGGAGATGTTCTCACTTCGCAGGCATTCAAGGCCAGGCTGGATGAGGCTTCAGGCAAACTGGTCTAGTGGGAGGCATCCCTAACCATACCAGTGGTCTGGAAGTAGATGATCTTTAAGATCCCTTGCAGCCCAAATCATTTTATGATGATAGTATGTGCCTGCTCCATATCCATTTGTGCTGGTGTGAAATCTATCAGAGACAGTTGTGATCTTCTGCCTTTTTTTTAAAAAAAATCTATACTCTTTATTACATATATCAAAATAATGATGTCATAATTTACCTGTAGGACTAATGTACACTTGATGTAAAAAAAATATTCCATATATTAATGAGCCTGTTTATGGCAGTTAACAGAGGAAAATTTTTTGTATCCCCTCAGAATATATTCAGAATGTTCAGTATTAAGTGTTCAGAATGCACCTGTGGGTTAGATGGGCTGCTGCCTCCAGTGTATCTTCCACATTTATCTTACCTTCTATGAAGCAGAGAGACTGATAGATCTTAGATCCTACTTAGCTTTTCACCATAACTTATTCCATTAACTTCAAACTTGCTTCACAACTATACCTATTGACGAGCACTCTGATTACAGCACATCAGTGAGACATTAGTCTTCTTGGATACAAAAATAAGCCTCACCTTGCATATTTTTGTCTTCCAAGTTCAATGAGCACTCAATAGAAAAGTGTTTAGCATTTCTAGGTACTGAAAGATGGATGTAAGATAGTCACTGGTACAGTTCTAGCTGAAGAATTATTCAGAAGAGCACAAAGATATGTGTCTGAGTTCTACAGGAAGCTAAACAGTATTATTTTTCCTTGTGAGATTCTTCCAGTTGCCCATATCTTCTCTCTTTAAGGAGTGAAGTATTCTAGTGAAAACTTCAGTAATTTCTCTGTAGCATTTGATCAAATATCAAACTGCTCCCTGTGGAGAATTTCACTTTTCAGATGTTATCACTGTATCTAAAATAATTCTGCAGGATAGTTATCCATTGCTACAATTTATCTTTCAGCTTTCAGGCCCCATGGCAACAAAAATGGAGCAAAACAGAAAAGTCAGGAAGCAAACAACAAACCAAATCAAAACTACCCAAATTCATTACAACACAGGGCATTGAACCAAAGTCTAAAAGTAAAACAAAGCAAAACAGTAGTGGCAGAGCTCATACTTGGCCTTCTACATACCAGAATTACAAATAAAAATTTTCTTTAAACTGTCAGGGCAAGCGTTACAAAGATTTATTCAAGATCTATGAAGCCAAAGCAAAATAGTAAGACATAGAAACACAAATCCACCTTTGTAATAAAATTAAATTAGGAGATTTTTATTAACATTCTCCATAAAAGAATGAAGAAAAACAGTTCTAGTGTTATTCTGCACTGAGAATAACAATATGCTGCGTATGACAGGTAATTGCTGAATTAAGCAGTCATTTCACTGTTGGCAAAAAAAATGGTTTTGGTAGTTGACTTGAAAATGAAGGTGGCAATGTGATTTTTGCTCAGTGAAGGTGTGAAGCACACAGTTAAGACAGAAAAAAGCAGCAGCACTTTTTAGAAGCAAGAATAGAAAAAAAAAAATCAAGTATACCCTTACAATTGCAAAAATTCTGACTGACTGTTCAAGCAGACCAACCACACTGAATGCAGACCAGTACAGTTTATTTCATTTATTTCATTTGCTTATTCGCTGCTGTGAAAAAAACTTTACATATATAGAGTTTATCCTGTGACAAAGCAGAAAGATCTTGGCATCTGCCTTCAACATCTATTCTGCATGGGCAAGAACTTGAACTACCTTACTGGCTAAAAAGTTCAAATATAAACTAGGTTCTTATCTATTTATTAGGCCAGGGATATAAAGTTAGGGAGATGAGAAGGAGAAGCAAATGGACCAGGTAAATATAAAATGACAGAAAACTGAGTCCAAGAAGATAGTAATAGTCCTCTGATAACCCCTCAGTACAAATCCACATTTGTAAGAATACAGTTAATAAGTGTACACAGTTTAATGCCACAGAATCGTAGGGATTGGAAGGGACCTCCAAAGATCATCGAGCCCAACCCCATTGCCAAAGCAGGTTCCCTATACCAGGTCACACAAGTAGGCATTCAGGCAGGTCTTGAATATCTCCAGAGAAGGAGACTCCACCACCTCCCTGGGCAGCCTGTTCCAGTGCTCCGTCACCCTCACCGTAAAGAAGTTCTTGCGCACATTGGTGCGGAACTTCCTGTGCTCCAGCTTCTGGCCATTTCCCCTTGTCCTGTCTCCACACACTGCTGAAAAGAGTCTGGCCTCGCCACTCTGCCCCCCACACCTTAGATATTTATAGACCTGGATCAGGTCCCCTCTCAGTCTTCTTTTCCCAAGGCTAAACAGACCCAGTTCACTCAGCTTTTCTTCATAGGGGAGATGCTCCAGGCCCTTCACCATCTTTGTGGCTCTCCGCTGGACTCTTTCCAAGACATCCCTGTCTTTTTTGTACTGGGGAGCCCAGAACTGGACACAGTACTCCAGATGAGGCCTTACCAGGGCAGAGTAGAGGGGGAGGATCACCTCCCTCGACCTGCTGGCCACGCTCCTTTTAATGCACCCCAGAATGCCATTGGCCTTTTTGGCCACAAGGGCACACTGCTGGCTCATGGCCAACCTGTCGTCCACCAGGACACCCAGGTCCCTCTCTGCAGAGCTCCTCTCCAGCAGGTCATCCCCCAACCTGCACCGGTGCATGCAGTTATTCCTCCCTAGGTGCAAGACTCTACACTTGCTTTTGTTAAACCTCATCTGGTTTCCTACTGCCTAGCCCTCCAGCCTGTCCAGGTCTCACTGAATGGCAGCACAGCCTTCAGGTGTGTCAGCCAATCCTCCCAGCTTTGTGCCAATAGCAAACTTGCTGAGAGTGGCCACTATTCCCTCATCAAGATCACTGATGAAGATGTTGAGTAAGACCAGACCCAGCACCGACCCAGCATCGACCGGTGAGGAACATCTCAGTACCATAGTTTAAACTACATCCAGCTTTGCAATTACATCTATATGTCAAACTCAGTCAATATAATTTGTTCTCACATAAGATTTCAGTTCATTATATTCCTCTGCTATGCTGGTTTCTTTTTGATCAATAAAACAAAAAAACATGGACTGAAGAAACAAACAGAAACCACTTCCACAAAAACGCTGGAAAGGGGTTTAAAATAGTATGCCTAGCACTTTCATTCTTGAATACTTCTTGGCTTGCATACAGTGTTTGACACACAAAAGCAATTAGAAGCCAAGATAGATGTCTTCTTCATATCAAATATATTGGCTTCAGTTGAAATCACATTGACAAAAATAAATAAATAAAAAAAATAAAAATTGCCCAGTAACAAGAAATGTGGCCTGGCAAGAACTGTGTGCATTTTGCATTTCTGACATGCAAGTCATTTTGCTATACAGACAAAGAAAATTTAAAAAAAAAAAAAAAAAAAAAAAGGCTTAGCCTTCTTTATAAGTCATGCAAAAACAAAGCCAATATTCTCAATGCAGTTTGTGTAGTGTTATCTACTTTGCACAAAGCCTTTACATTTATACCGAATGATTATTTGCATTCAAGAAGTTGTAAAGCTATACATTCAATCAGAAAATTTATGTTACAGAAAGCTTCATTACAGTACTACTTTTACAAAGAAACCTTTCTAGGACTCTTGGAATTCTGCTTTGACAAGTTACAGAATGTGTACAGTTCTGTCATCAACTGTCAGCACTATATGTATGGAAATGTAATTTGTTATACTTGGGCAGAAACTGACTAAGAATTAGATGCTTGCTAAAATTCTGCACCTAAGCAGCTACATATGAACAAACTCAAGGAGACAAAATCCTTTTCCCACGTGTTGAGACAGTGGCACAGTAAGAAAATAGCAAAATAAAACCCTCTATGATTATGTCCTTTCAGGTTTCTGCTCTGCAGACTGGAGTCTAAATAATAAATATGGGAACTGCATTACTTAGCCCAAATGATTACCCAGTTTTACTGAAAAACAACTCTGTACAAGTTACAGTATCTCATTGCAGCACCTCTGTTTTCCCAAACAAACTGGCATGAAATAAGGGAAACAAAGTAGGCTAAAGGGAGCCAGTAAAAATAAGAAAAGGAAAACATTCACTATCCACAAAGTTCCTTTTACTAGAAGTATGCTGAGTTATCTCAGTCTTCCCACATCAGTGGTACAGTGCTTTTTAAATGATGGGTTTTTTTTTTCAGTTGCATGTGACATTTGTCACAGCCCTAGCTCCTGCTTCTCTGCAGCCAACAAAGCCTGTATATAATACAGTCTGAGAAAATATCAGTATTACTGAGGCCTCCATTCCAAGAATTCATATGAGCTCAAGATGAGTCAAACTTCATACCAAAAACAAACACAGCAGCTACCCTGAGCAAGATGGTTCTTAATAGCTATTGTGTGAAACTTAACTATATTAAACAATAATGTCTATGGAACGCTAGCCATTTCTATATTGTTCTTGAACTACTGTCGTGGTTGCACATGTTGGCAATGGCTGGATTCTTTTATTGGATCAGTTTCATTGTGGTAAACACTGCACTGAGTCAGGAAGCAGACAAACTTAAGATCGCTGCTTGGCTGTGAACAAGTAATCACATACTCCTGTAGGGTACTATTAGTTCTGTGATTTTGATAGTTCAATAACTCAGACATAGCCCACATAGTCCATAGTTTGTCCAGTGGATGATTCTCAGCACATCTGCATCACCACATCTGGACTGCCACTGAAAAGGAGGAGTCTCTGCTCCTAATTCAGGGATACCCTAAGATCTTGACGGTGGGGTTGAGCTGGCAAGAAGTTTTCTAGTTCAACCTCTAGTTCAAGAAGAGTCACTATGAGATCAAATACAGTTGTTCAGGATATTATCCAATGCAACTTGAAAACCTCCAAGAATGGAGACAGTAATATGTTCCCATGCTCACCCATGCTCATTACTAGTAATGAATGTATTATTTTAAAATATTACAAACGATTTCACTACAAGTGATTTCATACCCTACATCAGATGAACTGTGTGAATAAAAGACAAAAGGACAGCCCAGTAAGAAGATATGACAAATGATTTACATACTTTCCAGCTAATCAAAATTATGTTCCACACAGCTGCTCTTTTTCAAATTTGAAGGAAAAATGCATGAAAGAATGTTTCTGACACAAACTATCATGCTGATTAAATTCCAAACCAACCATTGGACCTGCTGCAGTAAAAATTCATAGTAAAACACTAAAACTTTTTGCAGGAAAAGTCAAGTAATGCAGGGAGAGAAGAATTCTATATAGCTGTATTTGTGATAAAAAAGAAAAATTCAACTGAGGGAAAAATAATATTATCCACAAGCAAATCATCAAGATACTGATAAGGTAATTTGACCTTACCTCAGCCTCACAAAGTGCCTGAAGACCCTGTAAGACAATAGCAGCAGGTGAAGCTTGATCAGGTTTTGTGCATTCATTCAACACCTGGGAAATTGCAGCCAACATATCTGCTCCATGCTGGTATGGCCTAAAGGAAAAAACACAAAGATATAGGGCAGTAGGGCAGTATTTATACATATAAGCAACTGTACTCTGTACAAAAAAATTTACTGAGTATCAATTACACAAAAGCGATAACTAAAATAGACAAACTTGAATGCAAAGGAGAAAAATGGAATGAAGCAGTCGGGAATTTTAAAGGTGGAGTGATAGAGAAGTAGATCAACAGGCAGAGTTTGCAATGAAAAACATCACCAAGTAGATAAGCTATGGAAGTCTCTTTATAAGAATGTTGTGTATTCTAAAAGATTACATCGATGGAATTGAGTGCACTCTCAGCAAGTTTGCAGATGACACCAAGCTGAGCAGTGCAGTTGATAAATATGAGGGAAGGGAAGCTATCCAGAGGGGCCTGGACAGGCTGGAGAAGTGGGCCCAAGTGAACCGAATGAGGTTCAACAAGGCCAAGTGCAGAGGGCAGTCCCAGGTATTTATACAGACTCGGGGAAGAAGTCCCTTAGAGCAGCCCTGTGGAGAAGGACTTGGGGGTCCTGTGGACAAGAAGCTGTACATGTGCGCTTGCAGCCTGGAAGGCCAACTGTGTTCTGGAATGCATTAAAAAAGGGGAGGCCAGCAGGGAGAGGGAGGTGATTGCCCCCATCTATTCAGCTCTTGTGAGACCCCATCTGGAGTACTGCATACAGGCTTGAGGCCCCAGCACAAGAAAGATGCAGAACTCCTGGAGCGAGTCCAGAGGAGGGCCACTAAGATGATCAGGGGAGCTGGAGCACCCCTCCTATGAAAAAAGGTTGAGGGAACTGGGATTGTTTGGTTTGGAAAAGGGAAGGCTCCAGGGAGACCTCACTGTGACCTTCCAGTACTTGAAGTGAGCGTATAAACAGGACGGGAAATGGCTGTTTACAAGGGTGGATAGTAATAGGACAAGGGGGGAATGGTTTTAAAGTGAGACAGGGGAGGCTTAGGTTAGATATTAGGAGGAAGTTTTTCACACAGAGGGTGGTAACACACTGGAACAGGTTGCCCAAGGAGGTTGTGGATGCCCCATTCTTGAAGGCATTCAAGGCCAGGCTGGATGTGTCTCTGGGCAACCTGGCCTAGTGGCTGGCAACCCTGCACATAGCAGGGATGTTGAAACTAGATGATTTGTGGTCCTTTTCAACCCAAGCCATTCTATGATTCTATAATTAATTACTGTGTTACACTGCTAGTATTAGAACTGAATAAAGACCCATAATTTGTGTGTGATGAAAAAAATACTTTTAGAAAAGTATTCAATCTTTCTTTGAACAGATCAAAAGACTTAGATATTTCTTCCAGTGGTGCATTACTCTTTTTTAAAATTTGGAGTTGATATGCTTTAGGTTTCTGCTCTGGATCAGTTGTTTTGTTTACAATGAAGATAGGTCTTTTCCACTAACTTTAAAATTACTTATACATCCTTTTAAATCCACAATATGTAAGTAGTTGAGATTAACAACGCCTGAGTTGGTATCTTGCACAACTAGAAAAATACTAGCCTTAGTATTAGCCATAATTACCCAAACAGACTAGCTAGAAATAATTATGCAGCTTATCTGAAAAAGTTTTCCCATACAAAGACATAAGATTGATACCAAACTCTTCTACTTACCTCTGTTTACAAATATCCCTTATACAGGCAGCTTTAGCAATCACTTTTTCCCACTGAGCATCCTTGTCAACTGTCAAAGAGGGTACATCAGATGTCGCCAAGAACTTCTGTAATTCTGGGTAGATTCGATCCTAGAAGTAATTTAGCATAAAAATTATCTTGGTGACAAGATTTTTGATGGCTACCAATTTTACTTGACTTTTAAATTCTATTTTTATTGCATAGCATACTTTGCTTTTCTTCGTCAGAGTTCAATACTGTACTGAGATCTGAGTAACTTTGCAGATGGTATCTTTATTGCTGCTTCATAAACAAAGAAGCAAGTTACTGCCTTTTTATTAAAGTCTTGTTCTTACCAAGTTATGTGAAACAGAAACCCATCTCTCAAAAATCATAATTTTCCTCTTGTTGAAATGAAAAGTAGCTTTCCTGAAATATGTACAACTGAAATTTTTTACTAAAACATAATCAATAAAGGCATCACTTTCACCATTTAATTTATATTGTGGAAACAGTGCTCCAAAACAAATTTCTTTTGCTGGTTAGAAGAAATGGAGTTTACAAATTGCAGTTGTACTCAGAGACACCATAAGAATTTTCTAACCTGTCTTTCCCACAAAGATGTCATCAGACGCAAAGTAATAGCTCTAAGCTTCGGTGTACTCCCCAGCATGTGTATGGATCGTAAAATCTGAGCTACACAAACCTGAAAGAGATTTTGTTAATCAAAAGTTACTGTTAGTTTTTTGTTTTTTTTTTTCATGTCCAAGAAGGTGCACAAATCTACAAATCGTTACTTGGACCAACTATCACAGTTATGTAATTGTCCAACAGCAGTGTCAGAAAAAAGCTGGAAACAAATCAAAAAACATCTTTTTAGGCTATCTAAAAACAATAATGATATGCTACAAACAACAAAGCATAACATACATTTCACCTTACTCAAATGCCATATCCCATCCAAAATATTACAAAATAATGCCTATGCTTGCAAGTCAGTTATTATTTTAAGCAAGCTGTCCATTTCTCAGTTTAAATCACTCCTTTTTTTTTGTGTGCGTGTGTGTGTGAACAAATGACTGCTTATGGATACAGTTTTCATTTTACTAAAAGAACTTGCATTCTGACCTTGTGTACACCAAGTGAAGGCAAAGTATACAATATATCCTTGTAAAGTGCAGGCTCCAAAGGTCTTCCCAGTATAAATATCAGAACAGGGATAAGATTCGGGACCTACAATAAAACAAAAGAAGAAAGTAACTTCAGAGTTAGTTTGCCAACCTGGTAATACTTTACATACATGAGAATGATTTTGTAACACTATATTAAGTACTCCTTCTTTTCTGCATTATTTTGCTTTCTGGTAATAATAAAGAAAAATTTCAAACTTTAATTTTTTATTTCTTGTAACTTATTTCTTTATTTCTTTCTACGTAATTATCTTAGAAGCACACTGTTATGTATGTTCAGCTGTAACTAATGCAATAATCTAAAATGCTAATGAATGTCTCACATTTGCAAGAAAATCAGGTAAAAATGAATGCCATTATGATCTGGATCCAAATATGTACAATGATCTTCATCTTCAGATCCAGGGGAATATTTTTAAAGCCTCTCATAATTAGCAAATATTAATTGGCTCAAAGTTGGAGAAGGGAATTGGTATTATTACAGAAATATTAGTAATACTTGTAAGCCTTAACTTATGAATTTGTTACATGAATCTTCTTATGGTGTAAATTTCTAAAGGAATCTCTTAATCACCATGCAAAAATACAGGCACTGTGAAAGGAATATGTGAAACAAATATATATTAAAACATTCATATACCAAATCAATGAAAAAAACTATTCTGTGGGAATACAAGAAAGACTATTCAGATCAACAGCTGTGAAGCAAGAAAAACAGCATGAGAAAGCAAGGCTGAGAACCAAGGACATCTGTAGAAGAAGAGAAAAGCAAGAGGAACAGCCCATGGCTCTGACTGGATAAGCACCTGTACGCACGGTTGAGTGTTTCTGGAATACTTTGTTGACATGTAAAGGCAGATGGGAAAGTTGTGAGGGTGGATAGGAAAGATAAAAAAAGAAAACTTGTGAATGTATGTAAGTTATGTGAGAACCTGCAATAAACAATTTGAATTGTTCACATCTGAGTCTGGGCCTGGTTGCCACACTACTCCAACTGTTTTCTGTCCTTTCAAAGAAATTCTAATGATGCTACTATCTTATCCCTCAAACCTCTCATTTGAAATGTAATTTACTCCACTTTTCTAATGTATGCTAAGGAGGAGCCACAGAGATTTCCCTAAAGTGACAAAGAAGGAAGCTGTCTATTTATCATACAACACAATTCTGCTTTATTTAGGCCAAAGTTTTTAGTATTTTCATTCCTGCAGGGTTGTTTTTTCCCTTCTTGTGGAGATTCGTATCACTACATTATAAAATTAAGTTTACTCATTCTGGGCTTTGCTTTGTTCCACTTTATCTCATGGATGCTTAAAAGCAATTACATGGCACTAGTTCACAGTCTGCCTTTATGCAATAGCAATCCATCAAAAGATCCATTTCAGTCCACAGAAATCACTAAACTTCTGGGAGTTTGCCTGCTTCTTTCTGTTATTACCTGTTCCCAATAGCAGACCAGAAAAATACCATTTGTCCTACAGAACAGTACTACCTTTATAACAACTGAGAAATCCAAATCTGTACTTTCACGGATTTAAAACTTGTTCTGGAATCTGTATTTAATAACTAAGGAATTAACTACAATATATTATTTATTCAAGTTTTCCAAACACCACTTGGCATATCTAGATAAAATGAATTCCTTTATTTACCCCAAGATCTCCCACACTTTTGACTAATGGACTCATCTCTCTCACTCTCCTTATTTCCCATGGTTGTTATCTACTCTGTAGAAGTAGCCCCGCTTATTTTTTTTACATAAGAACAGACTAGCTGAAGAAAGCAAAATAGAAATCAAGTAGCAGAGATATAGATGAGGGCAGAACATGTCCAGCTAGAACTTCATATGAAGTACAAATACTTCACAAGGACAACATCCAATCCTCTGATTTAATTTTCCAGATTTCTTAGATGATCAAGTGGAGAATACTTGTTATCTCCCCTTGTGTATCTTACAGTACATACTGATACGTATATATAAGGTAGTAGCAGAGAATAACATCTCCGAATATGCAAAACTGTAAGAGATAGATTTACCTTTTTAGCTCAAGCAACTCTCTCTCATTTCTGGTAGGTTCTCTGTTTTTGTTTACTCTCCCTAAAACCTAAATCTATAACAAACATCTTTTTTACTTTATAGTTAATGGTAAAACAGATGGCCCCAAAAAACACTGTCACCCAAAGGATGCAATTTTATACTGTACTCTGCAGCAGTTTGCCTCAGCACAAATGTTTCTAACCAGTATTCTTAACCAACATTCTCCTGGTTAACTTAACATCCTTGCCTCAGCAGACCACAGCAGCCAAAGGCATTTGTAGGCACAGATAAGTGTACTTCCAAATTACTATTAACATTAAAGTGACACCAACTTCCAAACAATTCAAGGCAGATGATGAGACAGATACTATTCTTTCTATTTAAGTGACCATACACCTAATTTTCACCTGAATAGATGCTGGCTTTTTGCAACTTTCTCTGAAATCAATTTGCTTTTCTCTGATCAAAAAACTATCTCATTTAGAATAAACAATTTGACAGAAAAATGGGTAAAGGTACAAAGAGAAGTAACAAACTTCTGAGAATAACACACTCTCTGAGAAGCAACATATCTCACGGCTCTTTGATTCTCTCATATGACAAGTAAATATCTTTAAAATCCCTAACTCCTTCCAGATCTGTTACACTGGTTTATACCACAAAAGTTAAAGGAGTCACTCCACACTAAACCCACCTTGTAGCACCACTCTGGAACAACACTTTAAGCGACTTAAGCTGAGGATCTAGTTCTACCTCTTCCCAAATTCTCCAAACTATCATTTCTTCTCTGTTCATAATAAGCCTATTATCTTTTCACTCAATTTCACTCACAACACATTTCAACAGCTAATTCAGGCACAAGTACTAAGTGGGATCCTTCTGTCCACAGTCTCTGGAGACTATCCTGTATTTATACTCCTACATGTGCTTTAATCAGAATATTCCTCCAAGTTTAAATGCCTCTGAGAAGCCCAGTCATTTTCCAAAGCTGTTACAGTACTTAATAAACCCTGCATCATAAGTAGTTTTTTTATATGACAATATTTTTAGAAATACAACGGTGTAGGAATTAATTCACTCCACCTCCATCAGCACGCAGTAGAGTTTAATTAATTCTAGCCTCAGCCAAAATCCAGTAAGGCTTGCCTTAATACAGACAAACAGAAAACTAAGCCTTCATTCAAAACACAGAATTTTGTTAATTGCCTTCTATTCGCATTTCATTTCCAAAGTAATCATTTGTTTAGCTGTGTTTCCTCACCTGACTGATGCCAAAAGGGCAGCAGCACTGCCTAAGAGAAAAGGATGTTCATTAAAACACAGGAAAAAAATTAAAACTGACTAATAAATTGATTAGAACACAAAGTGTAGTAAGACCTGAAAATCACTCAGTGTCCTCAAATCAATAATCCCCTGAGGCTAAGTCAAATCTTATGAAAAGAGAATTTCTATGCAAAAAAATTGGAAAAAAAAAATAAAATTGAAGCTAAAAGTATGGTAGATGTAAGTGCATTTATTCCTGGGCACCTGTTGTAACTTTAGCATTAAGGAAAAAATAATTAATCCACTGATTTACTGTTTACTTAAATCTTTAGCTAAAACCCTGCTGATGCGCAAATAGTGAACATTCCATACCTCCAAGTGGGGCAACCAGTAACACTAACAGCAGAAACCTCCACCATTATTTTAAATCTCCAAATTACTAGAGGTCATGGCATGCTCTTTCACTGAGGTACAGTCTTCCACACTGCTTTTAGCACCATTGGTGAATAGGAAAGAAAAATCTTCTGAAAACATTACACAGAACATCTGGCATGCATCATTATGGTTGGAATACACTCAACTCCAAGAATTAGAGTTTTGTCGTTCCTTTAAACAATATTCATCTCTGATTAATGCTGTCAGTGGTTTGTGCTGTGCTGTATCAGTAATAAAGCTGTCGGATGTCATTATAATGCTTGAACTCCTTACCTAAATTCTGTCCTATTGTCTTCTTACCACTGCTGCCAGAAGCAGGTTCTTACCCTGCTCCACTGCATCTTTATTTAGTTAGCTCTCTACTCAACAGACTATTTCCTGCACTTTTCTCAGAAGCAGGAGTCTATGCATGTGGCAATCAGACTGAATGACATGCAAAATAAATGACATTGAAAGGAAATAATATTCTTAATTTTACTTAAAAAGCATTTAAGGTCAGTCTGACCAAGCCTAACCTTCCTCAGCTGTGACAAGAACTTCATTTCAACTCCTGTGTTCACATTATCTTCCTGGTTAAGAAATTTATTCTACACTAAGTTCAGTACACAGAATTCTCAGGGAATGATTAAACACTTAAAGCTAAAAAGGCCAGATACATATATCCTTTACTGCTCTGTCCTTCAAGTGCGCTCCTTCTGAAGTTATGTTCAGATTATAAGATCAGGAGAGAAACAAAATTGCTTCTCCCTCTCTCATGCAATGGATAAACAATGCTGGGACTACTATCAGTGCGATATTTATAGAAAATCTTCATCAACAGCTAAATAGCTCCAAAAAGCCAATACAACAATTCGCTAGTTCTCAGCATGCAGGAAACAGCTGCGGAGGCAGAGAGGCATGATGCCTGGAGCAATGCCTCCTGCACTTACTGCTCCTGGAGCATGCAGCTGTTGGGTCAAGCTACTCACTAGCAATCTGAGAAAGGTTTTGAGACTCTGGGGTTTGTTATTAATAATAATTTGCATCTCAAAAATCATGCCTATGTATGCCAACAGCCTCTATCTTCACTCACATAGGAGACAAAATACTCTCATTTGTTAACAGGACTAATGATTGTTTGGTGATCCGATTTTTTTTTTATTATTTTTCTTTTTATAGGACAATTTTTCTTCAAAAATGGGGATAGAAGTTCTTCTCCCTTTCAGTTCCTTCACACTTTCTTACATTCAATGGAAGGGGAACTATCCCTTATGCAGCCCTTCTGTCAATACAACAAAGATACTCCAGAAAACAGTAAACAATGCTCTGTCCAAGATTTTTTCAACAATATCAGTAATGCTGTCTCCATTTTATATGCTAAAAACAGAGTATCACTTAACTCATGCCTCAGATTCTTTGGTTTAACACCAATCTTGGAGGGCTCTTTCAAGTCACTTTTGACATTAAGAGATCATTGCTGGCAACTCAGAAAAAGCGAACCAAAAAGGCACAAATTATGTCACTGCAAAGTGACATAATTCCATTTTTTATTTCTGGACCATGCAGGGCTGAACTTTAGTAAGGAGGCAACACCAGTTAAGTTCTCCAGCAGGCAAGATAGTGCAGTGACTAGGTTTTCAGCAGCATTCAGCACACTGGTATTTCTTGCTCCAGGGCACAGGACAAAAATATTGAACAATACACACATCTGAAAAACTGGTTCATTCATTTCAGTGCACAAATGAAGATAGATTTTTAATAATAAAGGCTGCAAAAATATCCTTCTCAAAAAACAGAAGCACTTTTTAAGAAGACATGCTAGGTTTTGAAACATTACATGTACTCCACCAGGATCTTAATCAATCAGCTTTGACAACGAAGAATCTGTCCATAAGATCAGACTACAACATGATAATTCCCTAACACATACTGTCTGAAGATAACATAATCAGACCATATGAGTACCATATGAGCAAGCCCAAACCATTTCAACACATTCTTAAACATTGTCTCCTTCTGAATAAAAATGTAAATGAAATAATGCATCCTTAGATTGACTTTCCTACATTGTTTCATTCCAGCCATTGAAAGACCATGAAAGAATAAACGTCCTTTAGAATGTCATTAATAATATTAATCAAACTTGTGTTACTATTCACCAGTAACCTCTCAGTGAGAAGATTTAATTTCTTCTCCTGCATTGTAGTGGGTAGCACACACTGTAATTTTGGTGTTTTTAAACAACAAGAAAATTCATCTGATTAGAAAGACTGTATTTAAGTATTTAATAAACAGCATGTGTCAGTGCAGCCTTTGCAGTGATTTAGTTTAAAAGCCAACATACTACTTTTAATTCATCAAGCTTTTAAAAAGATTTTTGGACTTTCTTCCAGTATTTCAGACCATGACTCCAAAATGAATGAGCTAGACCCAGATCTAATACAACTGCTCATCATAATCTCAGAATCACCTGCGTTGAAAAGGACCAGAATAATCATCTAGTTTCACCCCCCCCTGCTATAGGCAGAGTCGCCAACCATTAGACCAGTCTGCCCAGAGCCTCATCATGCATCACAAAAAGGATTTCATGCTTCCACTTAGTGAGTAAGGAGGAGATACATACACAGAAGTCCTCTGTAGGCTTCATAGAAAGTGTAAGGTAAAACAAAAATATGGCATAACTGGAATAATGACTATAAAAGAACTTATATACTATTTTTAAGCCTAGCACTGTTTCTCCATTAATTTATTCCTGAGATCATGGACTCCATATAAAAACAATATCCAGTGGGACAATGGAGATTCTGTTTGTGAACTCTGCTCATGTAGCAGTGGACCCATTTGTGAAAACAATGGATAACATTCTAAATACACATTTTCCTTTTCTGACTCCATTTTGTCTTGAAACACAATTTTTCTAATTTTGCAATCACTTGTGGCTTTTCCATTCATTATTCATAGCTATCAAAACTAATCACCTAAGCCACAAAACAGAATATCACTAGCAACAGTATTACAAATTACACTGACCACTTAAAAAAAATAAAAACCACCAATAAGAAAAGCAACACACAGTTATTTTTATATTATGATCCTCTCTGTGCACTTTTATATATCCTGCTGTAGTATAGTAGGTATTCCACAGGTTGTCTGCAAAGCTCACATTTTTTTTATTCAGTCCTGTAAACACTTCATTTACCTTTTGCAATCTTAAACTCTGAGGTCTGTTTGTCTAAGTTTTTTTGATCATGAATCAAAGATGTGGAATTCATAGTATATCTGTATTTACTTTATTAGGCCTTTTTTTACGTTTCACATTTGCACTTAAACTGGATGCTCAAGTGTTAATACCAAATGAACAGATTCAAGTTAATAAAGGTGGCTGTTTAACTTTGATTAACAGCTTATCTCTTCATCTTACTTCTTACCTCTGACTCTCTGCTATTCAGAATGGCCAAATTACTATGCTTCATGTTACCTTTCACAGTATCTCTTGGCAAGTGCCCAAGAAAAGGAAAACTCAAAATTCTTCACTATTTTGTTGTGATTAGCTTTTCTCTTAATACAAAAGCATTCTAAGCACTCTTCTACCACTTACTTTCCCCATTCCTTATAAACCATCATTTATATGGAGTGGAATAAAACAGAAACAAATTATAGCAGTACCTGAAGCACTCTTTCACCATGTACTGACAGTTGTCACCACATAGTCCTTGCAGTTTCCTTTATCAGAATATCAATTATTCCTTCTGTACATGAATTTAACTTCTTTCTCCCACTACATTAAATATTTCAACTGTGAGAAAAAGAAAATTCCTCCTGCCTTAGGAGACCACTACACCTACAAGAAACAACATAACCTTTCATTGCAGTGCAGTATAGCAGTGACTCTGTGGACTCACTGAGCAAAAACAGAACTAAAATAACTGTCAGGGTCAGGACAGATACCAGGTAATCCCAAGTTCAACTAAGCCAGATCATAGGTTCCAAGGTTCCACTTTGAAAAGCATTAAGATCCTTTAGAACAATATAAATATATATATATATATTTAGAATGTGGTATGGCTGCAGATAGTGCTAACTCCAGAAAGTGCAGCCAAGGAGACCCAAATATAACTAAGGACTGAGAAGGGAAATACCAAAGTATTCTTCTCTCTGACTTTCCAAATATTTTCCAGCAGAACAGCAGCTGTATTACTAATTATTCTGATTGCTTTACATAATACTATTAAAAAAACATCTGAATACTTAACCTATTTTTCAGTAAAGTATTTCTAAGTCCAGAGCTCATCACTTGCAGTCCCTGATAGGAAGTGAAATGTGACGCGTCTAGAGGCAATCAACAAATGATGGCTTAAGTTTTGCATTTTAAACAATTTCTAATTCATATGGATTTCTGCTGATCATTAAGGAAATAAAAAAATATGATGAAGTTTCAACTACCCCTTATAATTGCATCGGGGCAGAAGCTGTTTTTTCCAGTGCCAGGAAGGACTTTTTCACCACTATGAAAGGCCTCTTAGTTCTAGGTCACCACAGCTCGAAAGAATCACAGAATCCTAAGGTTTGGAAAACACCTTTAGAGGTCATCCAGCCCAACCCCCCTGCAATGAACAGGGACATCGACAGCCTAATCAGGTTGGTCAGAGCCTGGTCCAGCCTTGCTTTGACTATCTCTAGGAACAAAGCATCCACTATCTCACTTGGCAACTTGTTCCAATGCCTCACTACCTTCACTGTAAAAGTCTTTTTCGTTATACCCAATCTAAATCTCCACTCCTTTAGTTTGAAACCATTTACCCTTGCCCCACTACAGCAGATCCTGCTAAAGAGTCCGTCCCCTTCTTTCTCAGAGAGCCCCCTATAGACATTGAAAGGCTGCTTTCAGGTCATCCTGGGGTCTTCTCTTCTCCCGACTGAACAACCCCAGCTCTATCAGCTTGTCATCACAGAGGAAGTATTCCATCCCTTGCATCATTTTTGTGGCCCTTCTCTGGACATGCTCCAACAGGTCCAACAGGTCACCCCTGTGCTGAGAACTCCACATCTGGATGCAATACTTCAGGAAAGTCTCACTAATGCAGAGCAAACGGGCAGGGTCTCCTCCCTTAAATCTGCTGACCACACCTCTTTTGATGTGACCTGGAATACAGATGGTTTTCTGGGCCATGAGGACACAGTGCTGGCTCATGTCCAGCTTGCCATCCACCAGTACCTTGCAAATCCTTTTCAGCAGGCTTGCACTCTATTCTTACATCCCCCCACTTGTACTGATTGTGCGGGCTGCCACTACCCATATGGCAAGACTTTGCACTTGTATTTGTTGAATCCCATGAAGTTCCACTTGAACACACTGCTTGAGTCTGTCTATGTCTTTCTGAATGGCTGAGGTGAAAGAAGGCTAACAGAAGACTTCATTGCTCTCTAAGATGACCTGAAAGGAGGTAGCAGAAAGGAGGGTATCAGTCTCTTTTCTTGGATTGCAAGTGATAAAATGTGAGGAAACAGCCTCAAGATGCACCAGGGAAGTTCAGAGATTGGATATTAGGAGAATATTCACAGAGAAGGTTGTCAAGCACTAGAACAGGCTGCTCAGGGAAGCAGTGGAGCACCCATCCGGGGAGGTATTTCACAGTTGTGTGGATATGGCATTAAGGGATGTGGTTTAGTGATGGGACTTGGTAGAGGTCGAGTTCATGGTTGGACTGAAGTTTTTTTCCAACCTAAATGATCCTATGGTCCTGTTCCATACTGGAGAGAGTACAGTGAAATGCCACAGATTTAAGAGACTGGAATATCCTTTACATGCAGAAAGGCTGAGAAAGCTTGCACAAATAGTAGCCTAGGGAAGTAAAGGCTGAAAGCGGACTACATCAATGTATATGAATTCCTGAAAGGAGGATGCAATGAAAATGGAGCCAGGTCTATTTTAATGGTGCCCAATGACAGGACAAGAAGCAGCAGGCACAAACTGAAACGCAGGAAGCTTTGTCTAAAGAACAAGAAACAGTTTTTTTCACTGCAAGGCTAACTGAGCACTGACATAGGTTACCTAGAGAAGCTGTGAAGATTCCATGCATTTGAATACTCAAAAGACATACTGGCACAGCCCCGGGCAAGCTGTACTATGTGGCTCTGCTTAAGGAGGTTTGTTGGACCAGATGAACTCCAGAGGTCTTCTGACCTCAAGCATTCTGTAATTCGGTAATGTACAAAGCCCTCTTATAACTGTGAACTGGATGACTCAGATAAAACTACATCCTCCAGAAAACTAACCTGCACTTCTAAGAACATAATTTAAACCTTCCACCACAGAAAATCCATTCTTAATATTCTCACTTACAACATGCAAAGCCACCTATTAAGAAAGGCTTAGAAGTCCTGAGGATTTCTGCTTGATTGAAAACAATTAAGCAACAACTCAGTGAATGAGCTTGACACCATCCTCAATCAGAAAACACTGGCATGCTATTCTACCTAGTGACCAGAAGCAACACTACTATCATTTAGGAAACTGCACTCTTTAAATAAGTTACTTGGAATTTTACTACTGTAAAAAACTACATATTTCTTCCTATCATAGACAGAGCCTTTGTGATTCAGTATGTTCCACTACAATTTTTTAAATAATATGTAGAATTGGTATTTTCATTTAAATAAAGAGGCAAAAAAACAAAAACAAAAACGAACAAACAAAAAAAACCACCACCAAAACTATGACAAATTACAAGGAAGTCAATCATTACACAGAACAGCAAAAACCAGCTTCAGGTATGTTCCTGCTATAGTTGTCTGAGAAAAAATCTTTTGCTCTGAGAACAGTGCTATAAAATACTGATTTGCTTGTGTGCTTTGTAATTACCCTTTTTTTTCTTGTTTTTTAATTATTCTGTTTCATGTTACTGAGCTGCCCCTCTAGAATGAAAAAGTACAAGGCTACAACAGAAGGATTTTACATCTGTACTTTTACAGAAAGAATCCATCCTTATGAAAGAAAGTAGCAATCATTATAAGAAAGAATCATGAAATGGAGAAAGGAAGGGAGGAAGGAGGGAAGGGAGAGAGGGAGGGAGGGAAGAAGGAAAGGAAGGAGAGAGGGAAGGAAGGGAAAAACAAAGGGGAAAAAAAAAAAAAAAGCAATTAACTACTTCATTTAGTACTTTTCTGCCTGGTACTTAACTTTGAGGAATCAGGCCTACCTTGCAGCAAGCTTTTTATATCCACTTCAGACTTGTATTCCAGGGCAACTCTTCTATGCATGAGTTAAGGAGTATACCAAGCACACAAACAAATATTTCAAAAATAAAACTAACAGCTAGATTCCATTCCTATTTTGAATTGTAAGCATTAACTATGCAGTTTTGCAGGTTGAGATTCAGGCTTTGTACAACAATATTTTGAATCTGCATCCATCTTTATATTCATTAAGATGAAATACTACCTTGCTAGCATTAGTTTAATAACAGCAGTATGTACAGGACAAAACAGGAACTCCAAAATACAATAAAATGAAGGAAGCTAAACATCTCCCTAATTAATTCACATACTACACTTGTATACTAAAACAGCAGATTAGCCAATAACCTTTTTCAATGTAATTGACGGCTACTTGTGGTTGGAAGTGTCACAACTGTGTTGGAGTTACTAGTATACAATTTTAACTTTACCTCTGGCTAATATGCTGCATCCATTGTTTACTTTCAAACGAAAAAGAAAAGTCAATGCTATAGCTACAGACACCACAACAAAACATTTTAAAATGCCACATAAACCTTCCTTTTTTAATTAGTCCCTTTAAATGATCGTGTTTGTTTCTTCAAGCTGCAGAGGGAAATGCCATGAGTTAAACGTATTTGGAGGTTAATCACTTCTTGGAAACCCAGCTACTCTGCAGAACAATACATCCAAAGGCTTTTAGTTGGTTTAGCTAGGATTTAAATACAATTTATTTATTTTTTTCTCCCCACCACAGTGGTGATCTTACAGCTCATGTAAATAAATACATTCCACACATTCTTCTATTCCCACATAATGCTCACAGTTCTGGTGAGTAATTCCACAGCAAAAGCCTGCAATTTTTTCCAGACTGAAAAACAGACCTTTTAATCTGTTAGTATGTGTCTGTACAGGAGTCAAAATTACTTTTCAAATAGGATCAAACACAAAAAAAAACCAAAACAGACAAAAAATCAGTCTTTAAAGTTACTAAATTTCAAAGGTCATGACACAAAAAATTATTAACTTGTAAGCCCTGAAATAAGATAATTAGTGCCCAGCAAAATTAATTACAACACAGAAGTAGTATAATGCTATAAATTTGATACAAGTTAAAAAATGCAAAGAAGTTCAAACAATGGTAGAAAAAAAATGAAGAAATCACATGCTCCCAAATCTGTTTCAATCCTGCTGTATATGAAACACATGCATACAAGAAAACAACAAAACAAAGGAGAGCTTGACAGAGAATTTACAAGACATATATAAGAAAGTTATTAATGAGCAATCCAAAGAAGATGAAGCTGGCATCAAGTTAAAAAACCATCTCCAGCTTAGGAATTACAGGTATCTCCAAAAGCACTGTATAGTGATTCTGTTTTAGCACAGCACTTCAGTACATGTTCAATAACAAGCACATCTCAGACCTGCAGTTCTTGGTGCCCTAAGGCATTAAGTGCATACTCATAAGCTGTAACTTTTTACAACTTTTGTGCTACAGAACTATGAAAGCTATTTGAAAAAGAAAGTGATTAGAAAACTTAAGCAAATAAAACTTGTCCTTATGGTATATCTGACAATCAAAACAATACTTCTCCCTTACCTACATTTTTTTTTCATTTTACAAGATGATTATTTCTGATTGGCGATTCCTAATCTACCTACTTATCTACACTAAAAACCCATATGTCCGCATTTACCTAAGTTACGCAGAAACATAAGCATACTGCATAAATCTGACTTGGATTCAATAGCGAATGAGACTAAGACTGTACTGACTATGGAGATATTTTTAAGAAGTAATACAACAGACATCACAAGTGACTTGATGGTCCTCCTGTAACATGAAGATCCTTCAAAAGCCAGAAACACTTTCAGTAGCCTTTCTTCAACTTGTTGGTGTTTTATTCCATCCTCATGAGGTAATTTCACTAAATAAAGCAGGTTTCTTTTCCTTAAAACACCCTAACACAGAGGCATAATGCACATGTTACTGTACACAGCAATAATTCTACAAGTTGAAAAGCCAGACAGACTAGGAGTGGTCTGGAGAGCTGCGTGTGTCAAGTATATGGGTATGAACATGCATGTATTAAGAGCATGGCTGAAGATACACATGTATACATGCGTGTATTGCCAGGGTAGTGCGCTTGGTTGGAAGGCAGTCTGTACCAGCAACTGTAATTGAGCTGCAGCCACACAGGCTCTTATGTCCAGATGCCAGCAACTGGGGAGATGGATCCAGAGGTCAGCTACATGTACCTGTGAGTCTGAGCCCTGCTGCTGGAAATAGCCATGCTACACATACGTATACATGTATTCCTTATTAGCTGACAGCCAATAAGGAAAGGGGAGCAAAATAAAGCCACTAGTGCTGCTGAAGTTCGTGAGAGTGCACAGTGTGTCTACATTATATACATACAGCCACAGATATGTGATGTACACATGTGCCCTGTGTGTGTACCTACTGGGAGCACATGCTTGTTTCATGACTGGTTGGACCTGAGAGCAAGAAGCTGTGGCAGACTTGAACCTCTTGAGATGGGGAATCCACCCCAATTCCTGTAAGAAAAGACAATAATACTAAGTTTTTACCTGAGAACAATCAGCTTTGGCTATCTCTGTAGTAGTCTGCAGTACATCACGAAGATTGTCTCCCTTTTCTTGGATCAATAGATAAGCCAGAAGCAGAAAAATGTGGGTAGGGACTTGAGTTGTAACAGGCAGCAGTGACCTCACTGAAGATAACCAGTCAGTAACTGCTGACTTTTCTTTCATCAGCTCTAAAATCTTCCAAGTAGTATATAATGAACAATAAGTGGTGGTTATGGGGAATAGGAGTTTACAGGACATCTGAAAACAAATGAAACATACAAACAATTTTCAAGTGAACAAGTAAAACATCACGAAAGAGCAAAGAAAAAAGAGTAAGTTATTCAGTTCTATCATCTGAAACAAATCTTTTACTGAGGATCCAAACATAATAAGTGTAATTAATCAGCCACAATACATTTCTTTACAATCCCTTACATTAATTCTTGAATTTAGGATGACTGAATGTGTTAATACTCTACTCAAGAATTTCCCCTTTATTTGGAATCCATCACTCCTGTTTCTGTAGGTAACTGCAGTGCTACGTCCTCATGAAAACGTACACAATAAAAGTGGAGTACATTAAAAGCTTATGTTCCTCACCATGACATGTACATTATATAAATATTTAAATATTTTAAGAAAATTCTCATACTTTTCACTGCACTCACTAAAAAGAAAACATATTTTCTGTTAATCTTACTCTACACTTATTTTTTGCTGTAACTGTTTCATTTCTCAGAATTCATGTTCTACAGTTGTCATCATGGTAGATGAAGATTAGAAGCAGAAAAGCAGTAAAACACAAGTGAGAAATTCTCCTGACTTGGGCTATTTAATTTACTTATATGTATACATAAAGACATATATATACATACAGTACACACATAAAAAAAGGCTACTTATATAGAGAAATGTACTTATATGTATGTTATATTAAATTGCATATACCAATAATAAATATAAAGCTCCTGCAAAATAATGTCTTAATTATATAGAATGCATCTGTTCAAAGTTCTTCATTAAAAGAAATCCAAGACAAAGCATCTTTGTCCTTATAATTCTGCTTCCTTAGATAACACAAAATTTTCAGAAATCTTGATTATTATCAAGACAGTAACTGACATGTAGTAATTAAATGAAGAACACTTATATAAAAAGCAAGTCTCAAAGAATTTGAAAAGAAGTCTCCAAATTTAAATTAGAAATAGAGTTCAGACCCCAGTGGGACAGGCTCACACATCACAGGGAAAACAAGATTCTGAGTGGCAACCGCAGTTCTCTGTAAAACTGCAGAGCTTTATTTTAATGATGCTTTTCTTCAGTAATGGGAAGCATAATGCCTCCACACTTTGGATAGCTTGTGAAATAACATTTAATTTAAAGATAAATTAATACATTTCTTGGGCACTCAGAATATTACCAATTCCTTTTTATTCTTTACATCTTCCTTCTTTAATATTTCCAAAAGATCTGTAGCCAGTTGCTGCCTAGTAGTTCCAGAATCACCCTCCTGTAAGCAGTCTCCAATTGATGAAGAAGATAAGATTTGTAGCAGAGGCATCACCAAAACAAGGGCTGTGGCTGAAATGTTTTCCGAAGAGGAAAGGAGCTTGTAGGCTATTAAAGATAATGGGGACAAAAAGATAATCAGCTTGGGAAAAAAGAACTAAAATTGTTTGTATTTTTGCATGATACAAACATTTCTAGGAAACAGGCTGGTCAAACAAAGTAGCACTTTCAAGAATTACAAAGTGCATAGTAATGCTGCCTATTCATTTCCATGGAAACTACAACAGATACAAAGAGCACAACAACACTATTAGATAGAGCAAATACTTTTTCAGCACAAACATTTTTCAACGTAGTCACCACCATTAGCTCTGCATTTTCACCAGCAATGAAAAGAGCCTGCATGCCACACTCATACAAATCTGCACCAGCAGAGGTGACCCACAGTTGCTGTCACCACTGTTGAAAGGCACTACCCACTGCCTCACTGTGTTCATACCCACACAGTGGTTTGGTCTCCATAAACATCCAGCAAGCACCGATGCATGTCAACAGATATCATTTTTTTCTGCATGGAAAAAATCAATTCCACCCCTTTCCTCCATACACATTTCCATATCAGATGCTATTTTGTTCAATTTCTATTTTGACTGCCCCTCTGTAACAAAGCAACAAAATGTAATGGAATATTGTTGGGAAGGTTCAGTCTCTACTACCACACCACTAACATCCACTACTGTGCTGTGGGCCAATGTAATAATAAAGGAGGCATAAAAGGGAGAATCCCTTTTATTTTCGGTAGAACATTCTACTTAGAGACCCTACTCTTCTGTTCTTTATAGTAAAGCACTTGATAGCTGCACAAAATTTAATAATGGAAGGTAGGGTAGTTCCTCACTTTTACTCTAATAACTCAATTAATCAAAACTGTTAGTCAAAAGCTCAAACATTAAGAAGATTACCAGGCCTACTCTCTTAAGATCTATCAAAATAAACCATTCAGAATGTATTAATCTCCTCTGAAAATATCCTGAAAATATCCTCTTATTGACTTAAAAATGAAACAAATATGCTTCAATAAAAAGGGATTGAATACAGTAACATTCATGGAAAAAGTCAATGTAGTGGGAAAAATTGAGCCATCAGATCGTATTTTACTTTTCAAATCAAGGGAAAATCCTGTTTATATAAAATATTTCACACTTCAACCTAAATGCAGGGGAGTGCAGAGCATATTTTCACAAAACAAAAATAAATATACAGTCTTAAATGCGTGGATTCTTCTTTCAGAAGAACCTTACCTAGACTCAAGATAGACTTCTGTTGACTTTCTGGTGTTTGCAGCAGCAGAAGTGCTAGTCCAATTACACACTGTTCCACTGGAAACATCTACAGGGAAAAAATGAAAAAGGTTCAAGTTATCTTTGTTTTTCAAGGGGACAAACAAGAAAAGCAACCATAATTCTCTAAGGAGTTTCTTATTGCCTTGTAATGAACGCAGTGATACAGAATATGCAATTAAGAATAAAAATAGCATACAGTAAGTATTTTAAGTGAGTAACTACAACACAGTACTCAGTTTAAACCAATCCCTATGTTTAAAGGTTAGCTTATATACACAGAATCAGTTCTTTTTTTTTCCTTCAGAAGGTTTTTAACAAAGAAAAAAAAAATAAGCTTTCCAAACAACACTGGTCACTCAAAGATGAATGCCATATATCAAAGTCTTGACATCCTGCCTTTAGCATGACATCCTTTAAATTTAACATGTCTATTTCCCTCCACAAAAATCAACTCTTACCTCTTGTAAGAGCTCAAAGTTGTCCTCTATTATGGAGATCAGAGATGAACATTCTCCTGTTACATTTAAACACACTTCACAGAAGCATATCAGTTGCAGACAAAATTGGGATAATTGAACTTTCCAAAACACAGGAAAGCGCAACAAGCTGAGGAATAGCTCTTGAAGAAAAAACAAGGCTTCTGTAACTTGTGGCAAGTCTTTAACCTATAGAGAGGTAGTTGAAAAACACATCCCAGTTTAAGTGTCCTTCCTTATTTATGCAGAATTCCTTCAATTTTAAAATTAGTTGTATTAGCTCTACAGTCTTTTCATTGCAGTTATTAGTAAGGCTTTAGAGAACAAAAATCAAGAATCTTTAATAAAAGATCTTATCTACAACATCAACAGATGAACTTAAGAATTTAAGGTCCTAAAGTGACTGATGAGAAAAATCCCTTGTTCTTCAAATGCAGTAGAAAATTAACTCAGTTCTTGAGGTCCTATCAGCCAAATAAATTGTATAGGGATTTCATACAGCAAGGAAATATTATTTTTACAGAAATATTCTTCAATCAGATATTTCTAGGCTACTTCCTCTATAATGTAACTAAGATTTTAATGTACATCTCAAAAGAAATGGTAGCAGTATTTACTACCATGCAGAACCAGGTCTACAGAAAATGGAAGATAGTGCTGTATTTGTTCACTTGAAAGTCAGTAACAACACTCTCATTGCTGTTGGGGTCTGGCAACAACTTTACCTGAAGGTGTGGAATCAAATCACACAGGAGCTGAAGAATATGATGCTCCAGAACACAGGGTGCTTCTTTATGCTTTGGACCATGTGGCTGAAGTAAAATCCTAAGTAAGCCCATTCGCAGTTCAGCATATTCCCGTAACTGAGATGGTTCACAGTACAGGTATCTTAGAAATGGAGCCATTATAGCAACACATGAACTCTGTGCCCTGCAGTTCAAAAAAAATAAGTTTGCCAAGAGTACTTCCTACCATAAACTGAACAAATTCCAAGGAAAACCCAAGTAAGGTTACATTCCCTGGGTCTGCAGTAATTCACAGGATACAATTAACAGAAAGGCATTAAGAAAAACATTATTAGCTTTCACCAAACAAAACAAAAAAAAAGAAAAAACCCTACATGATTTACTATCACAAAGTACTATCATGAGATCTTATCTAGCAACCATACAATGAAACACATTTGTAAGAGACTAAGTATTCACTCAGGAATATGATTTGATATATACTTGTACATTAAGATACTCCTCATTTTATTCTACTTTTCCTCAATTCAAGAAATGTACTTTCTGTGGTGAACAATATGAGACTTGCTGCACCATAATGAAACAGTACTTGGAAACATTATTCAGAATTATCCTTTTTTAATTATTAAATCTGTTTTCAACTAAAAAGAGCTATCTGTTCCTTCTCAGTTCTTAGAATCATAGAATAGTTTAGGTTGGAAGGGACCTAAAAGATCATCTAGTTCCAACTCCACTGCTATAGGCAGGGACACCTCCCTCTAGACCGTGTTGCTCAAAGTCCCATCCAGCTTGGGCAACAATCCTAGACAGGAAACAACAGCTAGTTTAACCAATGCAGCTTCCTGGTAAAAAATTCATCACGTAGCAGTTCTTTCAGTTTGACCATGTTACGATTGCCAGTTGATCCTGACATTATTAGACAATCAAATAAGACTAATTACCAAGACCTTTAATAAAGTCATCCATTGTCTCCCTACCAGAAATTTGGCAAAATACACCTGGGTAAGTGGATTTGATAGGGGACGGAAAACAAGCTAGACATTTAGGCTCAAAGTGTAATGATCAGTGATGCGAACTGCATCATCAGGCTGTCAAGTGAAGGTGTTCCACTGGAGTAATTAGTGGGTTCAGTGCTCCTTAGTCTTCATTAATGATTTAGTGAAAAGATAGAGTACACTCTGCAAATTTATTGCTGATGTCAAACAGAAGAGAGCATTCAAGGCACTGGTGAGCATATTTTTTCAAAGGAAACTGGATAATTTGGAAAAGCAGACTGACAGGAACTTTTAGCAATTGAACACAGCTTGGTGCATGGTCTTACATCTGTATGCTTTCCTGTGCAAATTTAGCAGGAGATTGGACTTGATGATCCAAGTACCTTCCAAACCCTACAATTCTGTGATTCTGTAATGGTCAATACATTAGCAAATATACTTAAAATCAATGTCAGTTACAAACAAGACTCTACTTTGATAGAGCTTGAGCACAACTTAGTAAGAAATCTACATCAATATATTATCAGTCTGGAATTCTAGTCCACAGACATTTTTGCACCAGAATAAGAAAGTTTAAGATGTTTAATTTGAAACACACCAGCAAAAAAACACACTCAGACCTCTGTTGAGACTCTTCATGAGTCTCAGATTTAGTAGCTGAGTGAAAGACAAGTCTGCAAATAATATTTAAAAAATACTCCGATTATTTAAATTGGACTTTTACTTGAATGTCTCTCTGTTGATCATATAGCCTAGACCTACTAGAATTTTAAGATCAATAAACTTATTTACATTAGCAGAATACAGAAGTCAGTTTCACTGTAATATTACTCTGATCTGTTTACATGAGTCCTCCAGAACAAGAGAGAAAGGAGATCCTTCTTATCTGAAATGCATGCATATGGTTGCAAAAACATTTAAAACATTTGCCTGCAAGGCAGCTCCTCTGTTTGGTATCTTACACCTAAGTTTTACTGGAGAAGTTCCTTGGAAATAAGCATGAAAGAATGTTGAAACTGTTGGTAGATTAGATATCTACTTCTTGTTAAATGTATCACTATGCCATTTATTTACTTTTTTTTTTTTTTAATCAAGAAGCATATACCATATATAAATACCTCACCTTTCCTGTGAGATATAGCTTCCTGTACTTATCTTACATCATCCATGTTTCCATGATATATTAATTGTCATCTTTGACTAAATAGTCAAAATTTTGGCAAATACAAATCATTCTTGCATCCCTCTAAAAGTCTGCTTGCTATAACATGCTGGAGATTACAGTTTTTAATGGGATTAGTAATCTTCTTCCATGAGTAGCTGAACTACAGTATTTGTGATTTCTAGCATAGAATGCGGATCTTTTTTTTTAAACTAATTTTATTTGATCTTCTGCTTACAAAATAAATAATCAAAATAATTTTTTAATCAACTTGGCACACATTTCTCCACATCATCAAATATGTTACCAATATAGGTGAGTAAAGAAAAAAATTAAAACCAGATTTTTAATGGATTATATTGTTACTTATTGTTCTATTTTTAAACTTTAAATTACAAAATTTAATGACACAATTATCTTTTTCCAAAGACACTCTTTTTATTGCTTACATACAAGCCTCTACAATTGCAGTTCACTTCAAGAAGAAAATTTTGCTGACAACCGAGTTACCTACATTTACTGCTTTTCAGTTTATTCATTTACTTACCTCTCCGGACACTGATGGAAAAATACTGTTATCTGCTGCAGTAGAACAGGCCAGCAATCAGGTCTATTTTCAAGGACAGTGATTAATGGATGAGGATTGTTCCTGAAATGCAGAGAAATCACATTTGGATCTATAATGCACAAAGTAAATGTGTAAGTTTACTAGGTTCAAAATAAAAGCAGCTGTAGAAATGGACAGTTTAATACTCTGGTATTACCAACCCTCTTTACCTGCTTTCCCAAGACTTACACCATGAAAGTAGTACATTTTCTAGGATCCTTGGGAGAAGAGAATTAAACAAAATGTCAATTTGAAGATTCTTGGCTCAGTACTATTTCTTTTTTTTTTTTTTAATCACTGTAATCAACAGTGTTAAGATGTGTCACTTGTTTTGAGTTGGTAGCAGCACCTTTAGCAGTAGGTATCACATAATGTGCCCAAAATATTGAACCACAACATACTTCTGTCTTTCAAGCACAGGTACTAATCTTCAGTGTCTAAACCAAATCAACCATTTGTGAACACTTTAAATCTGTTCTCAACTGACTGCCTTCACCAGCTTTTCTTTTTAGAAGGTCCCACAGCAGCCTGCAATCCTCATCTTTATTGCCAGCCTTGTGACAACTGCTGATTTGAAAAGATCACCAAGGCATCAGAGTCAGCTATTCTTCACAGTCAGACCTCCTACCACCAATCCAAGTCTGCAGAATCAATGACTGACTGCCACTTACACCACCCAGAAGGCCTGAAAGAGCTCTATCTGACTTGCTGCTTAACCAAGCTAAAGTTGGTGCTCTGGGCTCCAGCCCTCTGATAATCCCACAGGCCCTCCAATAAACTCACTCAGGTTTATTGCTTCTTCTTTGGACTGGGAGCCCCAAAACTGAACACAATACTTCAGATGTCATCTAGTGAGTGCCAATACAGTAAGATTGATGAAACTAGCAAGCAATAACTAGATGGAGGGAACTGAAATTGGCAAATTTAGTCTATATAAAGAGAATGTATTTTCACTGAGAAAAAAAATCAGTTACTGGAACAATTCTTCAAGCACAGAAGTTTTTTGTTTGTTTGTTTTTTTAAATCATATTGGATTTTCCCTCTGCTCCTCAAATAATCTTTTTTTCTTTAGATCTGTGATTCTGTTCAGGAAAATAAGTAACTTCAAAGTACAGGGACTGCTGTGAGACTGACCACTGTGACAGACTACTTGCAATGTGTTCAGAAAACATGTATTAACTGAGAAGTAGGTATACATTACAGCTCTGGTTCTCATTTTTGGGCCGGAGGTGTGGTAATTCCCATATTCATTTATCTAAAATTTGTTTACTTATATACGTGGTCTTCAGATGTCTACCTTCCTTGATTCTCTAAACATTTTACTGGAGTTAAAGAATCTTCTATAATCTGTTTACAGAAATTCCAAAGACTAAGGTTATTGCTGCACTTTTGAAGCTTTCCAAGACTGCAGCATTCAAGAGATAATTTGTTGCCTATCTAGCACTGGAGTCTAGCAAGCCATGAAAAGAATCGTTTTTTCAGGCAGCAGGTGAGAAACAGTACTGACTTATGCCAGAACCTTGAAAGAGCACAGCCCTGTATAGACATACAGAGTTACAGCATCTGCTTATTTCAATACCTTTGTCATATTTTAATTGCCATTCCTAACGAGAAAACTATGTCATCAGTAACCAAAATGTTCCTACAATGCTGAAATCAAAATGCCATAAAGTTGGCACACATGACACACCAAATCCAAAATAAAGATGGCTTATCATCCAATAAAAAACAGATTTTAGGACAACTTTTGTGTGCTCTCATGCACAGAGCTCAATGTTAAAATAAACCTGTTAAGCTCCATAGTTAACTGTAATTAATAATGAAACATCAAAATATGTAACCCCAAAAAGTTCTATTTTATAATGCTATGGGCATTTGGAAAAAGATGCGTACAGAGAAGTTTTTCTTCAGCAGTAACTTCGGGAGTGCTTGAAAAAACCACCAAGCAACCTTGTGCTAGAGAAGAGAGAGAACTAATCCAATGGGAATGTACAGTTTTCACTCACAGTCACAACCACTTTCTCACTACTTCTGTCTTGCTATAGCTGGTTCCAACTTCATCATAAAAATTCAGACCATCCCAGATTTAAATTTAAGTTGCATCAATTATTTCACATATACTGAATGGCATGTTTGATTTGGTATTTAGTGAACCCCTGAAGTACCAGTTTGTCAGAAAGACAGCGATACTTACACAGCTTAAGGAAACAATTAGGAATCTCAAAGCTGAGTGATAAATGAGGCAGTTCCTATCAATTTACTAGGTTAAAAGGAACACTTCCTGCTTTCTTCAGCAGCAGAGACAAACCCTCCTCAGTTTTCCAAGGTTGATTTGCTTAAAGGAAGTGTAGAGTCACAGCTCTCAATCTACAGAGGCTTTCCTAAATGAAATCAGAATACACAACCACACAAAATCCTGCGAACTACAACAGGTTATTTTCTCCCAGTTCTTTTCAAGAATTAGATATGATATCATGACAAGAAGATGCACTGTAAGTAGTTCTATTATTTATAATTCAGATTGGCCTTAAAAAAATCTATCCATTAGCCTGTAATATTATTTTATGAATGTTCCAAGAGACTGAGCATCATGAACTTTTGTGAACATTACTGTACTTTTTCATTATTCATTGATGACTTTTGTATATTCTTGCACAGTTGACAATATAATGCAAGGGCTGCTCCAAAATTAATTTCTCCTTTTTTACTACATTTGGCCACAATGCCAGAGGTGGATGTTGGTGTGGCAGCAGAGGTTGAACCTTCCTGCCAGTATTTCATTACATTTTGTTGCCGTGCAACTGATGGCAGCAGAGGGGCAGTCTGACAAAACATTATCTGACATAGAAGTGCTTATGGAAGAAATTGATGGAATTGAATTCTTCCATGCAGAAAAAATGGCATCCACGGACATCCATCAACGCTTGCAGGATGCTTATGGAGACTAGAGAGTTGATGTTGGCACAGTGAGGTAGTGGGTGGTGGATTTCAGCAGCAATAGTAAAAGACAAATCACATTCCAGAGAGCCCCGCAGATTTTTACAAGTGTGGCATGCTGGCTCTTGATGAGGGCTGGTAAAAATACACAGTTAATAGTGGTGACTATGTTGAAAAAAGTAGTGGACACAGCACCAAAATCTGTCTCACCATGCCTGAGCAGAGGGAAGGATTGCTTCTGTCAGCCTGCTGGCATTACTCTTCCTATTGCATCCCTGGCTGCTGCGGGCTTTCTTTGCCACAAGGGTGCATTACTGGTTCAGGGAAACGGCAACTATGCTGTTCTAAGTTACTGAGGAGTTTGTCTGAAGTTGATGAAGATCAGTTCTGCTGGAACTATTACTAAAGCATTATCTCCCTTGTATTTTGCAAAAAGAAAGCAGCTCATACTCTATATCTATCCGAGTGAGATTCTCAAATATAACTAAGACTTTGAATGAATTTCCAGAGCTTGGTTAAAAAAAGTAGCTAGGTATCACCTCTGATAATTATACTGCGACTACCAGATATCCTCATAATATTACTCATTTCACAAAAGTCTTTTCCCGTCTCATTTTTTGCTACTCACTACTTCAGGACATACCTCTCTGTACCATAAGGACTGTTAGAACACATGTTAAAAAATGTACAGAGATGGTTGTGACAAATTATTCTATTAATAACAGTATTGTAATAAAGATTTGTTTTGTGAGAACTGTAACTGCTGAGAACTCTTTCTTCAAAAACAACTGCTTTATGTTGTTAAGCATCTGTACAGCTGTGAACTTGGAATAACGTCTTACCATAGCTGATAAGCACACATAAAGATAATAAAGGCTGAGCTCAAAAATGAAGCCAGATTCAGCTGTACCCAGCTAGCTGTTCCTTGAATCACTCAAGAAATGTGCAGCAGTTAACTCTCTTGCACAGACACTACTCTATCAAAATTGGTTAGCAGGACCAAAATGACCCAAACAAACAAACAAGTAAACAGACTGAATGCCAATATTAACCCTTATTACAAAACGTTCTTAAGGAGTCTATTTAAAACAAATTGAAACTAACCTGATTCCATACAAATTCTGAACAGCCTCATTTCCATCTCTTCCCAGTTGTGTAGCTTGAATTTGCAGTAGTTTCCAAATAGTTTTTATTAAACCATGCACATTCCTGTTGACAAAAAGAAGTAGAATACTGTCAAGTGTGGATCCAAGTTATTTGATTCTTACAAAAAAAGGAGGAACCTAATAATAAAACTGACACTAAAGAAACACTGAATTCTCCTTATGGACCCCTTTATATCTGTCTACGCAGTTTTAGGCAGGATGTATACCCATGTCTTCGTTTTCAGTCTTTTATTTTTCAGAAAATAAACAATATAGCAGGCAATAATTTGTGTATGAATTGACACTTGTGATGGTTTCTTTCCACCTGATCTTAATAGCACAATTTTGTCCCCAGTTTAATGGTCACTGGTATTCTAAAATATTAAAACCTAAAATTAGTGATTCTCTACATGCAAATGGACAGGTAAACATTCAGTGTAGTACACAAATTTCAGGCTACTCTTCATCTCCACAAGAAAGCATCTAAATACACTAAAACACAGGTTTTCAGAAAAAAATGCTTGAGATATCTAGTTTATCCTGACTTTAAATCTCAAGAGATTGTTACATACAACTATTTTATTTCCCTCTTCTTACACTTTTAAATTTGCTTTCAGTGAAAATACAAGAAACAAGAAGTATTTTTGACTGTTAAGATTTATCCTATTTTCAAGGGATGATGATAATGAAGGTAAAAAAGTCCACCATAAGGAGAAAGAGAAGTCCTCTAATTGTGCAGTAAAGACAGTAACAAATCTAAAGGTTGGTACTGCTTGATTGAGTTTAAAAGCATGATATTCAAAATTCTGTTTTTGTTTTCACAGCATTCCACACCTTTCATACCACATCACATCACACCCAAACCTTTTCTTTACAGAATCCAATCTATATTCTGAAGAATCACATTTTATACAGGGAAAATGTAGACACAGATGAAAAGTCATTATCTGTTATTTGATGGTTCATCAAGAAAATGCTATCATATAGTTCACTGCTTCCATTACTAAAACAGTAGCTGAAGAAAAATGAACAGGAGGAATTAACAATATGTTTTATAAAAGATCATCACCTAACAAATGCAAGTTGCTTCTATCACACAGTGAGAAATAAGGGCAGAAAAAAAGAAGCTAGTGTTGTTTTATTGTTCTTTATTATTATTGTTTCCCTCTTTATTTTCTAGCAGTAGAAAGTCAGAAAAATCTGTTTCATCTGTAATTCCAGTTCTCCAACAGTGAATGGACCAGCTGGAAACATGAAGTTACACATTTCATGAAGTTCACACAAGCCTCTTACAGTACAAACAGAAAACACCATTCTCATTCAGCAGATGAGCAAACTGAGACACTTAATACTAACCGTTAAGCATAGAGTGCGGTATGCTCCGTAAACACTTTCCTAAATGTTGAGTTTAATCAACCTAAATTTAGACTTTTAAGTGATGCAAGAAGTTTGAACAAAAGTAAGTAATTTCTGTCAAAGAGCAATGAGACTTTACATTAGCACTTTTAAAAGACAAGAACTTGCACAAACAGGCTAGGCCCATGTAAAAATCAAAAACAGGTTGATGTAGTCCCCCCCCCCCCCCAAAAAAAAAAAACACCTCCAAAAAACAGTAAGGCTTGATATTTATGAATGCTTCACTGAAGATTCAAGAAACTGAAAATTATGGAATCAAGACCTAAAACTCAGAACAAAGAAAATGGACAAATATTACAAATAAAGATCATTTCTAACTGCCAGATCTTTATAAAAAAAAGATCCTGCAGAACGACTCTTCCATAAGCTGGCAAGGTACACCAGGGAATATCCCATGGAGATTCCAACAGTAGATGCCTCCACCAGAAAATGTTTAGATTCATATTCCAGATAGAGGCAAAGAAGCATATGCCTTCTTCTGTGCCTTTTATACACTTTGCAGCAGTGCTGAAAAACCAACATACTGTGCTTGCTTGTTTTCTTCCAAAAATGGATCCATTGAAAAATGTGCCTGTAATCATTAAAATTAGTGGCTATGATGACACCTGGCTCTTGAAACACAGAAATCCAACCATAGGCAAGAATAGGAGGTTCAGCAGAATTCTGTTGCCAAGCAACCAAAACAAAGGAATGCAGCAGGCCTACAGACCCCTAAGCAGCCAGCCTAGCACACAGAGGAAGGGAGTCCTTTGGACAGGCATGGGGAGAAAGAGAAAAATGATCTTGAAGGCACTGTAAGGCTTGAGCCATTTAAAGGTCAATCTGTTGATGTATCCCCAGCATCAACAGAGCAACTATGCAGTGCAAAAAAAGCAAACAGTAAAACAGTAAGAGAACAGGCTAGACTGATTGGATATTTCAGTACTGCTGGTCTGAATTTCCCTGATAGGAGGTGGGGGAAGAACACCTGCTTGAGTCTTTGCACTCAGTTCCTGAACTCAAGTAGCATGCTGCTATGCCATACTGCAAGAATTCACTGCAGCGCTCCTGCTCAGGTAATAAGGACATTCTGAAAATGTAAATACACAAAAATCCCTCTTACAGTTTCTTAAAGATCACAATAATTTATTACTGAATAGGTTTTTAATATAATATTCTGGTTATTTATGATCATTCATTATTGAATACTGGCCACAGGTTTTAACTCTTCTATTATAGAAAGGACTGTGATGATTCATACTGGCAGAAAACTGCTATTTTATGGAATCAAAGCAAAGGAAGTTGAAAGTCAACGTCAAAAACAAAGTAAAATGTGTACATATATATCTGTATATTTAAGTATGCATATTTAAGTTTATGTACATACACCAGAAAGTATGTATAAACAAACAGAGACAAATGTAACTCTCCATGAGGCTTACACTTTAGAGGCAACAGAGGAAACCTGAATTCTGAGTCTAACAGACCAGTACAACAATACACCAGAGACATGAATAGTTTCTTACTATAATAATAAGCAAATACTGAGAACCATGTAAAAAGTCTATGCAGATAAGCAATGGATGCATTTCAAACAATGTCTTTCCTAGCATGTAAAATTTGATACACCTGACAAAATAAAAACCATTAGGTGTGCTAAGCCTCTGCTAAATTCATCATAACAAAAGGAAAGGAAGAAAGAACAAAACGTCAGTAGTCTCTGCCAATAAAACATTTACTTAACTTCATCCAACACTGAAATGTGCTCAGCAATTCCATGTGCCTTTGTGGCTGCTAATCTCACATTTATTTTCTTTTAAAGACACTGTGCACACTGCTGTGCAAAGCCCCAGAGCAAACCTGGATGAAAATTTGGCTGGGAATAACAAGAAACAGCAGGCTAAGACTCTAAAACAATTGAGAGGGAAAAAAAAAAAAGGCATCAGCACCAAAAAGAACCAATGAGAAACAATCATTTTAATCAGCTCCTGAGGCTACAGACATTTTAAACCCAGGGACTTCTGTGGTTAGGTTAAATCCTGCTTTGCAGTCTGTAGAGGATGTGGTTTGAACTGTGGCAGCTTGAGGAAAAAATGTCAAAAATATATGTATAATGGTTCCTAGATAATTTGCCAGCACTTACCATAGCAACTAACCATTTGTGGTGATTTAACACGTGGAAAAATCTAAGAATGAGTGGAACTGGGGCAGAGTCATGTCCTTTCAGTGCTTTAACTCTATTTTTGTCTTTAAGATCAGTTCAGACTAAAATACTGTCTTCTAGTAGTTTTTATCCTGAAGCAGAAATAGTATGAAAATTTAAACTTCCCTATATACTGGTGATACTCTTAGCAATCCTTAGCAGAACAGGAATTAAATAATTTTTAATCTGTAAGCCGCAGCTAATGAAGCTCTCCATATCGTTTATGTCACATTGCTCAGATTCCCAGTGTCTAAAGCACAGGTGCTTTTGCTTCTTTGTTAACAATGCTGATTCCTCCCTTGTTCCCAAACTGCAGATCCTTTTGAGTGCAGTGGTTTGCAGAAATTATTTACATTGTAAGAACATATTCACAAAACATTCCATAGGGATTCATAACCAACTATTGTAAACTCAGCACAGAGTCTCATCATCACAGCAAGATCCTACGCATAATTCAACTTTAAGCAAGTCAGCCACAAGACTTGAGTCCTTTTTTTTTTTTTTTAAGCAAGTGATTTCTTCATCATTTCACTGCAGTTTACTCAAAACTAAACTTCATCCTGGGCTCAGACTGATCATGAGAAACTTCAGCCTAAAATTGATTCCTTGAGTTTAGAAGGGGTGTAAAACTTATCTTCAATTGCATGGTTTCTGCAACCTCTGCCCTGAGCTTACCAGCATAATGCATCACAGATGTAGCACTAGTTACACAGATCTCTCTGAAAGTAATGCCTCCTATTTATTTCCATGGAAACTACAACAGATACAATGAGCACAATAACACTTTTTGATAGAGAAAGATCTCAGCTACAAAACTCCGTTTTTCAACATTTTCTCCAGAAATGAAAAAGAGACTGCATGCTGCACTCATAAAGATTTGAACCAGTGAAAGTGACCCACTGCCACTGTTGCCACTGCTGAAAGGCACCACCCACTACCTCACTGCACTCACATCCACTGTTTGGCCTCCAGAAATGTTCAGCAAGTATTCATGAATGTCAGTGGGTGCCAATTTTTCTGCATGCAGGGATTCGATTCCACACCTTTGCTTCAGACACACTTCCATGTCAGACACCACTTTGTCAGACTGCCCCTCGGCTGCTATCTGTCACAAGGCAATAAAACGTAATGGAATACTGGTGAGAGGGTTCCATCTCTACTGCCATATCACCAACATCTGTCTCTGATGTTGTGGACCAACACAATTAAAACAGGAGGTGTTACTTTTGGAACAGCCTTCATTTTAGCTTTGGCTAAAAATGACACTAGGGAGAGAGAGAAAAGTACCTCAAAGTTTTTTATAAGGCTGGATGACTTGAGTGATAACACTTTCCAAGTCATCATTTGACTTCTCATTTTTAAGTTCTACACATTGTAGATTTTTTCCCCAGATTTGCATTCTCTCAGTATATTGTGCTGCCTGCCTTTATCAAAAGTACATCACAACATGTAAGTGTTACATTTGCAGAATTTTCTAAGAGGTAATAGCTGCACAGTTAGGTAGTTATTTCGCCTTTAGCAGAAGTGGAAACACAAGCCAGCAATTCCTAATACCTATCCAGAGAATGATGGTGGATCCATGTGAACAATCAGTTATTTGGACAGGCAGATTAGGAAGGTATTCCCCCTTCTCTTAAAGAAACTACTGCCATTTTCCCCCCCATAACAGAGAGAACAAAACCAGGAAGTGCCTTGATTTCTGAGGCTATTACAGTTCAGACCATTAGCTTAAATTTTTAACAACGTCCACCTGCATGTGTGGGAGAGACTGTGAGTTCTTCTTTCAGAGTCAAAACCAATATGGTGACTGCCAAAATGAAAACACTGTCCTGAAGCAGGATGGCAGCGCACTGTCAATCCTGAATGAATATCAGTTTGAGTACAGTCATTCACAGAGCCATTTCTCTTCCATAGGGCTTACAAGGGAAAAAAACAGTGATTGATAAGTAGTTGACAAAAGACACAAAATGAGACAAACAAATATCACCTTGCTGAGGGAATTAGGTTGACAGCTCCATGAAGAACATAGCTGAGCTCGGCATGGTTCTCTGCAACAAGTGCCACCAAGCCCTCAGAGCAAGCTGTTCTCAAGGCAACATTCTCACTGCAGCACTTCTCCCAGAGTAAGTTCAGAGCAGGAGTCTAAAATTAATAGTACGAGACAAGCAATAAGAAGGCTGACATTGATTTTTCTTCTTTCATTTCAAATACACTTGTAAGTAAAAACCTGCTTAACAGCTTCTCCTCAAGTCTTAGAGAGTACAAAGAGGAAGCTGGAATATAGATTCTTCATCTAGGAAAGGACTACTTCAGGATAGCTCTCATGTTTCTTGTCCCCAGACACGCTGCCTTCAGTACAGAAGAGTAAGACACAATGGGATTTTCTGCTGTGCCTGTGAGATCAGGCTCACATCAATTCTAGTTTCCTTAGAAATATTAATATATAATTACAGACATTAGGAACTGCTATGTCAAACTGCGTCTATAGTACAGTGTAGTGCAGACAGCTGTTTATATGCCTGCCTCTTCTTACAGAGAAGGAAGTCATCTTCATTCTTCAAATGAAGCCTTCCGTTCTCTCCATTTGCTGTTAAAGACAAAGATCTGTCCATCAAACCCACTGTTTATTTTGATACATTTGCATTTCTAAGTACGTTTGCTGACTCTCTCCAAATGGAGAAAGGAAAACATTTTAAAACAGCTGTATACTGCAAAATTCTCCTATGAAAAGAAGAAAGAAAAAAAAAGGGCATATGTAATGTTAACAGGAGCCACCTTCTGCTTCCTAGTGTTTTAGAAAGTGTTGCTAAGATTAAGTTCAGTACTTCCACGGGGTAGCAGAGGTGAGAAATCAGGTTTTAGCTCAAGATAGAATCCCACTTAGAAATATGACCGTCCTCAGTGATTTGGAAAAGTTTATTAGAGAAACTACACACCTCAAACATTTCCTCACATCAAAACTGAGCTTCTTTCAGGTTTGATTTTGGGTTTCTTAGTTTGGGGTTTGGGACTTCAGACAAAGGAAAAATCCACACTCTTTTTTCCTGCTCACTTCAGTACAAATTAGCACTGGAGAGGAAAAATGGAGGAAATCCTAAGACCTCTCCAACACGGCTGTGACACCTGCAAACATCAGCACTGCATATGGCTCTTTGTTAATTTTAATTGAGCTTGACTCAATTAAAAGTATGATTTAACACCATGCTCTCTAACATAAATGTGAGCTCTTCCATAGTTAATACATAAGAAAACATCAATACATCTATGTGAAAGTGTATACTTTCTGAAATGCCCAAATGGCTGTAATTTATTTATTTTTAACAAAAAGGCAGTATCTTGCCACACAGCATGTCACTTCTGGTAATATAAATAATTCAAAACTCTCTTTGGTTGAGCAGAGTGAGATATTGCTATTATGCAGAGTTAAGGTTTCTACCTTCTGACCCTGAAGGCTGAGTTATCACCTGTACACGCAGACACATGGTGTCAACATGCTTAACTTCTAGGATTTATTAACGTCACATATAGGAAGTAAGAATCCACAGAAAAATGTAGGCATCCATAGATGGGAAAGAAGATAGAAGTCAAAGAATGGCACAGACCTGGTGAGAGGCCTGCATGATCTTCTCTGAAGAAGCATTTTCTTTCAGTACTGCAGCAATCAGATGGCCCACTGCCTAAATGAGAAATAAAAAACACATGCAGATCAAATGTTATTTTTTTCTTCTCCACTACAAAAAAACAGAAATAAGTGCATCTTTTTACAGAGCTACCTGTAAGATTAGGATTATTCATATACTCAGGAATTGCAGACATTTTAATGTATCAACAGTAATAGACCTACAGCTCCATCACTGTACAGACCTCAGCACACTTTACAGCACTAGCCATTATTATATTCTTTATTTTCTTTATATTCTTTACTACAAAAGTTAGTGAAAGCAAGCCTTGAACTTACTTAGTGAAAGCAAGTAGACTTGAACACAGATAAGAAACACGCAAATTTTTGAAGCACTGCTTTAGGAAAACACTGATTATAAACATGGTCTCACAACCTTAGCATACCTGACAGCACACCTACACTCAGAAATGCTTAATTTACTTTAAATTAGGAAACAACAACAACAACAACAAAAAAAAACAAGAAAACCCACAAACCATACGATTAACATTTCCCTTATGTGTATAAAAATACAGGAAAATACTTTAAATGTTTCCAGGTTTCTTCTCTTTTTAGAATTTATTTGCAACTCCTTCAAAGGCTGGCCACTAGTCTAATATGATGAACTCTGAGATAGCAGGTCACATTTCTAGAAACAGTGTCACTATAAACCTATATACCTTCCTAGACTACAAGAGTGCACTTCTCAAAGGTTTCAATATGTACTCTGCCATACTTCACACACATACACAAAACAGAACAAAAAAGCTTATCTGAGAACCTCAGTACTATGGAAATAGAATAAGAAAACTGAACTAAGTCAGGTCTTTGCTTCTGTGCAGTATTTCATTGAAAGAGCAGCAACATATAATCTGCCCACTCAGACCAGAGCTTTACCACAGCTTTTTAGAGACAAGTGAGCCTTCTATTATTTTTCTTTTTCCCACTGTAAGTGAAGATCAGGTTTGAGTCCATCTAAAGAACCTGAAGATGTACAAGTCCATAGGACCTGACCAGATCCATCTATGGTTTCTGAGTGAACTGGCTAATGAAAGCATCACTATAGGCTTAGGGATGAGTGGCTGGGTGACTGTGAAGAGGAAAGGGATCTGGGGGTGTTGGTTGATGCTTGGCTGAACATGAGCCGACGTGTGCCCAGGTGTCCAAGAGGGCCAACGCCATCCTGGCCTGCATTCGAAATAGTGTGGCCAGCAGGAGCAGGGAGGTGATCATCCCCCTGTACTCAGCACTGGTGAGGCCACACCTCGAGTACTGTGTTCAGTTTTGGGTCCCTCACTACAAGAAAGACATTGAGGCCTTAGAACATGTCTAGAGAAGGGCAACGAAACTGGTGAGGGGTCTGGAGCACAAGTCTTATGAGGAGCGGCTGAGGGAGCTGGGATTGTTTAGTTTGGAGAAGAAGAGGCTCAGGGGAGACCTCATTGCACTCTACAACTTCCTGAAGGGAGGTTGTGATGAGGACGGGTTTGGCCTCTTCTCCCAGGCAACAAACAGGACCCGAGGAAATGGCTACAAGTTGTCCCAGAGGAGGTTTAGATTAGACATAAGGAATAGCTTTTTCTCTCAGAGAGTGGTCAGGCACTGGAATGGCCTGCCCAGGGAGGTGGTGGAATTGCCGTCCCTGGCAGTGTTCAAGAAGCATCTGGACAAAGTGCTACAAGATATGGTTTAGTAGCTTGTGGTAACAATGGTGATGGGAGGAGGGTTGGACTAGATGATCTTGTAGGTCCTTTCCAACCTTGTCATTCTACAAAGTTGCCAAGCTGCTATTCATCACTGAAAGGTCATAGCAGTCTGGTGGAGTTCCCACTGACTGGAAAAGGGGAAACATAACTCCCATTTTCAGGAAAGAAAAAAAAAGAATATCCATGGAACTACAGGCCAGTCAGTCTCACCTCTGTACCTGAGAAGATCATGAAGCAGACCTCCTGAAGGCTATACTAAGGCACATGGAAAATAAAGATGAGGTGATTGGTGGTAACCAACATAACTTCATCAGGGGCAGGTCGTACCTGACAAACTTGGTGGCCATTTATGATGGAATTACAGCGTCAGTGGATAAAGGAAAAGCAACTGACATCATCTATCTGGACTTATGCAAAGCATTTAACACTGTCCTGCATGACATCCTGGTCACCAAATTGGAAAAAAGTGGATTTGATGGATGGACCACTCTCTGGATAAAGAATTGGCTGGATGGTCACACTCAGAGAGTCGTGGTCAACAGCTCAGTGTCCAAGTGGAAACCGGTGATGAGTGGCTTTCATCAGTGATCAGTGCTGGGACCAGTGCTATTTAACATCTCTGTAGGCAGTGTGTACAGTAGGACTGAGTGCACCCTCAGCAAGTTTGAAGATGAAACCAAGCTGAGTGGTGCAGCTATTGTGGTGCAGGTAGGGAACAGATGCAATACAGAGGGACATAGATAGGCTTGAGAGGTAGGCCCATGCCAACATCGTGAGATGCTACATGGCCAAGTGCAAGGTACTGCACCTGAGTCAGGGCAATCCCAAGTGAAATACAGGCTTGGTGGAGAATGGCTTGAGAACAACCCTGAAGAGAAGGATTTGAAAGTGTCAGTTGATGAAAGCCTTGACACGAGCCAACACGAGCCATATGGCCAACTATATTCTGGGTTGCTTCAAGAGAAGCATGGCTAGCAGATGAAGAGAGGTGATTCTGCTCCACTATTTTAGTCTCCTGAGATCATACCTGGATTATTGCATCCAGTCCTGGAGGCCCCAACACAAACAGGACGTGGATTTGTTGGATTGAATCCAGAGGAGAGCCATGAAGATGATCATGGAACACCTCCCTACTAGGGCAAGCTGAGAGCTGGGGTTTAGATGACAGGAAGAAATTATTTACTGTGAGAGTAGTGAGTCACTGGAGCAGGTTGCCCCCAGTGAGGGTGTGGACACCCCCTCCCTGGAAACATTCAAGACCAGGCTGGATGGGACTTTGAACAACCTGATCATGTGGGAGGTGTCCCTGCCTAGACCAGGGAGGAGTTGGAACTAGATGATCTTAAAGGTCCCTTCCAACCCAAACCATTCTATGGTCAGAAACTTTAGAAATAAACAACTGTGTCCTTAAAATTCAAGTTTCATTATACTGGAAAAAAGGCTTATCAACAGATAGGAGCTTCTGTGAGCTATATAGTAAAGTCAAAACACAGATTAACCCACCACATTCAAAGATTCATCAGTAAAACCTTTTCTTCTAAAAAGCCCTGCTCAAGTCCCTCACTTTGCTGATCCTTGTCTGTACAGATAACACGATCTGCAGAGCAGATGTTTGATGACAGCTAGAATACCTGGACAGCTGATGTCAGTGTGCTTTTGAGGGGTCACAGAATAGAAGTGGAAGCCAGAACCTCTGGAAACAGAGGTTTTTACTTTCTTCCTTGCTTCTTGTTGATACTATGATAATCTTCTTCTTGAAGATACTATGATAATCGTTTTATCTACATGAGAAAGTTAGAGGCAGATGTTTATTCATATGATATGAAAACAAAGGCATTTTGTCTGCTGATCATACTGAATCTCTACAGAGCTACTAAGGTCAGACAAGACGGCAGTAGTTCAGCTGTCATCACACAGGAGGAAAAAAATATATCAATCCTAAAGACAGCTGCACAAAGTATTGTCAAGAACTTCCACCTCACACATGACATCTGGTAACTCTTTGCTTCTCTCCAACTGACAGGGCTACTAAAAAGCATTTGGCCCTACTTAAACTTTCCAGGACTGGAAGCTTTCTAATTTTCATGCAGAGACTTTACAGTGATGAGTGACTATGTACTATGTTCAGGCTACACAGACACAGCAATTAGCTTTTGTTTGCATCTTAAGTACAACAACTTAGGTTTTCTGGTTTGAAGCTAAAGGTCTTTCTTAAAACCTCTTTGGAGCCAGGCAGCAGAGCACCGAAGAAAAGTCTTCACAGATTATTCCATTTGTTTAACTTTTTTTAAAAAAATTACCTGTGATTGAATAACTGTGTTAGGGAATTCAAACCGCTTCTTGATGTCATCCGACATTTTGGCTCTGTCATAGGACACTAACTCATATCCTGCAAGACAGATTTAAAAAAATTATGCTTGGGACTGGGCAATACAGTTTGATACTTGCTAGAAAACATGCTTAACAGTACGATGCTTAAACATGCTTAAACAGCAGCTATGAACATTACAGCATTTTCTTTCATTTCCTAAATGTACCAAATTAGTTGTATAAGCTTAAACCTGAAAACATCTAAAATCCTGAATACCTTTTGCTCTCATGGGAAGAGTGAATGATCATTATTTCTTAAAGACAGAGCAAATACAATTCTATATGGCACAGCATACGGAAACTCTGAAAGTATATACTTAAGAATGCTTTTTAGGGTAAATCTCATTGACTTCATAATGGACAACTCAGGAGTGTTCAATTTCAAACATGATTTAAAAGGCAAATATCTCCCCACATCCAAGTACCTCATGCAAAAACAGAAATAAAACAAAAATCCAACTGTAAGACTGTAAATCAGAATTGCAGTTAGAGATTGGAACAGTTGACAAAAAAAAAAAAGGCAAATTTCTCTAGAATTTGAATATGTATGCATTTCCCAGCACACAGGAACCAAAACTCAAGGAATCAGAACTCAGTTTACGTTGCTGCACTCCACTGTTGCAACAAAATTGTTTGTTGTAGTTGTTATAAACACATCTTCAGTCATTTCAGGTCTTCCTTAAAAATATATATATATATCAATACTACAATCTAGCATTTGCTGAAGAGCTAACTCTAATCACTTGCAGAAAGAACCAAGACAAAATATGCATACAGCGTACTCCAGTTTCAACATATGCTATTGGTGCAGGGCATTCAGAACATTGGCACCAATTTTCCAAACGATAGGATCAAACTCTGGAGATATGCAAATGCACTATGTACCACAGCAAATTCCATTCACAGAAGGAAGACTCTAAAATAATGTTTATCACTGCCATGAACATAAAGTTTCAATAGCAACTGAAGAGACAACAGCCAGAATCTTGCTGCAGACACTTCCAAATACGATTTATAAAACAGAATCTCACCACTACCAAATATGAGAGTTAATTAAACAAAAACAAAAAAATGACCAAGGAAAATTAACACTACCATCACTGCTGCCACAGAGCCTTTTTTCTCAACCTTCTGCCTTGCTTTTTGGCCTGAAGATGTAAATCACAGAATCACAAAATCACAGAATCGTAGGGGTTGGAAGGGACCTCCAGAGATCATCGAGTCCAACCCCCCTGCCAAAGCAGGCTCCCTACACCAGGTCGCACAGGTAGGCATCCAGGCGGGTCTTGAATATCTCCAGAGAAGGAGACTCCACAACCTCCAAATCTAATGAGAGTAAGACAAGGTGCAGTGAAAATAAATAAAACAAAAAGATGAAGTTTCTTCCCTTCCTACGTTTAAGTATTTTAATTTGGAGAGTACTTGCTATTTGTTAAATGAAATTCTAAACAACTGCTTCCTCCCACTTAGGAGAGATGGCTGCTGTCCTTTGCATTGGGATGTTTATCATGTCAAAAAGTGGGCCCATTAGAACCTCATAAAGTTCAATGCCAATGTGCCAAGTGCAAGATTTTGCCCTTGGATCAGGATAATCCCAGATATGTGTAGCTGACAATCAGCATGCCAAGCCACTTCTATAAGTAAGAATAAACATCAGTATTTCTTGCAACACCTTTCTCTCCTTCCCATGAATGGCATAACTGCCAAGGAATCATCCCACGAAATGCAAAAGCAACAACAAAGAAGTGTTTCCTATTTTTATCAGCCTTCTACCACAAAAAAAAGGAAGGCCAGACTCATGGTAGTTAGCAAGCCTCTGGCCTACCAGCAACAAGCTTGAAAAGTACTTAAAGCTTTACCCTACAACATTTGGGACAGTATTGCTTCAACCCCCACCACCCTCCACTCCTCTCAAAAATATCCACACCTAGCATAATCTCCCTTAATAGCAATAACTCCAACACTGTTGTTTGTTCCACGTTATAGCTGACAGATTGTTAGCATTGCACACAAAACAATCTTTCAAAGGAAGGAACGTCATCCTGAATCAAATCCATTCATTTGCAAAAGAGGTTCAATGTGATCAATGTCTCATTTCCCCATTTGCAGAAAAACAAATAAAAAACGCTATAAAATCTTGCAGATTCTCACATCAACCAATTCCTAATGTGTTGCTAGAACCACGCCAAAATAGCTCACGCCACCAGGGATAAACTGGCCACTACAAATCCTGAAGCCTTTCAGGCCAGAAGCCAGCCACACTAAGCGTTAACAAGTTACATTGTTCTTGTCCTGATAAGGACTCTTTGTTTCCTTGGCCCAAGGTTAGCCACCCACCAGGTCAGGTTTCCCAGGGCTCCATCCAACCTGGTCTTGAACACCTCCCCAAGAATGGGGCACTACAGCTTCTCTGGGCAGTTTGTGTCAGGGCCTCACCACCCCAAGAATGGGGCACTACAGCTTCTCTGGGCAGTTTGTGCCAGGGCCTCACCACCCTCTAAGTAAAGAATTTCCTCCCAGCATCTAACCTAATTTTTCCCTTTGTCAGTTTAAAACCATTCCCCATTGTAGTATCACTATTAAACCATGCAAAAAGTCACTCTTGCTTATAAGCTCCCTTCAAGTACTGAAAGGATGCAAAGAGGTCTCACCAGACCCTTCTGTTCTTCAGGCTCAACAAGCTTGGCTTCTTCAGCCTGACTTTGTAGGGGATGTGCTTGAGCCTTCTGATCAGCTTTGAGGCCCTCCTCTGGACATGCTTCAAGAGTTTCAATGTCTTTGTTGTGTTGGGGGACCCAGACCTGGACATATTACTCCAGAAAGGACCTCAGAAGGGAAAACTGCTTCTCTCTCCCTTCTGGCAACCCCTCTTTTAATTCAGCCCACTATACTGTTGGCTTTTAGGGCTGCAAGAGCACACTGCTGGCTCACGTCCAGCTTTTTGTCCATCACAGCTCCCAAGTCCTTCTCGGCAGGGCTGCTGCTCCCTATGAGTTCTCCCAGCCTGTATACATATCTGGGATTATCCTGATCCAAGGGCAAAATCTTGTGCTTGGCACTGTTGAACTTTATGACGTTCTCACAGGCCCACTTTTTGACATGGTAAACATCCCAATGTTTACCAAAGGACAAGCAATGCTTACACACTGGAACCAGAGAAGGGTTCTCTTGGCTTTACACGTTCAGATTTGGTCCATGCTAAAAGTCACTATTACAAGTTAAGCTAAATAACAGAACACAGAGAACTGCCATTCTGACCACATTTCTTATATTTGCTGTGGTTTGCTTATTAGGAAGGACTCCCACTTCAAACCAGTGATCCTCTCAAACCAAAGCAGAGTGAACACAGGCACCCACCAGCAAGGACTCACACTGCTTATATTAATGGAGAACTGGCAGAAACACGGTTGTGCTGGTCCTGTCAGCTACAGCAACACACACATGGACACCTGGCAAAGGGAGAGACAAAGATGGGTTACAGGTGACAAATCTCTCTCCAAACATAGTATAGCAACATGCCAATGACCGGGCACCGCAGGATGTGAGCGGGTTGCTCGACTCCTCTGGCACCCGTTACAACCCGAGTCTCGGCAGCTCACAGGGACACACACGCCAACCAGGCACAGGAATAAGCAGCACTCCTGATACAGACCCCAAAACCCACTAACAGCCCAAAGACACGACAGCTGCGCACAGCCAGTACTTCAGCGCTTCTAAGCGTGAGAAGACTTCAGAAAAGAAAAACGCTGAGTAATGACAGCGTCAGTGACCGCTCGCTCCTCGGCGCCGTCAGCCCCGCAGACACGGAGCTCGGCGGCCCCGCACACCGCCCCAGAGGAAGGGCGGTTCCCCAGCCAAAGCCGGGGCCGGTGCTCTGCGCCGGGCGGCTCCAGGCCACTATGGAGCCCGTCTCTCGACTGCAAGCTCCGCACCCGCACTCTTGAACAGGGCTGTGACACCGGCCGCCCGCCTCGCTGCCCTCACCTGGCCCAGCGCCCGGGTCGGCTCTCGGAGGCGATGCCGGCGAGGGCCCCGAGCGGCCCCGGCAGCGAAAGGCGCCTGCGTGACTACGGGCGCCTGCGCCTCGGCTCGGAGGGCGGGCTCTTCTGCGCTGCCGCCTGGCCTGCCGCTCCGCCTGGGCGGCCCGGGGAGCGGAAGGGCGGGGAGTGGGTGGTGGGTGCGCGTCTGGGTCTTGCGGGAGCAGATGGCTGTGAGTGTGAAGTTCGTTGTGGAGGGGCTTCATGGAGAACATTAGAAAGACCACAGCCCAACTAGACCTGAACTTGGCCACTAAGATGAAAGACAGCAATAAGTATTTTTATAAATACATCAACAGCAAGAGGCTGGATGTAGAGGGGAACGTGGTGACCAAGGATCAGGATGAGGCTGAGGTGCTTGATGCCTTCTTTGCCTTTAATAGTAAGACTTGTTGCTCCCTGGGAACACAGCCCCCTGCACTGGTAAGTAGGGATGGCGATCAGAATAGGCCCTGCACGATCCATGATGAGATGGTTTTGGACTTGCTCCCACAGCTGGATGCTCACGAGTCCATGGGGCCGGATGGATTGCACCATAGGGTGCTGAGGGAGTTGGTGGATGTGGTTGCCAAGCCACTCTCCATCATCCTTAAACAGTCCTGGCTAACTGAAGTTGTCCCAGTGGACTGGAGACTGGCAAATGTGATGCCCATCTTCAAAAATAGCCAGAACAATGATCCAGGAGTTACAGACTGATCAGTCTCACCTCGGTGCCTGGGAAGGCTGTGGAACAGATAATCTCAGGAGCCATTATGGACCAATTAAAGATCAACCAGGGGATCAGGCTCAGTCAGCATGAGTTTACATATGATGCATCCTGTTTGACAAACCTGATTCTGTTCTGTGACAAGGTAGCACGCTTAGTAGATAAAGGTAATGCTGTCGATGTGGTCTACCTGGACTTCAGTGAAGCCTTTGACACTGTCCCCCATAACATTCTCAGGGAGAAGCTGGCTGCCTGCTCTTTGAATGGGCATATGCTCTGCTGGGTGAAACAGTGGCTGATTGGCCGTGTCCAAAGATGTGTTAAGTCCAGTTGGCAGCTGGTCGTGAGTGATTTCCACTCGGCTTGGTACTGGGGTTGCTCCTATTCAGCATCTTTATCAGTGATCTTGATGAGGGGATTGAATGTATCCTCATTAAGTTTGGAGGCAACACTAAGTTGGGAGGGAGTGTGGAGTGTTGATGTGCTGGAGGGTAGAAAGGCACTACAGAGGGACCTGGATAGACTGCATTGACTGGCCAGGTTTAACTGTATGAGTTTCATTAGGGCCAAGTGTTGGGTCCTGCATTTTGGCCACGACAACCCTAGGCAATCCCACTGGCTTGAGGAGGAGTGGTCAGAAAGCTGCCTGAAGGAAAGGGACATTGGTGTTCTGACGGACAGTCATCTGATTATGAGCCAGCAGTGTGCCCAGCTGGCCAGGAAGGCCAATGGCATCCTGGCTTGTATCAGAAATGGTGAACAGGACTAGGGAAGTAATCCTGCCCCTGTACTCGGCATTGGTGAGGCCTCACCTTGAGTACTGTGTTCAGTTTTGGGGCAGCTCAAAGCAGGAAGGACACTGAGGTGCTGGAGCAGGTCTAAGGAAGGGCAACAAAGCTTGTGAAGGGCTTGGAGAATACACCCTGTGAGGAGAGACTGAAGGAACTGGGGCCATTTAGTCTGTAGAAGAGGAGGCTGAGGGGAGACCTTATGGCTCTCTTCCAATACCTGAAAGGTGATTACAGTTGGTCTCTTCTCACTGGTGATGGGTGAAAGGACAAGGGGAAATGGTCTAAAGTTGTGCCAGGTTTAGGTTGGATACCAGAAAAAACAACTCTACAGAATGGGTTGTTAAGCACTGGAATAGGCTCCCCAGGGAGGTGGTTGAGTCACCATCCCTGAACGTGTTTAAAAACTGATGTGCTGCTAAGGAACATGATTTAGCAGTGGATTGTTAGAGTTAGGGGGTAGTATGGTTAGGTCATGGTTGGACTTGATGATCTTGAAGGTCTTTTCCAACCTGAGCAATTCTATGATTCTGTGATTCTGTGGAACAGGTAGTGATCCACTGGTGGGTGGCTGTACAGCTGGCTTTGGGCAGCACCTTGCCCTGGGCAGCAAGTGTCTGACCCTGCTTGCAGCCACATAGATCCATCTTGGCTTTAAACAGTGCCATGGAAGGAAGACAGTGCCATGCCAGCATAAAGGTGCTGCACAGCCACAATAGTATCATGCCACCACAACACTTTGCTGCGATGTATTTGGCTTATAGCACCTGGGTGAGCAGAGACTGAGTGTGATGTGGCTTCCCTGGCCTCCTCCACACCTCTCTGGGTCTGCCTGTGGTGTCAAGGGCTGGGGAACTTCAGTTGTCCCTTGGCCCAGGTGCTGGCTTATGTGGGCATTGTTAGTCCAGACTTTCATATGGGTGGTGGTGGCATGAATTTGTCTTCTGGTCGATTGGGCTCTTAAATTCAGAGTTAAATGTTGGCTTAAATCCAAAAACACGTATAGAAACATTACATCTTTAGTTGAAAAGGATAAGAGAATTTGTAATATGTTCCAGCGATGTGACAGAAGAGAACACTTCTGTTATAATGAGCTGGCAGAGGTTATCCTTTGGCTAGGAGATCTGTGCAGCACAACACAGGTCTGTACTGAACACATAGTGCAGCACAGATCTGCACCTGTTGGAGTCGACTGTTGCATGAGTCACCGACTCATCTGTGTACAATAGTGTCCTGGTCAGGATCACTGCATTCCACACCTTGATCCACATATCCATCACGTTTTTCAAAGATGTTGTAAGTTACAGCCTGTATTAATATCATTCAGGCTTCTTCAACCCAAAGTATAAGGCTTAGAGGACTTAGTCTAAGTGATGAACTCCTGTGAAGCACTGCCTTCTGCAAGGCTCCTGATTCACTTCATCGCATCTGTGTGGGGGGTTGGAGGATCATGATCCTTGAGGTCCCTTCCGACCCTGGCCATTCTGTGATTCTGTGATGTCTAGCATGCTGCGGAGCCAGACAGTGGTACAGTCCAGCAGCAGGTAGATGCTGGACATGTTGATGCATCTGGTGTGCTCCTGTATTGTTTTGTTATTCATTTTGTCTCCTTGCCTTATATAAAAACATTATTTTCCTTATTTCCATGTAGGCCTTTTGGGCACCAACTTTTCTCTTCTTTTCTTCTTCTTCTTTTTTTTTTTTTTAAACTGGCATCTTGCAGGGCTTGCCTAGGCAAGTAAAGGCTATCTCAGGAGTATATTAATCAAAAAAATTCTCTGGGCATGTTTCAGCTCTGTTTTATTCCTAAGTATCCTAGTTTCAGTTTGGATGGAATTGTTTTTTTCAGAGTGTCTAGTATGATGTTATGTTTTTGTTCTGTAAGAAAAACAATGTTGATAACACACCAATGTTTATAGTTTCTGCTAAGCACTGTTACACAGAACCAAGGCCATTCTCAGTGAAGGGCCAAGGAGTGGGAGGGAACAGAATTAGAACAGCTCAGTTAAACCATCCAAAGGAGTGTTCCTTACCATATGACATGAAGAGAAAGGAATTTGAAAGGCGTGGGAGTTCATCTCTTTCTTTCACTGCTTGGGGAGCTAGGTGGGCATTGGTCGGGAATTAGTCAGAAATTGCTTGTGCATCACTTGTCATATACATTTCTCTCAATATATAATTGTTGTAATTGCTATCCTTTTCTCTATATTAGTAAATAGTTTTATCTCAACCCATGAGTTCTAATTTTTTTTTTTCTTTTTTTTCCCCCCCATTTCTCTCCCCCATCCCACTGGGAAGTGGAGAAGTGAGTGAACAACTGTGTGGTGCTCAGCAATCTGCCATGTTAAACGACAGCAGTCATTCTGGCACCAACTGTGGGGCTTGAAGGAATTGGAGTGACTGCAGGATTGATTGTGAGTGTCATGGCACCTGCAGGGCCCGTGAAAAGTGTTAGGGTAACTGTAGGGTCTGTCAAAAAAGGCAGGGCCTGTCACAGGAGTTGGAGCAGCCACAGTGCTCTTTGTAGAGAGTGGAACAGCCACAGGACTGTATCTCTGGGCATGTTGCATCTCCCTCAGGAGGAATTTTTTTCTTTTTCTCATCACAATACATGAAACAGACACAGGATCTGTAACAGGAGCAACTTCAGGGCTCACCATGAAGGTTGGAGTGACAGTAGGGTTTGTCACAATGCTCAGAGCAACCACGGAACCTGTTGCAGGAATTGGAGTTCCTGCAGAGTCTGTCATTGGAGTTGGAGGGTCTGTTGTACTGTCATCAGGTTCAGAAGTTCTCTACCCCTTGAAGATGCTGAATAGTGTTGAACAGAGGTCGATAGGCATGGGTCAGGCCCCACCATGCTGCAGAGATTTCTATCTCTTTAGGATTACCAGGGTAACAGCAGACCTTTTCCAAATATTCCACTTGTTTTTCATGAGTCTGCAGTTGTTCAGAGGTGAAGTTACAAACCTCTATAGGGTGCCCATTGCTCTAGACGCCTGCTCATACCATCCTACACTCCCTGCCACTCAGAACTATACTTCCTTGGGGCAGATTTCTGGGTGATATTCTTAAATAATTGTTTAATCTTAAACATAACCTGAAACATGTTCACAACACATAGAAACACGCTGGTTTGAACATCCCACAAATATTCAACACACTAAAGAGCTATTGTAATCAGTGCTTGAGCTCTATAGAAAGAAGAACAAGAGAAAGGGAAGCTGAGGGACTGTTAGCAATTGTCTTCCCTTATCTCCTCCACATCCAAACTTCCCAAGTAGTATTAAGCCACAACACCAAGAAAGGAGAGCACCGATACAGTACTAAAAGTCTGCTATTGCCCAAAATGGCTTTCAATTATATGAAAATTGCTATGAGGTCTCTCAAGAGAAAAGGACCACATATCCATTTTATTTTTTTTTTTTTGTATTTTTGTGTTTTTTATTTTTTTATTTTTTATGCTGAAGGGTCTGATTCTTTTAGTTTATAGTGAGAAGCATTATGCTTTGTGAAGCATCTCACTAGAGGGGCTTCACGCTTACTCTGAGCTATCAGGGATATCATATTTGTACTCTGTACTCATTAACTGTGGTTATGAATATGCTTTTGTTTGGATTCCAACTTGCGGGTCTCCTGGAGCCTGGCTTTTTTTGAGACATATTTTAAATAGTTCCATTGAGCAGCATCCTCGGCTTCCAAAGTGTTCCTACAAAAGAAATATTTGGGAGTCATTAAGGCAGCATCAGTGCCAGAGTTATAATTGGGTTTAACTCAAAGCCACTCATACTAGCTGCAGATTACACTGCCAAATCTGTATTCACTAGTCAAACTTGAAAGAAATGTGATGCCTCTGGGATGTGTTTCCGATGTTGTTTCCTGCTAGTCTTAATGTGGCCTACCTATTAGACAGAAGAGCATGAAAGTGTATCTCAGGTTGGATTTTGCTTCCAGACAGGTCTACCACCCTCCAGTTCCTGAAATGAGATGTTAGGAAGGATGAAACAGTGGATGTGAGCACTGTGAGGCAGTGAGTGATGTGTTTCAGCAGTGGTGACCCCAACTGTGGATCACTTCTGTTGGTATAGGTTTTTACAAGTGCAGCTTGCAGGTTCTTGTTGATCACTGGTGAAAATGCAGAGCTAATGGGGGTGGTGACTACGATGAAAATCAGTGTTTTGTAGCTGAGAATTTGCTCTGTTAAATAGCATTATTGTGCTCCTTGTATCTGTTGTAGTTTCCATGGAAATACATAGGAGGCATTACCTTCGGAGTGACCTATGTATATCCAGCCCAAGACAATGCTTCGTGATTCAGTGCAGCCCAGGCAAGCCAAAAAGTTAGACACCCGTGAACTAGTCACCCACCCTGTCCTGTCATTAGGGTCTGTCTCTGCTTGCTAGGCACTGAGAGGACCTGAACAGCAGAGTTCTGCATCACTCACTATGTGCAGACCCTAAGCTTTCTTGTTATGGTCAGGACCTTCCATACCTACAGCTTTTTTTATCTGACAGGAAAAAAACGCTTAGGTTTTGCATAGACTGTCTTAAATATGAAAGAGACAGATAAAGCCCTTTTTAGTCCTAGCCCTTTTGGAAAATAATATGTACGTATTCAAAGGAACATTCAGATGTATAGTGTAACATATTTTCTGTTTGCTGTACATCCAACAGTTTAGCTATGACCAGGTGTGCTGTAATTAAAACATCAATAAACCTTGCGTCCTTGAGATCCTGAGTACTTGGGATCACCATTTCCTGGATGGAGCTGAGGGTACATAGTTGCTCGCAGTAATCAGCAGTTTCTTTGATAGAAAGAAGGCTCTACATGCAGCCAAGGAGCAGACACAGCAGGAGTCCCACAGTGTCTGGGCAGGAAGGCTGATGAGGGTGGCCAGGGTCAGACACAGCTATCCCCAGTGATTTGGTGAATCTGGATGCAGGCAGAAGTCAAGTCTGCATGTCAAAAGATCTAGCCAGGAACAGGGGAGGCTGCATGGTAAGCTCAGTGAGGCTCAGCCTGTGGTTTATGCTGGCATACAGCTCCTGAATCTCTGCTGTGGAGCTAGGGGACATGTTCAGACCCTCAGGGAGGGGGAAGGCCCTGATGCCTGCTGCATGTTGCATGAGAAAATTTTCTTTCCACTCCTTTGGTATTTCTGTCATTTGCTCTTACTTTTGAGTGACATTGCTAAGTCATTTATCTGTCTGAGCAATCTCCTATTACTTATACATTTACTGATTTATTAATCTGACTTTGGATTTGAGCACATAAGAATGAAAACTGCAAGAAGATCTTGATTGATTAGACATGACTGGCTAAGATAAAAGGAATCTGAAGAAGCTTTTAATATTGTGCAAGTTCATTTTAAATATTTCCTTTCTATATTTTGTGGTCTGTTGTTTTTGAAAAGCTCTCATTTGGTTCCATTGCTCCTGTCTGTGAAGCTGCCAATGGCTTTGGGAATGATGTGGAATTTCTGAAGAGACTGGCCACAAAGAAATGTGCTTGTTATCTTGTAAACAACATTTAAAATACTAATACTGAATTGATTTTTGAACAAAACTTGCACAGTCTATCCCAATATTAACTTAGATAAATATTTTCAATACCTTATAAAAATTGCTGATTAATAATTGCATGAAGTTTTTAGAAAGATCTTCAGCTGCTGTAAATAAATGTAGTTCTGCTGAAGTCTGTTTAACATCTGTATCTTTTCCTGTAATCTTAGAAATGCATTTGCATATTGTCAGAGATCTTGGGGCTTGAAGTGCATAATAACACAGGTGCACATAGGAATTGCCATATTAGTTGTTCCTGTTCTATGGCCAAAAGCTTGAACAAAGTAATGGATCTAATTTTACTCATAGCACCACTTCATGACATCCTGAATATGGGATCAAAGGCACAGTTATGGTTCAAAACTAATATGGGAAGTAATATCTAATGTTAAATTTTGAATCACTGTTCAGATGCTCATTGCAATATTTTTATCCCATTTCAGAGGTGGGAAGCTCAAGGAAAGAAGAGAAAAAAAATACATATAGCTTTACAACAAAACTACAGTAAAATAAAGTGGAGGTAAGATATTCAGTCTGGTTCTGGCAGCATTTTTCTTTTGTGGGGAGATTGCAGAGATGTGTATATTTTTCACTAGTATTTAATACACTCAGTTTTCTCTGAAAATCATATTAAAAAAAAAACAAAAAAATTACTCCAGTGAGCAGTTTTGTACTTGTTCTTTGAGTGTGATGGAGTAGTTATGCTTGCAGCTACATCGAGTTCTTAGTATGTTTCAGAAAATGAGAGAAATTCCTTATTCAAGATAAAACTTTGCCAGCTGCAGCAAACTATGGTACGAGACTGGGGTACAAGTGATGTCAAAATAACAAACTGCATTTTTCTTTCATGTACACAATGCATGGGAGCAAGATCTGAGCAGAATTCAAGCAGTGTATTTAAGAATGTGTTTTATATTGTTTTATGCCTCAACTGCACTTTTTATGTTTTGAAACATAAAGGTATCCACTTGCAAAAATTTTTTCTTTTTTTTCTTTTTTAATTATATCTCATTTTGGGCTACAAGAGATTAATCTTACAGGCTTCACTATCAACTTGCCTAATGTCTTAGTAGTCATCTGGTAACTTTAATTTCTTGGATAGCTCAACTCAGAGTAATATGCCTATACAATTCTGTCAATTGCAGGTGTACAGATATGTCAGAATTATTGGAAGAATGCTCTATAATTCTCTTTCAAGAATATCATAGTCTAGTCAGCTCTGCAACCAAGGGTGAAAGTGAAGCAGTACTTGAATGTCATGAATAAAAGGCTTAATTTACAAAATATGCCAATAATGGTTTTTGTTGCTGTGTGTTCAAAAAGCTCTGAAATTGGATTTGTTTTATAGGTAGTTTCCAATTTAAAGTGAAGGGCAATACTGAGAATTCCTATGCTGGGTACAAACCTCAGGGCCAAATTTTATATGGACAGAACTGTGACACAGATCTAGAGACGTAGCCTTAAGTGCTGCACAGTCACCACTCTTCTCTGCTTCTCTGCAGCCAGAGTCAGGCTGCACAGAAGAAACAACAATGGTAGGTGATGCTTCTGTTGCAAAGGGAAGTGTGGATTAGTATCAGTCTCCTCCCCATCCATTCCTCCCCATACACTCATTCTTGCTGACAGACCAAATTTTTATTTTAGCACTCTTTTTTTTCATAAACACAAAAGAATTAGACTCTTTATTTAAATGACATTAGTTATGGCTAGAATCCTATGAAAAGAGTAATTTAAAGTAGTATTCCAGTCATGGACATTGAGGTTAATACGACTACTCATCTAGAGTTACTCAATATTTATAAGACAAATGTTTAGTTTTAATGTTCTCATTGAAGTCCACTGGATTTCATCTGAACCATCAATGCAAAAATGAAAACTAAGAGCTGGTGTGAGCCTTTCTCTGCAAGTTCTGTTAGTATTCATACTTCTTTTCATATACTCAATTGTAATTGAGTATATAATAGTCTTCTCAATAAGAGAAGACTATGACATGAATAAATTCACCTGTTTAGTGAAGCATGCATTCTTACTTCCTGAGGTGCTATTGTGTTTATATCTTTTTCTTGGTTATAAATATCTTTTTCTTTTTTTTTTGCTGTCTTTCCATCTCATTATTTTTATATTCTTCAAGGACCTCTTAGGACCTTTTAGAACAATATTTCTGATGGCTATTTTTTTTCTGAGATCCCTGGAGTTAACAGTTCCTCTGGCTGCATTTGAAAACAGCACTCTGGAACCCTCAAAATTTTCGTTCATTCTTAATATTGTCACTTGTACTGAAATATGCTGCTATCTATTATAGGTTTTTAAATACTTCTTGGACCCAAACTTTCCTGGCACTACAGAGTGTCTGTGAAACTTTCTCCAATTCAAGAGAGGCCTTTAAAACAAGCAAATTCTGGAATTTTTCCCTTCTTCCTGACTCTGAAAGCAGATTATTTGTGACCCAATGACACCCCCAAAAGACTTGTGTGCCTCCCGGCATCTATTTTAATAGGTAGTGGTGCCACTTTTTACCCTCAAATACTTCTAGACAGAGGACGATGCAAAAAACAAGCAATGATCAGCGATGCTCTGGAAAAATTGTTCTCAATATTTGTATGAAGAGAGTATATATGTATCACACATATATTTGTATATGTTTGCAGTTTGAAGAAGGTGAAAATAACTGCTGTGATCAGTTTAAAATATGCAATATGGAATATACAGTTGATCAGGACACCATGTTTTTTTCATTTGTATCTTCTGGAGAGCTGGAGAATTGTGTCTGAAATGGTAAGTATATGGAAAAGTATCTGGAATTTAAGTCATTTGGTGATGGAAACTCTTCTGATAGGAAGTTCATTGTGCACTGAGCAGTGCCTACAATTAGGAGGAGCGTAAACATACTGCAGCTGCTCTGCTGCTAAGATCTGCTGAATTCAGTGGACCACACAGAGCTTGTATGGAAGGACTTCTGAAATCTCCATGGCAAGTAAGAATGTAGAGGCTGAAACTCTTACATTCCAATGGCAAAGCATTTCTACCCCATTTTAATTCTGCCTTACTTCCCACAGTGCCTTCATAAACATTAGATCCAACTTTCTTGTAATGCTGTGATTACTGTCTGGCTCCCAAACATCCACATGCTGAGCAGTCTTGCTTTACAACTTTATCATGTGTAGAAACATCTATCTTCTACTCACATTAACTCTGTTTAGATTTCTGATGTATGACTACATAGCCACTAAGACCTTCTACAAATACATACATAATATATTTCCTATACATTGCAATATGCTTTGAAATTCCACATTTCACAGGCATTTCTTATTGTTGAGTTGGCTCCAAACTTCAATCTCTCTCTGTTCTTCTGTCCCACTTCTGAGTACAGATTTTTCCAATTTCTTCAATTTTTCCTTTTTTTTTCCTTTTTTTTCTTTTTTCTTTTTTTCTCTTTTCCCCCTTAGGGCCTAACTTTTCCCTAAACATTTGGATTTATTTGGGTTTAATTGCTTGCTCTACTGCGTAACTTTTATAACTTTGTTAGTTTTGTTTTCCTTATGCAACCTGTTTAATCTCTCTGTTTCAATTCCCCATCTATTAAGTGGGGCTGTAATTACTTTAGTAGTGACAATGATGATGCATTCATTAGAGATGAGGGCAGCTAAGACCCTGTGTTTATGTCAGTACCTGTCGCTGATAAATAAATCTGCTTATCATCATAAATTTCTCCCTAGGGTAATGTTAGGCCATTCTAGTTCTCAATCACTTTCTAATGAAACTAGGATCAGGACAGTTTTGTTGTTCTCTAGTTCCGGGCCCAAAAAATGTGAATAAAGTATCCTCAGCCTCTCTGATACTTCTGTAACCATGCTCTAGCAAAGAACAAGTAGTCAGTGACTGAGACACAATGATTATCATATGCATACATTCCTATCATGGGCAATGATCTGCTTAAATATATGATATAATGGCCGTGAAAAGAACCTGTTCCAGAGTGAGGGCAGTCCCATAAATCCTTTAAATCTTTGCTTTATTTCCAGCAAGGAGATCTAACAGGCAAAGAATTGAGCACACCAGTTTAGGTAAAGTTACTCCTTAGTAACTTCTTTGCATGTGTGATCAGATTCTGACCTTGCTACCCTTTTGGAAATCCAGAACTGGTTCTCTGAACTCAAGCATTCTCCAGAATTTGACTGTTTCTTTGTATAAGAGGAGTATTTCCTCTAGAGGCTACATTGTTTTGGGGAAATAAAAAAACTAAATACTTCCTTGTAGGTTTCTCAACAAGATTTTCCACTCCGAAGAGATTTCCTTATGAGTCCCTAGAGGCCTTTATTTTTTATTTATTTATTTATTTTTGTATTATATACTACAGTAATGTGCACAGCCAATACTTCCTTTTTACATTTATCCTTTGTCATTACCACCTCCCTCTGAGGTAGCTGGTGGTGAGTTATAAACTATTTTATATTGTTTTCTAAAACATGAAGAAATTGTTCGTAAAGATCTTTTCCATTGAGTAGTGGGTTAATATGTTACCAGCTGAACTGCTTATTTTCACTATGATTTGTGAGTAGAAAAGTACAAGCCAATAAACCTCAAAACAAGCGTGCACTTGGACTGGGCTGCTTGGCACCTGTCCAGCCTATGTAGCTAAATCAGAGAAGAGCCAACCCAGTGAGAGCATTTTGCCATTAGTTCCTGGCACTACAAAGCAGCTTATACATATTCTTTGTCGTATGTGTAGGATCAGCTGTAGGTTCATTTTAAGTTTTGGCTTCAGTTCAGACGAGTATCTTAAGATTGCAATCAGAGTATCTGGCTTGGAACAGAACTGTGTTATTTTCCAACACAATTCTAGCCCAGAATTTTTTTATTTATTTTGAAGAACTGTTTGCATTAGAAGCTCAGTTTTACTGCATTTAAAAAATACCGACATTAGGTCCTGTACCTTGTTTACTTAATAACCCCTGTACAAGAATCTATGATTTTGTCTGGGTAGCTTGAATCTCTGTTCCAAGAAGCAAATGTACTGCTTTTATTTTTAATTCACATGCTGGGTTAGAGCACAGTTCAGTGTAAAGAAGTACCCTGTGCTCAAACTATGCTCACAATGTCTTCTTGGATAGGAGCTAGCACGCTGTGTTTGCTGTTATGTAACTCTGTCAAAAGCGTTGATTCGGGGAAATTCAGATGCCATGAGAGAGTGAGAGCATCAGGAAAGTTCTCTCCTCCTTAATGGAAACATGGCATTTGGTGAATATTGTGTCTAAAAGCAGCAGATTGTGTGAATGTGTCACTGATGGAGTCAAAAGTGAACACAATGACGATGTTAAATTCCTAGGGCTTTGGGTCCTGCTGCTTGTTGCAGCAGCTGGAGGATGGATGTGGCTTCCACAGTGACAGGCTTGTATGGCATACCTGTGGCTGCTACCAGAAGGAATCCACATCTGGAAGGTGCTTTATTTTGAGCAGTCTTTAAGAAGACTGCTTCTGAAAAGCTGGCCAGACAGATAAATGCCCCTAACAGAAGAAATATCCTGCTGTCCAATTGGATACAGCTGCTCCACTGGGCCCTGTGGTTCATCCTGCTGACTGGAGTGATCTCCCAGAGCCTACCTACGGAGAAGAGGGATGATAGAGCAATGGACAGTGGGAAATAAATCCTTTTTGTCTTGTGGCATTATGGAAATAGTCTTCTTTCCTGGAGACTTCTCATCTAATTCTTCTACATTTGCAATTTTATGCAGTAGAAGCCCCTCCACTTGTTTATCCTGGGGTGCATGAAGCATGGCATTACTAGCAGGTCAAGGAAAGTGACTGTACCACTCTGTGCTACAGTGGTGTGACCTGAGATGCATAGTGTACAAAAAGGACATAAAACTATAAGAAAGTGTCCAGAGGAGTGGTATGAAGATGGTGAAGAAGTCTAGAGAGGAAGACACATAAGGAGCGCCTCAGGTCCCTAAGTGTGTTCAGTCCAGGGCAGAGAAGGCTAAGGTGAGGTCTCACAGTGGCCTGCAGCTCCTCACAGAGAGCAGAGGGACAGTGCAGAGTTCTGCTTTCTGGTGATGTGATATGATAGGAAGCTGCTTCAGGGGAGGATCAGGTTGGGTGTTAGGGAAAGGTTCTTCACCAGCGGCTGGTGGGCATGGAACAGGCTGCCCAGGGCAGGGGTCACGGCACCGAGCTTGATGGAGTTCAAGAAGCATCTGGATAAAGCTCTGAGACATACGGTCTGATTTTTTGGGTGGTCCTTTGTGGAGCCAAGAGTTGGACTCAGTGATCCTTATGGGTCCCTTCCAACTTGAGGTATTCTATGACTTTATGATTCTGTGATCTCAAATAAAGAGAAATTCTGAGTGATGATATATTTAAAAGGCATTGTGGTTTCCTTTATCGTTGGTAATATTAGGTGTTTCAGCTAGTTGCTTTCTTTAAACTTTTAAAACCAAGGCCCACGTAAAAGTCGGCCCATATATTTGTGTCATAGAATGTGAACTTGGAAAAGTTAATCTTAAACATCTGTGTTTGAAATACTGAATGCAATCTAATGTGTCCAAGTAACTTGGGAAATATTCTCATTTTTAATGGCATAAAACATTTCTGTCTCCTTTAGGAAATAATAGAGAAAGGCAGTATTCTTTTCAGCTTTGTGTGAAATCAACAAGAGTATGGCTGTGAAATGTGGTCCCTTGTTGGGTCAGGTACAGTGCTGCACTAGCACAGCTGCATGGCATCCAAAGTCAGCTGTGCACCAAATCAAAATGTTTTCTCATCTTCCTTCTAAGACAGCAACCTGGGATCTGTGCATCACAGCATGCTTCACACAGTATGTGTGAAGATGTCTGAATAGGGGTCTCGTGCCTACTGGGAAGCCTGTAGCCACAGAAGGTATCTCAGCAGACATAAAATGTGCAAGGATTTCTAGTATTGCAGTGACTGCTTGTGTAAACCCTTAGTAGTTACATTCTGTTAAGAACACGTCACAAGTGTCTCCTGTTTTCAAAAGAAACTGCAGCTGTATAATTATTCCATGTTAAGCTCTAGTTTAACAATACTAGACAGAACTACTAGAAAATTGCTGTCACCTTTGTAATTCTGTATGTCTTTGACCCAGAGTCTCTGCACTTTTATATGCGCATAATTGCATCCATCTGCTGTGATGAGATCAAAGAATGGTTGTTTTAACTTTTGATCCAATATGAAGAAAGTGGTTGCACTAATTTGTCAGTTCAATGGCTCAGGATCATTCTTTGATTCTGCCTCTGATAACTGGGAGTTATATTGAAGTTTGTAAAATTAATACATTTTTAAAATTACTCTAATTGTATCACAACCATTTCAGCTTAAATGTTTTAAAATGTTTTTTAAAACATTTTTTCTTTTTGTCTGAAATGCAACACTGCTTCACAACTGACATTAACTCTCTCCTCCAAATCTGAACTTGAATCTTTAGGAGTTCGTAATCATTACTCAGTTAACTGGTCTCAGATAAATAAAGATGACAGAAGCAAATAAAGTCAAGTGCTAGAAGCATTTCCATTATTACACCTATGTGCAATACAGCAAGTCAGTATGTATTCATTCAGTACTAGTATTATTGCTTTACTCCTATTCTAAGTCAAGAGGAAGATGCTTTTGTCTATCCAAATAAATAAGAAATAAACATCAGCACGAAGGACACCAGACGAACATTCAGATCCATTCCTTCCTGTAGAATCCTGAGTTATGGAGACACATATGGTGTGTGAGTCTGTGCACCAACTTAAAGTCCAGAAAAGGGAATTGTCTCTCATATATGTTACTAGTTTCTGAATTTTCCAGTTATTGCCTTACAGCCTTTTTGCATTTTGTTCTCAACTGAAACACAAACTAGAACCAAGAAAAAACATCTTGCTTCAGGAGTAGACTTTTTTTTTTCTTCTTTGTTTCTTCCATGGGTGAAAATTAAAAATGCCACAACCCTGTCTGTATAGTGTAGTGGATATTCTTTACTGCTTGGATACCTTCTCTCTCATTAAGCATGTTCTGATACAGCTATGTTGGAGCTACTGGTAAAAATCTCTATACTCTAATTCTGGTGAAACAAAAATACCGAAGATATATAGTAACAAGACAAGACTGCCATTGAAGTGGCTATAGTTTTATGCCTTCCAGGAAAAATCTGCAGAGATTCAGAAGGGACTTTTCTTCAGCATAAACATTAGCAGGAGCACAGAAACCTAGATGTTGTGCAAACTACAGTTCTTCCACATGCCTGACATATTCTCTTTTGCAGTATGTAGATTTGATGCTGCTAGGCAATTGTTCATTTATCAGAAATTATTAAATCAGGAGGAAAGAAAACAAATCCTGTCTTTACAGTCTTCTGAGAAAAACACAGCAAACAAATGTGTATGTGCAAGTATGTAGTTTCTAAAATTGTGTTATCATGGATTTAGCTTGCAAGATAATAACCATCTTGGAATAAAATCATTTCTGAAGACCTTTATGATGGAAAGTGGTTCTTCCTTTCCTACTTTGAATGGATCCTGAGAAGTGGATGTACATTCAGGCCCACTGTGACATCTCTTCAAAGCTACTGCTGTGTCATTTGTGTAATTATGAAAAGGAAGTAATCAGTCTGAATAGGTACAAAGCTTATATTAAGCAATAAGGATTTCCAGAAAAAGCTTGGAAAGGATAATTCAAGTCTTTCCAAAAGAAAAAAGGCAAGAAGGAGGTGGAGTGAAAATAGAAATATTCCAACTGAAGTGGTGAGTTTCTTTTTGTATTTAACTGTGTTGATTGCCTGCCTTGGTCCTACTATGCCAAACAAAACTGTGATGACTCATACAGAGAACTCTTCTGTGCTATTTTTTTTCCATGTAAAATGAGTTGGAAAAAAAAAAAAAAAAGGTGTTTTATCTTTAGGTAGTACCCCCACAAAAGAACATGATTTGTTACACAAAAAGATGGTGGCCCCAATTTCTCCCAGAGATTAGGAAGTATGTTCTTCATGATGTCAAACTATTATGTAAATAAGGAAAGAAAAACAGGCAGTCAAAGTCTTTGAAGAGTTGCCCAGGAATGTAGAGAAGGAATGTAAAAGGATTTACTTTCTAGCCAGCAAGAAGTATTGAAGACAGGATTTGATATGTATTGGGATTTTGAACTGCAGTGTCTCCAACATAATTTCCTTAATAAAACTGTGTTAGTACCTGAATACTGTAGGGCAGAATTCTGTAGTCCTGAAGTGTAAAGTTGTGGGTACACAGACAAAAAACAAGGCTGTTAGGGCTGGTACTACAATCACTGATGATGGAAATAATCGTGTTGAACAAGAATGTGATTGTGTTCAACATATTTAGTGGCTTTAAATTAAAAAAAGTTAGATATTATTAGGTTAGATATTATAAAGAAATTCTTTACCCTGAGGACAGTGAGGTGCTGGCACAGGTTGCCCAGAGGAGCTCTGGATGCCCCTTCCCTGGAGATTTTCAAGGCCAAGTTGGTGGCAGCTCTGCCCTTGACAGGGGGTTTGGAACTGTGTGACAGTTAAAGTTCTTCGAACCCAAGTCATTCTGTTACAATTCTGTGATGAACCTTTACAACCTATTGTAAGGTGCCTGCTGTAGAACAGGGATTGGACTCCATGATCTTCTGAGGTCCCTTTCAATCCCTGCAATTCCGTGATTTCTGAAATATCAGTGGGAATGAAACTACACACATATGTGCTCATTGAGATATATTGTTTTAGATGCCTACCTTTAAGAATTGTATAATCTTCCTGCTTATTACTAATTCAAGTGCTTTTGTGTAACTTTTTAAAGACAGAAATAAGCAGAAGTATGCATTGTGATTATTATAAAAGTGTATTTGCCACATTGATGAAGGAGCAATTAGCACTGCTTTGACAGCAGATCACTGCATCTTCCCTGCCTTCCATGTAAATTGTGTAAAGTTATTGTTGCCATTTATTCGGAATGCTATACCCTCAGCTCCACACTACTGTGGAAGAGTACATAATGGCTTAACACCAAAAAATGAGTGTCTTCTGAATTGCAAAACCCCTCATTTAGTGAGAAATGCTTGGGATTCTGATTTCTGTTTGAACCAATGGAATCTAGACATCTAAATGATCTACTGCCAGTTCCTGCAAGTTTCTAAAGTGACTGGACACTTGAGTAGCTCAGCCATGGGAAAATTGGAACCTTTCTATGAGAGGTGCCTGGAGTCTCAGACTGCAGATTGCTCTCTGCAGGTGGGCCCTGGTTCCTGGAGGCACACTGTGTTCCATGCCACACTGGATATGAAACATAGAGCACAGCTCTTCTGAAAAGGACTTGTGGGTGTTGGCACAAGGCAAGCTGGATATGAGCCAGCAATATGGCCTTGCAGCCCAGAAAGCCAACCATATCCTGGGTTGCATCAGAAGAAGTGTGGCCAGGAGGTCGAAGAAGGTGATCCTGCCCCTCTGCTCTGTCCTGGTAAGACCACATGTGGAGTACTGTGTCTCAGTACAGGAGAGACATAGATCTGCATTCAGAGAAGGGCCACAAAAAGTGATCCAAGGGATGGAACGCCTCCCCTCTGAGGACAGGCTGAGAGCGTCAGGGCTGTTCAGGCTGGAGAAAGCTTCAAGGAGACCTGAGAGGGGTCTTTCGGTATCTAAAGGAGGGCTCTAAGACTTTAAGAGGGTCTGCTGTGATAGGACAAGAGGAAATGGTCTCAAACTAAGGGAGAGGAGATTTAGATTGGATCTACGAAGTTTTTTACTTTGCAAGTGGTTAGGCACTGACACGGGTTGCCCAGAGATTCAGTGGAAGCCCCATCCCTGGAGACACTGAAGGCCAGACTGGATGGGGCTCTGAGCACCCTGACTGAGCTGTAGGCGTCCCTGTTCATTGCGGGGCAGTTGGACTAGACGGCCTCTAAGGGTCCCTTCCAACTCAAATGATTCTAAGATTTTTTAATAACTGTGGCATGCGCGAAGTCTTCAGATTATCAGTCAGCTCTGACAGGTTTGTGAACACGATGTGAGCTGCCGGCTTGCTGGCTAACCCAACAAAAGATGAACAGAAAATACATAAGCCTCGACGTTTGTACACTGTAGGCATACGGCATGGATGTTCATGTAACAGCAAGGTGAACGGTTAGTTACTGTGTGACTGGTGGCATTTTCATAAATCGCATCCAGCCCTCTGGGAGCTGGGCATCGACTCAACTGCGATGGAATCGGGGGGTGGTCGCGCTCGCATTTCAATAACCCGGCGGAGGACGCGGGGAGCCGCGGGGTGAGAGCCGCCACCGGGAGGCGCTTCCAGGAGCACGGCAACGCCGCCGGGCAGGGCTTCTCCTCGGCACGACGCGCGGCGGCGGCCCCGCTGCCCACAGCGCCACCCGGGGCGCCGCTCCGCGCTGAGCCGCGTCTGGCGCGGGCTTGGCCGCGGCCGCCGTCGCGTTTTAGAAACGCAGCGTCGTGCTGTCAGCGGCGCAGCCGGGTGAACGAGCCTGAGCGTCACATCACCGGCACCGGGCTGCCGCGCGCGCCGCCCGTTCTGAACAGCAGCTCTTAAGAGGACGCGCGGACAGCTTCGGGAGCCGCTCCCCCCGCGCGCCTGTAACGCAGCGACCCGCGCACCGCTCCCGCCCGGCGCCTCACCGGCTGCGCGGCCGCAGCCCTCCTTAACCTGTTCCTTTAAGGGCCGCGGGGCGGGGTGGGGCGGGCGGCTCGCGGCCGCGCCGCCGCGTGCCATTGGCTGTCCGCAGCGCACCGGTGCCCGCCCCCTCCGCGCGCTGTTATGTCTGTGTCTCGGTGTCAGCCGAGCGGGCGGTGCGCATGCGCGGCGGGCGCCCATCCAGCCGGCGGGGCCGGGGCCAGCGCTGAGAGGGGGACGGCGCCGCCGTCGCGGCCGGCCGGGGGTCGGTGCGCTGCGAGGCGCGGAGGAGACGGAGGCAGCCGCCGCCGCCGCCGCAGAGCAGCACCGGGCCGGCAGAGGATGCCCGCCGCGCTCCCGCCGCTGCCGCCCTACGCGGCCGCCTCTGCGCCTTCATCTCCATGAATTAGCGCCGCGGGGTGGGGGCGGGGGCCGCGGCGAGCGCCCAGCGGAGCCGGCGCCCCAGGCATGGCCAGCGCGGTGAGTGCCCGGCCCGCTCCTCCTCGGTTCCGCTCTTTCTCCCCCGCTCCGGGCTCCCGGCTGCCGCTCGCGGCGCGCGGCATCTCCGGGCGCGGGGAGCGGGACCGTACCGCGACCGCGAAGCGGCTCCCGGCGCTGCGCCGGGTGGTGCCCGCGGCGCGGGCTCGGCTCTCGGGGCGCGCGTCCTCGGCCGCCCGCCCGGCGCTGACCGCCCGCCGCCTCTCCCCGCAGTGCGCCGTTCAGGTGAAGCTGGAGCTGGGGCACCGAGCCCAGGTCAGGAAGAAACCCACCGTGGAGGGCTTCACCCACGACTGGATGGTGTTCGTCCGCGGGCCCGAGCACAGCAACATCCAGCACTTCGTAGAGAAGGTCGTCTTCCACCTGCACGAGAGCTTCCCGAGGCCCAAGAGAGGTGAGGCTGTCCTGCGGAACGGGTGGCCGCCGAGCGCAGAACAAAAGCGGCGGCGCCGCGGGCCGCTCGTCGCCCTGCGCGGAGTCGAGGGATCCAGCCGCCCTCCCCGAGCCGCCGCCGCCGCCCGCGGGTCCGCGCCCTGGGCACCTGCGGCCGCGCGGGACGAGCGCCTCCGGGACCCGGCCCGCGCGTCGCTCCCGCAGGTAGGGACGGGGACGGCTCCGGACCGTCCTGCGCCGGGGCGCGTCGGGTTCGCGGCTGTGCCGCCCCGGCCCTTCGCCCTTCCCGCGCCGCCGATCCGGCGCTGATGAGAACTTGCGGAGCGGTGAGCGTGTGCGGCGCCCGGGCCCGTGCGGGAGGTGCGGCGGCCTTTTGTCTTCGGATCCGATCCGGTAGTGTCCTGAGCGCTGTGGCCGTTAGCGGAGGTAACGGTGTCAACAAAAGAAGGTGCTTTGTTTGTGAGAAGGTTTATGCACTCGTGTAGGCGCGATGGTTTGCAGTTGCCTTTCGTCGGATCGGTAGTCATTATTGTCACACAGAGCTCCTGCCGCTCCGTAGAATGACATCGTAAGGAGTCTGTTCTGCCCGGAGCTACCTGGGCGAAATCGGGCGTTCGCGAAGCGGAGGACGGGACTTTTCTCTGTATCGAACTGGGGAAGATTTTTTGAGGCAGGGTAAAAACGCACATTCTCATTTAATGTTTCTCAGTTCGAACTGGGACTTTCATATTTTTGCATTCGTTTTTTCTTTTTTCATTCCTCGAGGATATTTTGTTCCCTTTAACCAAATGAACTGTAAGAAATGCAAGACTTTGCTGTTGATATTCTCTTCCAGAATATATGCTATTATTTCTATTTTGTCATTGTAAAGCTGAGTACGGTTTTTTTTCAGTCTAGGTGAAAGCAGAAAGGTATTGCACAAATAGTTTTTTTAGTGGCATATATGCAGTACTACCACATTTGTGGTGAAATAAATTGCCCAAATTGCACAGTGAAGTCTTCCTTTCCTTCCTGTTTCCCGCTGTTCTTGTGCAGAAAAGCATGGCTTTAGACTGGTCTGAATAGCTTGGAAGAAAAACAGAATGGGTTTGAGAAGCCTGAATAGGCAAGGTAGCATTGTTTGTGCACAGCAGATGGGGTGGTGAAGCAGTGATAGAATGTAGGTTTAATACTTTGAAGTTCTGTGACTGCCTAGCTGATGCTTATGACACTCTCTGTTTTTATTACCTATTCTGTGTTTTCTTTTTTATTCTTGTCTGGCCTCAGGAGACATGACTTTGCAACCCAGGTTAGGAGTGATGTGGATCTTGGTAATAGAAATGTATTTGAGGACTTGTGCAAGTGAAAGATGGCATGGTTTGCTTCTGTGAATGCGTTGTGCCTCCAGCTGCTGAATTTAGTTATGCAGTCATTTAAGCTATTGTTTTAAAGTGTTTGGAGTTTTATTTATGTGCATCTTTTTCATGATGTGGCAACTGCTGGGAAAGATGCCAGCTTATATAGCTCGGGAGGGGACTTGTCATATTGTGATTGCACATGACTCAGATCACAGGATATGCTGTCTTTGGTGGGAGCAGTTGCAGTAAGACCAGATGGTGAGCACTCTGCTTGCTCCTAGGCTTTGCTTAGCCTCCTGAAACTGCAGGAGTGTGTGTGTGCTGGGGCAAGCACCAGAAATCTCAGGTCCTTGAAATCACAGTGGAAACGAGGAGCGCGGTGCTGTTGTGTTTGACTCATCTAGTATGCTTCCTTGTGTTTAATAGGCTGGTGCTGATATGTGCCCTGTAAATGGAAATGTTCTGTGTGTGTTTTTTTTAAATTCCAAATACAATTAAGATTTGGCCGATAATATTCTAGGTTTTCTTGCTTTGTAAGTCAGGGCTGTTAGCTTGATTCAACCTCAGGTAGCCTTCAACACTGTAGCTGAAGTGTTGCATGCTCACCAGGATTAATGTGTTTGCTAATATTGCTAGTCAAGCTACTTCTTCTCCATCACTATCCTGAAAGTTGTTACACACTTTAATCCTTTTCTATAAGCTAGCCTACCACTAGAAGATGCATGGTAAGTTCTCAGACTAATCCTGAACCGTGCTCTGAATGAGCAGAAGTGGGTATGCAACATGAATCAAAGCTAAGTGTCAGAATACTGATGAGCTGTAACACTGAACTTCTTGGTGAGTAATCTTTGTATCTCTGGATTATTGCTGTGAATAGCCACTCTAACATGTGTGCTTGCTAGAAAAAGTTCTAATTCATTAAGTGTATTTGTTAAACCCTCGGATCAATTCAAGAATAATAAATGAATAGGCAATCATAGGTTTTATTAGCTCATAATGTGTTTCTGCTGCCAGCTCAGTTTTTATTATTGGCAGTCATTCCAAACATCAAGGGAGGAGAGGAATTATTTTCTGAAGCAGCTTTTCAATGCACTTGCGTTGCGTGATCATGAGAATAGCTGTTTGAATGTCTGTTTGGCTTCAGCTCTGTTTTTGTTTCTCTCTTCTCCCTGAACCAGGATTTTGGATATAGTGGAGGCTGGTGGTCAGCCTGCAAACAAAGCTGTGCTCATATGTTTGCTCTACCAGTAGCTGCTGCATGCAAGCTGGGTCCAGTATGCTGAAATTGCATCATTTTTTAAGGTGGGAGCACAGTTAGGAATGGCGTTTGGCCTCTGGAGCACAGATAAGTGTGTGTGTGTGTGTGCAAGCAGGATAGGAAAGTGATGGTGACTGGCAGGGAACAATGTATGTATAAACTAGAGTGACCTAGAAGGAGTAAAGGAGTTTCATTCATCCTTCATTGTGTCTCACCTTAAAAACTTGAGCTTGGCAGTGGTTTCTTTGTTTTCTGTTGTTTGCCTTATGGTGACCAAGTGCTTCAGTTTGTCTTTGCACAAAGGAGCACACAGTTGTTCTCCTTGGTTTCCTGGTTCCCTGTGCTTTCACCCAAGCCTAAAGCATGTCTGTGGAGCAAAACATGCCTCTGGATTATAGTTAGTTTTGGTCCAATTAGTAAGCTGTTCAGAAAAGAGGAGCTGTTGCTCTTCTCTGATAATCTCTCTTCGGTGGCCAAGCAATTTAGAAATACTTTATTCCTTTTCTTATCTAGTGAATCTTGGTGCTCTACACCAGCAATTTGACTTGCTATTCATCTTGTAGCATTTCAGTAAGGGAAAGCATCTCTTGATACCCTTCAATGGTTTGTTTTAAGTACCTGTCAAAAACTACATTAGAACTGGTATGGTCTCAGGGGTTAAGTTCCTATTAAGTAGTGATACGTCTTGACAAACAAAATCTACCTGGAAAAGAGGTGAACTAGTACTTCTGAGTTAAGAACAGAGTGAAAATGCAGGTTTGGACACTGGAAGGTTTTAGCTTAGAAAGTGGAATGTGTTGCTTTTCTTTATGGTCCTGGGAGCAACAACTGTTACTACATCATGTGATACCACAAAACCGTCTTGCGTGATGGAAGTGGAACTGCTTATTATTCTGCCATAACATTCTTTAGAAAATCTGCATCTCTATTATTGACCTGTTGTTGTTGTGTGATTTCTGATAGAAATTTTAGTAGGAGCGTGCCTAAATAACCTAAGAATTTAATTGTAGTTCTTCTATTTTTTTTCCCCAGAGGTTTTTTTCTTCCTCCCATATCTTACCTAAGCCTAGCCACCAGATGTGATTGGATGGGAATTTCTTTTTCTGTCAGTCTTACAGGTACACTTTTGATACAGTACCAGGTTTGATACTGCAACATCATGGCAGGCATTGCTATTTTAACTTCAAAAGCATTGTTGGCTGAGGATTTGCTTATCAGTGGATTTCAGCTGCAGCTAGAGAGAACTTCTGATGTCTAGTGGACAGTTCTGTTTGTTTAACATGAAACTCTTGAGATTTAATGTAGCTACTACTTTAATAAGAGGCTGAAGTGCTTTGAGAGTATATTGGTGTTTTCAAGTGCAGTTTCTAATTCAGTCCAGCATAAGTTACAACAGCATTTCATAGTGTTCTTTCTCAAAGTGAATGAGAAGCAGCTGAATTTTCTGAAGCTCTCAAGTTTCATTATTACATGAGTGCCATCGCTAAGTACTGGCACCACTGACAATAAGATGCTACTTGTCTAGAAAAACCTTGTCCTAAGAAGTAATTTTATTTCTCTGATAAGTCTCTAAACATGTCAATGCCTTAGTTGAAAGTATACAGTGTAATAGACTTGATTCCTAGATTGAGCAGTATTGAACTGTTTTCTAAGTAAACAGATCTGGTGATCTATTTTCTCCTTCTTTAAAATCTACCATGCATATTTTGGCCCCCTTTATCAGAAGTGATGATGTGCTGCCTGGGATGACCTGCATTGAGTTTAGTTCAACTGAAGTTTAAATGGAAGACTGAAGTGTGATGGTCTGTCCTTACAGACAGGAATCAGTCACTGTGCAGTCTGTAGTACATCAGTGTAACAGTACATGTGAGTAACAAGACCTGCAATATTCTCAAGCATCACTAGGTTATGCTTTTTTAACTTTAATTTGCACATTTTTAATTGTGGTTGAACTGAGTGTTTTGTGGCTTTTATTTTCACTTTTCTGAATAGAATGCCTGGTTTCCTGCTAGATTTTTTTTTTTTTTTTTTTTTAATTATTCCTATAGAGCATGTTTCTGCAGGGGAGGATGCTGACCTCTGTCTGTTCTGACTGATTTCATAACCCTTAAGAAATGAGTCTAGGTTACTAGTGAAGGCCTATGGAATTTGTCTTGTGTCAATTTAATTTTAAATAGCATTTCATGGCTAATACAGTGTTTTTAGTTTAGGAAGTTGTGGCTAGGTCTCTTCTAAAGGTAGAATGTTGATACTCTGTAACTAAGACCCCAAGGTGTTAAAAGGAAGGAAATGAATTGTAGTTTCAGAACAATCATGAATCACAACACAGAACAATCATAAGGATATTCCGTGTAAGGTTAGATCTGCTGCATCTTCATAAGAGGAATGGGAAGATCTCAACATTGTTAAATCAGTAGACAGTTAAACTTATTAGCATTTACTCCAGAAAATGAAAACAACTGGGTTTGCTGTTTGTTGCTGTTAGTCTGTCTACTGCTGTGCAGTTTATATCCTTGGGGAAGTTAAAGTGGAGCAAAATTTTCTTTGTTTATTTTTAATATCCATGTATTTATTATTACAGGATAGATAAAATGAGCTCCAGATACAGTTAAGATTTTTTCCACCTAGTGCTCTGTAAGATGTTTAATTTGGTCAGTTACTCTTCATGGTACTGTTAAGAGTATAGGGACTGTTCTCTAATACAATGATATACACTGTGATTAGGGATTTCAGGTTGTTTTGGTTTTGATTTAGGCTTTGGAATGAAGTGCTAGAGAGTTATTCTGTTCTTTGTTGTGTTGCAATCTGTGGAAAAGACTAAAAACTTTACATAGATGATAACGCTCCGAGCAGACAAGGAAAGTGCAGATTAATTTATAAAGGCTTAATCCAGTCTGTAGGCTACTTCATTTTTTCTTAAATTCTTGTGCTGGACATCTGTACGTTTAAAACAGCTAGGTTTAGTTTGTAAGGGATTGTTCTACTTCTTTACTTCCCAGCAGTGATTGATGAATGTGTGAGAACAAAGTAACAATCGAATTCTAGCACTTATGTACGTTTACATGAAAATTATGTTCTACAGCAGGATGAGGAAACACTTGGCTTCTCATTGGAAATGTTATTTGTTTCTTGTTTGTTTGTTTTTCTTGTGGCTTTTCATTGTGGTTTCTTGTTCATGAAGGGGAGGAAGAACAGAGTGGTATTTCAAATATTTGTACTTAACTCTCTGCGTGGGAAATTAATTCTAAGTGCCTTTTACTGTCTGCAATTAGAAGATACAGCTAAAATATTAATACTTACTACTTAATATTAAAGGAATTTATTAAATGGTTCAAAAAACATAACATTGCTGGTTCAAACTTCTTTTAAAAAAAACAAAAACAACACCACCTTTGCTTTTTTCTGGTGTGCCATCTTTTTAATTGTACTGTGTTGCTTTTTTAAGCCACAATAGCAGATAAGTCTGTTGCTAGCAGGCTCAGCCAGTCATAGGTAAGTTTATTTCATCAGCTAGCTTGTGCTGCTGCCCCTGCGCAGAGCACTGGTGCAGAAGGATCTGCTCAGGGGAGCTCTGGCCTGTGCCTCGCTGTCGTTGCTGGACCATGCCTGCTGTGGCATTATGGCCTGCCACTGCTGCACCTCAGTGACTGAACAGGAGTATTATGAACACAGCGTATCTCTTGAAACAGGGGTTTTAGATAGCTGCTCTGTGTTGGTAGACTTGTGGCGGAAATTGAGTACTACTTCTGTGTATGTTTAGCGGGAGGCGTTATTTTACCTTTCACTTGCTAACTTCAGAGGACAAATAATCCAGAAAAGAGTGATGTTGAGATTCAGTTGAGACAGAACTACTTCCATAATATGTGCTGGAGGCTGGGAACTTTCGAGCTTTCCATTGTGTGTGGAAAGTGGGGCAGATCTGAAAATCTTTGTGGTAACTCAGAGGAGCCTTTCTGTTGAAAGAGGGCGAAGTCTTACTGGGGAGTTTTGCTTAGTAAGTGTTATCCTCTTAAATACGTAAATCTTGGTATTCAGTACTGGTCCAAAACTTAACAACAGTCTTTGTGCATAGAGTCTTACTTCAGGTGAGTGTTTTTCTAAAGCACTCGATAAAATCTGTTTATAGCATGGCTGTTCCAAAGTAGTCACAGCACTGACATCAAGCTTTACTGAAAAGCACCTTTAAAGTGAACAGCATATTCATAATTTTAAGCCATCACTGCAGTATTTTGGAGCGTGAACTTGGGGAAATAAGCAGGTAACAATATGCACAATTTTGTTGTTTTTAGTGAAATCCAGCATCTAGCTGTTCAGCCAACACCCAGCTGATGTCTTTTATTATCAGAAGGCCACACAGGCATTCAAGATACTGCTGATATTTAGGATATGTGCACAGTGTGTGCTCACTTGCTGTAGTCTTGGTGATTGGGATTATTGTTTTGCTTGTTCTTGCCTGTGAATCAAGGCCAACTGTATGGTACTGGGAGAAACAAAAAAAGTTTGGAATTCCGCTGCCAGCAGTTAAGTTTGTGCTGAACTCGCACCTGGATTTTGAGGGAGAGTTTTCACATGCTTGAAAACTAAACACTGACATTGCCTTAGTTGAGAGGCTGACCAGTGCCTCTCGAAGTACCAAAGCAGCAGCATAAAAACTCAAACCAGAGACATTTGACTCATATTAAAAAATAAGTGATGTCAAGAAATAAAGACATAATCTAATGATTATTGTGTATTGATTATGTATTGATTCCAGTAATATCTGGAAAGTAACAAGCATGTACAGCATTTGAAAAAAAAAAAAACAAAAACGTTTTTTGTAAAAACAATAAAACAAAACCCCAAAAAACCTGTTTCACTTAACTTTTCATTTAAAAATCCAGTCTTGAAGGAAATCTGTGTGCTACCTCAGTGGCAGAAAATCTCATGAATTCTGTAGTACGTGAAGATTATTGATATGTTTTGATGCTGCTTCTGTTACAGTTTTGCCTTAGTTGTAGTAGTCTGTTCTCATCTGTGATACAATTCATGTATTGTTATAATTTCAAATCCTTCTGACAATCAAACTACTAATTCGTTGCCTGGCTGTTACTCATTGCTATAGAATGTCTTTTTAAAGTTTGTGGTTTCTGTGAATTCCACTTGAACCTAGCAAATGCTCCAGAACAAGAAGTACAACTCTTGTAAATTTTTCCTCCTTTCTGTTGAGCCACATATTATCCCAATTCTGCAGAACACTGCATTGATGTCTCCTCAGCAAAAAAGGATTTTACCTGTAACTTGCAGTCTGCTTGGTAACTTGTTTGAGCTGGGCCAACAGAGGCAACAATAGGTTGCCTCTGACAATAGGTGTCCTTACTGACCAAAGAATAAAGATACTTTAGGGAGTTTGACTTCTCAGTCCAAGAATTTTTTCTTTTAAGGTTGGTCTTGGTGTGAGAACCAGTGCACTTCCTTGCTTAATAAAGAGATGACTGGAACACTTAAATGAGTTCTGTGTCTTGTGGAATTAGCCTTTTCTGTCTCCTGCTCATAAGTATGAGAAGGCAGCACTGTTACAGTCAACGTTTCTATTTACTGAACTAGCATCCTTTCTTACCAGGTGACTAGCTTTTAGTATTCTTTACAGCAAGTCTTTCCCATACTGCTTCAATAAATGCATGTCATTCTACTATAGAAAACTACCTGTAGCTGACTGTTAATAAATTTGTATTTGCATTTACTGTAAAGTGTTTCCCTGCAAGTTCTTTGGGGGCCTTTGGTAGTTGTGTAAATACACTAAGAGCAACTCTTGAATATAAATCGAATAAAATAGCCTGGCAACAGTATAGCTGATCAGTTTGCTTCTGCAGGCATTGCTGAGCTGTCATAGCACCACTCTTCTACTGAGTGGGTGGACATGAGAGTTGCCCTATCTATCCATCATTAATGCAGTACAGATAGCATTGGATCTCATTTGCCCCAGCAGGGAAGTAGGTTTTACTTCAGGACACCCCAGGAGGTCAGAAATAACTCCAGGGAAGCTGCAGTGACCTGCAGTCTTGGTGCTTCTGCAGGGAGCTTTGTGTAATGATATTCTATGTGAATTTGATTACTGCAGTTTTGTTGCTCAGACAAGCAGTGACCAAACAATTTTAATGGGATGATGAATTTCAGAAACCCACCACAAATACCAACATACACACACTTCTGACAAATATTGACCACATTTTTGAGTGGATTCCGTAGCTGTCAAGCAGTTCGAGTTGTTACACCTGCTGTGTTTAAATGCCTCTGCTTCAAGAAACCTGAAAGTATTTGTGAGATGCTGCACTTATTCAAAGTCTGTTTTTAAAGTGGTAGTCATCAGTTATTTTGGAATATATTTCAGGCTTTTTTGTTAAATGTTGAGCATGCTTTAGGGTATGGAATGGGAAATTTAATTTTTACTTGCAAAATTATTTCTAAACAAACTAGATGTCTCCATTGAAGGTACACAAGAGTGAAAATTTAAAATTTGACAGAAAGAAAGATTGTCAAATAAACTGTGTGATGATTTTTGTTTTCGTTAATCCTTTCCACTGCCTGGAAACGAAATAAAAACAATCTGGTTTCTATGGAGCAGAACTGCTTTAGGTTACTTAATTGAATTTTTGGTATTATAAAAGCAAAGTTAAACAATGGCTGCAGACAGCAAGTTCTGTAACAAAAGTTGCTTAGTTATACTCCTCTACTAGTACTGGTTTTTATAGATACTTCTATATTAATGGCTGAACTGCAAGTTTGCTGAAACTGGAGTACTATCAAAGTACTTGTTTGATTGACTTGATTTATATTTTGATTATACAGTCCAAATTGTCTGTCAGCTTCAGGTGAAATGTTTAAAAGCTTTTGGTTTCTCTTTTGTGTGTTTATGAATGGTTTGAATCTGGGAAGCTGTCAGTTTGTGTCTAGCCTACTGAAAATTCTATATTTTCGTTTTAGTTTCTTCCTTTGTATTCTGACCTGAAGTCTAGTTAACAGTAACTTCTTAATCTAAGTCTTGATTACTGTTTTTCGTATGTCCTTTAAATTATGCATTCAATATGTAAATGTTAAGGTTTAGCTATATAGTTACCATATAGTCCATAAATGTGTTTGTAGGTATTGTAGTGTTAGAAGCTTAACAGCTTATTTTTTTTTTCTGACTTGAACCGTAAGTGTTTTGGAATTCAATGCAGTGATTAGATCAGCGTGTTTGCCTTCAGGCATCAGTCATGTAATCTAAACTCTGCTGAAAATTTCTGTCACGTTACTTATTTGAAAATAATACTATTCCGTAAAAGAAAAACTGGCATCTATGTCATTGTTTGAAAAACAGGGAAGCAAATAAAGACTGGCATACAATGGGGCACTGAAGGTATGGCTTAGTTTACCTTCCTCTTCCTGCTTTCCAGACAGGGTTATCTTCTTTCAAACATTTTGTGCAGCCTGTTATACTTTCCATTAGTCTTAAGTAACTGGTCTCTAAACTATTTCTCTAATAAAATATTTTCACAGAGGCAATGTGGTGTCTCACCAGCTTAACAGTGAATCAGTGATAGAGCAAGTAAAAAACACAAAAGCTTTTAATCATGTAGCTGTGGTTCAAAGGCAACTCTTTTTCCTGCCAATGTTGAAAATAGTGGACTTCATTAAAATTAGGCAAAACTCTGCATGATCATGAGAGGTTGTTTCTTCAAAAGTGCCTTGAAAGAATGGAGGGGAAAATCAGGAAAAGGCATGGATTACAGTTCATTCCTTTTGTTTTGATTTCCGTGGGGACTTCATGAAACAACTCTTTCCTGTGCTAGAGATAGTCAGGTTTCTGTTTGTTCTTAAAAGGAAGGATTAGAACCAAAATTATGTATTTTGTTAGGTTGGTGTTAACTCTGTGTAGCACATGTTTTGCCTATGAATTTACTCAGTGTTGAAGAAAAGATGGGACAGGTATGCAGGAACATTCTGACCTTGTAGTGAGTAGATCATAAAACATCAGGTAAAAGTTTTCAGTTTTCTAGCAGAAGCCTGTGCGAATCATCCGCTACATGTTACAGTGGACTCCAGTTATCCCTATCTCTGCTTTCAGGAAAGCAGTGTTGACTTAAACAGTTTCTGTATGTTATCCATTCCCCGTAACAGTTAAGTCAGCTTAGTGTATTGATGTGAGGTAACAAACTTAGAATAGTTTTCTTATTTGGGCTAAAGGAATAATCAACTCTGGCTGGTACTTAACTGTAATCCATCTGCTTGAGTATTTCAGGTCTTATTAAGTTGTACTTCAATGAGGCAGAGAACTTTTCTTTTCAAACCCAACTGATGGGGATGATGCAAGGCTCATGAAAACTGTGGTGTATGGATTTCCTTACTGGGCCAGAAGAATATTTGAACAACTTTCCTTTCAAATATGATTATCCCAACAATAAGATCTTGATGCGTTCCTGTTAGAATGTCCAGGAATTGATGTTTCATCTACCCTTTGTCTTTTTGAAGTTAGTTTTTAGCATTTCCCCAAGATGGCTTTGAAGTTCTGTAGTTAAGCTGGGATATCAAAGGGCTAAAGGAATTCAGCCATAATTGTTTTATGGCTTGTCAGAAATCAGACCTATTTGTATAGGTAGCACAGAAAATAGCTGTTATTTGACAATTTGGTGCCATTTATCTCTAACATTTAAAAAAAAAAAAAGTTGAATAGGTATTTTGAAAACAGGAACTAAGTTGTAAATGAAAATTGCTTTTCTGTTTTCTCAAAGGAACAAGAAGGAAATAGTTCAGGAAACTTTTTATTGAAGTGAAGTTAATGAGGACCTGTCTACTTTAAGAATACATAATACTGTACTTGCTCTGTGAAACTGTGTTTGTTCTCATAGTACAAAAGCATGTAATCAAACATGCAGAATTAAAAGGACTTAATTGCTAAGTTGTCAGAAGAGTAAATTCATGGAAACTTATGCTGTAGCTGGAGTAAGTTTTCTAGGTGACTTAAAGTCTGGGAACTAGAAAGAAGTCATATTATGTTAGGAGTATGTGCATGATGCCCTTGCTTTCTGAAAATCTTACACTAAATTAATGACTAAGTATGATACAAGTCACTTCAGCTTAAGTGAAGACTGGAAAGTATAGTAGAATTCTTTCTCAGTTGCTTGGGGAAGACATCCTGGAGATGTGTTGGCTATCATACTTTAAAAAAAAAAAAAGGCACTGGGCCCCCCTAAATAATGAGTTTTTGAGTGTTTGTTGCTTTCCAATATGTTGACGTGCATCTGGTGACAGCAACTTTATTGTATTTGTCGTCTTTTTCTGTTAACTATATTAAGTTACTTAAGGGTTCTGATTAATGTTTATAAGTAACATAAGTGTGGGAGTCAGAGACATGGCCAACCTCTTTTCAGCAGTCAGTGAGGACAGGACAAGGGGAAACAGCCGCAAACTGGAGCACAGGAAGCTCTGCACCACATGCGAAGGAACTTCTTCATGGCAAGAGTGACAGAGCACTGGAACAGGCTGCCCAGGGAGGTTGTGGAGTCTCCTTCTGTGGAGATATTCAAGACCTGCCTGGACACCTACCTGTGCAGCCTGCTGCAGGGGCCTGCTTTGCAGGTGAGCTGGGCTCGATTATCTCTAGAGATCACTTCCAACCCCTACAATTCTGTAACTGTAAATTACCCTAGTGTTACAGTTTAAGGTGGCAGGCAGCTAGACACCGCAGAGCTGTTCGTTCATTAGCCCTGCAGTGGGATGGGGATGGAACTAGTAAGAAAAATGAAAGAACTCGAGGGATGAGACAATTAAATAGAAAATAAAAGTAAGGAAAACAAACAGGGAGGGGGAAAGAGTAGAAAAAGCTAACAAACAAACCCAGTAACAGCAAAAAGAGTCAACAAAACAGATGATTCACACTGAAGTTACTCATCACTAGCTGTCTGATGCCTAGATAGTCACAGAATGGCTTGGGTTGGGAGAGAATCACTTATTCTATGCTATCTCCATCATGCTTAGGTCTTAAAATTTCCACTACTTTTGTTATTTGCTGCTTCTGTGCTTTGATACCTGCAGAGAGATCATTCCCTTTGTCTCTGGACTGTCCCTTTAAAATGTCTGCTGAGATCATTTTAATCCTTGACTTTGGGCTCACTCTGTCATAATGGTCCTTCTAGACAGGAGAGATAATGTGCGGTGCTGGATTGTTGAATGCCAAAGCTCGCTTTCACAGAATCACAGAATCGTAGGGGTTGGAAGGGACCTCCAGAGATCATCGAGTCCAACCCCCCTGCCAAAGCAGGCTCCCTACATCAGGTCGCACAGGTAGGTGTCCAGGCGGGTCTTGAATATCTCCAGAGAAGGAGACTCCACCACCTCCCTGGGCAGCCTGTTCCAGTGCTCCGTCACCCTCACCGTAAAGAAGTTCTTGCGCACATTGGTGCGGAACTTCCTGTGCTCCAGCTTCTGGCCATTTCCCCTTGTCCTGTCTCCACACACTGCTGAAAAGAGTCTGGCCTCGCCACTCTGCCCCCCACACCTTAGATATTTATAGACCTGGATCAGGTCCCCTCTCAGTCTTCTCTTCTCAAGGCTAAACAGACCCAGTTCACTTAGTCTTTCTTCATAGGGGAGATGCTCCAGGCCCTTCACCATCTTTGTGGCTCTCTGCTGGACTCTTTCCAAGAGATCCCTGTCTTTTTTGTACTGGGGAGCCCAGAACTGGACACAGTACTCCAGATGAGGCCTTACCAGGGCAGAGTAGAGGGGGAGGATCACCTCCCTCGACCTGCTGGCCACGCTCTTTTTAATGCACCCCAGAATGCCATTGGCCTTTTTGGCCACAAGGGCACACTGCTGGCTCATGGCCAACCTGTCGTCCACCAGGACACCCAGGTCCCTCTCTGCAGAGCTCCTCTCCAGCAGGTCATCCCCCAGCCTGTACCGGTGCATGTAATTATTCCTCCCCAGATGCAAGACTCTACACTTGCTTTTGTTAAACCTCATCTGGTTTCTTACTGCCCAGCTCTCCAGCCTGTCCAGGTCTCGCTGAATGGCAGCACAGCCTTCAGGTGTGTCAGCCAATCCTCCCAACTTTGTATCATCAGCAAACTTGCTGAGGGTGGCCACCACTATCCCCTCATCAAGGTCATTGATGAAGATGTTGAGTAAGACCAGACGCAGCACCGACCCCTGGGGAACACCGCTGGTTACAGGTCTCCAACCAGACTCTGCACCGCCAATGACGACCCTCTGTGCTCTGCCAGTCAGCCAGTTCTCAACCCACCTCACTGTCCACTCATCTATCCCGCACTTCCTCAGCTTTGTTATAAGGATGTCGTGGGAGACAGTGTCAAATGCCTTGCTGAAATCAAGGTAGACTACATCCACTGCTCTCCCCCCATCCACCCAGCCAGTGACAACATCATAGAAGGCTACCAGGTTGGTCAAGCACGACCTCCGCCTGGTGAACCCGTGCTGACTACTCCTGATAACCTCCTTTTCTTCCAGTTGTCTGGAGATGGCATCCAGCACAATCTGTTCCATCACCTTTCCAGGGACAGAGGTGAGGCTGACTGGCCTGTAATTACCTGGATCTTCCTTCTTGCCCTTTTTGAAGACCGGAGTGACATTGGCTATCCTCCAGACTTCAGGCACCTCCCCCATTCTCCAAGACCTCTCAAAGATAATAGAGAGCAGTTCAGCAATCACCTCTGCCAGCTCCCTCAGCACCCGTGGATGCACCCCATCGGGTCCCATGGATTTATGAACATTGGTGTTGCCTAGGCGCTCTCGGACCGCCTCTTCCCTGACTAAAGTGAAGTCTTCCATTCCCCAGACCTTCTCACTAACCACCACTTTGGTCTCATCACTTTTATGCTGTACTGTTTCCATCAAGATTCATTCTCAGTACCACTGTATCAGTGTGTTACTGCTATAATGTCATTGATATGATGTATAATAAACATAGAAATTGACATCTAGCAAATGTGTGATTCAAATAATTGGATAGTTTCAGCTGAGATCAAATCCACTTGAGGTACGAGTTGGACTTCTCCATCATTTTGCATCACTCACTTTGTGTCTGTAGGTCCTCCATACCAAGGGTGCTTTATCTTCTTGTCATGCTTAATTGCAGCATATTCCACATTTATGGAAAACCTGTGCAAAGCGTGTCCATGGCCAAGTCCACCCATTGATTCTGAGCTCAGCCTTATGTTGCATCTCTTCCTCGATGTGTTGAGGTGTTGTAGGCCCACCAGCCTAGACATAATTCACCCTTATGTTCCAGTCCAGATCTATTGGAGCATCTAAAATCCCGACTCATTTGCTGATTGTTTTGATGTTCTTCAGCAGTCCAACTCTTGGATATGTGAGCATGCTTTTAGACCTGCTCACATGTGATTTGCTTTTGGAACCATCCTGTCTACTCAGGAAGCAATATCTTTCTACAATGCATCAGTCTTGATGGGTTTGCCATAGGAGTGTTGGAGGAGTTACCAGTACCTTGTTTAGAGGAGTGATGTGGAAAAGTATTCTCTGCAATACTGTTCCTTGGCTTGTGGTCATGTCAAGTGTTGGGAGACCTTCTTTCCTTCATTTAAAGCATTTGAAGATATGTGAATAAGTGTCAGGCTCTCCTAACTGACTCTAAATCCGCTGCCATGTCTGAAAATGTATCTATAAAGACATGGAACTGGATCTCATTTGTGAAAGTAACAAATCCAATTGCTAACTGATATAGTGCTGTGCAACTACAGAGGCATCAAGGCATTAGTGTTGCTCAGAGTCAGGACTATTGAGGTAGTTGGTACTTAGCTGGCAGTAGCCTCTGCTCTGTAAATAAAGCAGACCATACTCATCATGATGAGAGTAAAAAGTGTTCTAACCTGCGCGTGGGAATTTGAGGCCCATAAAAACAGGAGGGTGCACAGAATTCTACTGCAAAATTCTATTTTGATGCTCTTCCTGTGCTGCTGTAAGTGCGTGGTAACGTCCAAACTATTTTTATAATTCAGGTATGTCTGATTTTTTTTTTTTTTGTCCCTGCTCTTCCTGGTTCTCAAAAGCACCAGTGCCTCGATAGACAGTAATGATATCTTTAAAAAGAAATGAGGTTAATACAGCTGTATGCTGCTGGGCCTCACGTAATACATGCACAAATTTAGTACCTCTAATATTGGCCCACGTATGTGAATCTCACACTGTTAACTCTTCCTCTATGAAGGAAGGAGATTTTTCATATCTCATATGTTAATGCTATTCTTTCTGCTTGCTGGCACTCCTGCCATTTGTTCTGTATTAACATCTCTTTAGTGTCTTTTAGAAACAAAACATTATTGATTGCTTTACTAAACTGTTAAGTTTGTCTTGAATCCGTTATTTTTATATCTATTGATTTAAAGCTATTTGCTCTCAACAGTTTGTTTTTTGTCTGGTTTTGTTCTCAAGACTTTGTTGCTTCTACTCAGTTTGTCATTACTTGCTTGAATGTTCCCTTCTGTCTTGAGCTGTCTTGCTATATCTGCAGCTGTTCTGTCTTGTGTATATCTTCCATCTTCTCAAGCAGTGCTTGAATTTCAGTTCTTGGGCTTCTAATTGAGACAGTTATGTTGTTGCTGGCCTGGGATTATTCAGAAGTGGCTGATGAGGATTTGGATGCTGTGAACTTTGGTATTGAATGCTTTACCCAATTCCTTTTCAAAATTCATTTCCAGAAGTGGAAGCCATCTACTTGGCCTTCATCTTCTACTAGCAGGTGACATCTAACCAAGAACACCTAAGTAACTGGAAAACTTACTATAAAGCTTACTATTTAAAACTGTAATCTGATACATAAATTGTGTCTTCATAGGGTTATTTTGCAGTTCGCTTTTCTCCAGGTAACTCGTATGGAATGTGACAATGCTCTTGGTTGTTTGAGAGCCATGTAGCTTACACTGTTTTTGTTTCTCATCTTATTTACATTCTTAATTTTTAACTCTTTTAGCTGTAGAACAATGACAAATTGGAGACTTTGGATACGTCTTGAAATTCTTACACTTGTGGTGTACTAATTTTGACTGGAATATATGAAGGGAGGATTTCCACCTATAGCATGGCTATAGTCATTCCAGCACATTCCTACTAATGTGCTCTTAATTGGTTTGTGCTCTGAAAAAGGTTTCAATTAAAAGGTAGTGATGTTTATTCTGGTTGGTGAGCATGTCTGAACTGTATTAAGTACTCCAGAGAAGAAGTACTTCTGCTGCAGTTAGTAGTTGTAGTTTGCTTCTTTCTTCGTTGCATAAAGGGTGCCAAAGAGCTGTATGCAGCACACGGTAAGTGAAGTGTCTTTGTGAATACTCTGTTTAGTAACATCCCTGTTGTCAGCTCCTAAAACATAAACAATATGACATTTCTGGTTATTTTAGTCTTAATGCAATAGTTGAGGGAACCAGAGTTTTATTTTTCATTTTCTAGTTATGTTGCTAATGCAGTGTAGTTCCTAGAGAAAAATATGAAGTGTATCTGTTTTTGTTCTGAGCTTTGAATACCTGAGAAGCTTTAAATGGTAATGGATCATTACAAGAGTTCTTGTTGATACCATCCTTTCTAATGTGCTACAGCTATGCTGTTATTTTCTGTGTAAAGTTTATAGCAAAAAGGAACATAATTCCTTTTAAACATCTATAAAACAAAATACCTGGTGAAAAATGCAGGTTGTGAGCTTAACTATCAAGCTGAATTCCCATATGCCTTATCTTATTGTGCTTTAGGTAAGTCTGAAGGTATGTTCTTCCAGAGCAGCTTAGTACCTCCTATTAAAATTTTTTTTTGTCCTATTCCTCCTTCTCAAAGATGGTTGTGCTCTTCTGTATGTGAACTGCTGCTGTTTTTCATCTGACAGCGGTGCGAGCTGGACCTTCATTCAACAGGAAAGAATTTAAGTCCTTCCAACTACTTCTGATTCTGAGCTCTGGAGAAGTCATTTTCTATTGGGTTCATGGGCTGAAGTGACTGGCTGTAGAGCTACAGGCATCCAGTGCAAATGGGAGAGGTGGGAGTGAGTGGCTAAGAGCTGGAAACAAACTCAAGACTCCCTCTTCTGACTTGAAGTCAGAATAAGGTAGGATGCCTTGTTTAAAACAAAACATATCATCTGACTGTTTTAAAAATAATAATAATAATTGGTCTCCCTCCTGAAGATGGGCTATAATTAAAATACAACTTCACTTTTGATTTGGTTTGCCTCTGGTAAGTTTAACTGAATGAAAACTGTTAGGACTGGGAGTAATGGCATGAAGCTGCAGGGTGGGAGACATTTAAAAGCTCTTCAGTGAAAGGATGGTCAGACCCTGCAACAGGCTTCCCAGGGCAGTGGTCATGGCACTGAGCATGGCGTTCATGAAGCATTTGAACACAGCTCTCAGACATTTGGCTTAAATTTTGGGTGGTGCTGTATGGAGCCAAGAATTGATCTTCTCATTGCATGTATGTCTCTTTCAACTCAGAATATTCTGTGATTCTGTTCTATGATTGTTTCATGCTATAGTTGTTCTTTAAATGTTAATTTCTAAACAGAAACACAGGAGACCAGCACTGGCTGAAGCTTTATCTCAGTACAGGTATATAGTAATATAATAAAACTGCAGCTTTAACATTTTCTGCAGCAGAATTGATCCATATTAAAGCTGAATTAACTGTTCATTTTTTCTACATCAATTTGTACTTTAGAAACAGTCCTGATTCATAAAAGCAATAAAAACTTTTTGTTTCTGACAGTGAATGTTCTTATTGCTGATTACTTAACTTACACTAGCAGTGTATGTTTTGTAGATATTTGAAACTGAGAGGCTTTTTATTGCTGTCAAGTCTTAAAAAAAAAAAAAAAAAAAAAAAAAAAATTAGATTTCTTGCACTGTATTGCTTGCTTTTTTATGCTGCAGGCTATCATCTCTTAGACCCAAGAAAGTAAAACAAATTTGTTGGTCCTGAATCTGCAACACATTGGTGTAGGACTTCCAGTACTGCTTCCAGGACTTGTTATACCATATCAGACACATCTAATATCTCTTCAGTAATACTGAATCCAAGAAAAAAATGATGTTAGGAATCCTGTTTTTTTTTTCTTTTATACTGCTGGCAGTGGTAGGATTTGGATGGGTTAGAGTACTACAGACACCATTGCTTCATGCAGAGTTGAAGATTCTTGACAGTTGCTTGGCAAAAACTAAATGTTATTAGCAAAATGTGGAGCAGTGGCTGATTACTGTATATGTTTTTGAATCTACTGGTTCAAAAGCCTTTCGCACACATCTGTCTTCAAAATGCATTATTTTATGATTATATGATTTTTTTCCACACAGAAGCTTTCCATTACTTGTCTGTGACCTTATGTATGATTCAAAGTTGAGTTGCCTAACTAGCAATGCAAAAAACACCACAACCTTGACTTTCTGTTGCAGAGTGCAAACACAAGTGTTGGGAATGCTTTCTCACTAGTAAAGTTGGATATTATCTTCTATTAGCATTTTAACAGACAGAATAGTCCACTGCTTTCTGTTTTTGCTTGCTCCCAAACCACTGGTGTCCAAAAGACGGAAATGTAGGATATCAGATCAGAGTCATGGAGAGTTCTGGTGACATCAGGACTGACCTAACAAGCAAGTTCAGAATACACAGGCGGTCTACTTCAGCACTTTAGAAGCGGAGAAAGCTTTTCAGTTGGCATGTCTGAAAATTTCTTGCTCGGAATAGTTAACTGGCTTATCATGCATCTATAGTGATGTGAATGGGGCCAGATGCGGATGTTTTCTTCCAGGAAAGTTCATGTAACTGAATGTGAAGGGTTAGCTTCTGGTATTGGTGGCTGAAGATGCGGTAGAACCTTATATATTTGAAATACAGTTACTGACATATGAATATGCATATACTATATGTACAGTACTCAAAATATATTGAGTACTGGATGTTTGTAAACTTCATTATACAAAGTGTAGTAAGTTTATAAGAATGTAGCAGGTGGTTAACATGGAGAAACATAACCATAACTTAAGTACTGTTCAGTTTTGACCTTTTCACTACTAGAAAGACATTGAGGCCCTGGATTGTGTCCAGAGAAGGGCAATAAAGCTTTTGAGGGGTCTGGAGCACAGGTCTTATGAGGAGCAGCTGAGGGAGCTGGAATTGTTTAGTATGGAGAAGAGGAGGCTCAGGGGAAACCTTACACCTCTCTCCAACTAACTGAAAGGAGGTTGTGGAAGGTGGGGGTTGGCTTCTTCTCCCATTTAACTAGTGATAGAACTAGAGAGAATGGCTTCCTGCTGTGACAGGGGAGGTTCAGGTTGAATATTGGGAAAATTTCTTCTCCGAGAGAGTGGCCAGATGCTGGAATGGGCTGCCCTGGGAGGTGGCTGAGTCACTACCCATGGAGGTGTGCAAGAAACTTTTATAAGTTGTACTGAGGGACACAGTGAGGAAATGTTGGTGGCTGGTAAATGATTGGACTCGATGATCCTGGAAATCTTTTTTGGCCTTGGTGATTCTATGATTCCTGAGTCCTTCTTGCTGTTTTGGAAGACTGGAGTGATGTTGGATATCCTACAGTCTTCAGGCACCACTTCCAGTCTCTGTGGTCTTTCAAAAGCATTAGAAAGTGGTTTCACAGTCACTTCTGACAGCTTCCTCAGCTGGAACTATGGATCTGTGTGTATCAGATTTGCCTAGATGATCTCTAACTAGATACTCCTCAATTGAGGGCAATTCTTCCTTTCTCCAGACTCTCTCTCTTACCTTCAGGATTTGGAATTGCCAAAGGCCACCCTTAGCAGTAAAGACTTAAGTAAAGAAGGCATTTGTTTGGCAAAATTGGGGATTATATATTAAAGTAAATATTAAATATTAAAGAACAGATAACATATACTGGATTCTTTGTGGTGCACTGAAATGTTTGTGCCAGAATATGGATTTATTGAACTTACTTTTGGAAGTCTATCCTTATCTAACTTAATACAATTGCTGGAAGCAAAATTCAGACTGGAATATATATATATTTGTCAGCTGAGCGATGCCAGTATGATAAGCCTCAGAAAGAGGCAGATGGACAGTTTAGATATTTGTTGCTTGAGGTAACATAAGTATAAGGTAATGCTGAACACCATGCAACTGTGACCAGCATTGGCATCAGAGGGAAACGGTTAGAGTCTGGTCTGTATTTTTCCTTCCTCCCTCAATGTGAGTCTGTTTGAAGAGAAGCCTGTGGCAAGCAGAAGGTCTTATACTTTATTCATCAGTTAGTATTGCTGAACAATGGAAGGGCTAACTCTGTCACAAGACTCAGTGGTAACAAAAATACAGTTTTGCTGGTATCTTTTTTTCATAATGCAAAGCAGCAGTTCCTTAGTAAGAGCTTTCCTGGAACAACAAACACAGGACAAACAGCAGAAGCCAAGTGTATTGTAAGCAGTTTGCTTTGGGTGAGGCAATTTGGTCAGAAGATGGTTTGACTACTTCAGTTAGCTGGGCCAAAGAATCCAGTGGCTGACCATGTTCTAGGGAACAGAAGTATTTCAGATCTGCAAAGTTTTTCAACCAAAACCTATTAAAAACAACAACAAAGCCCACCACCACAAAAAATAACCCAATCAACTTGGATCCTTTTCATTGTCTTTTTTGTACTCATATTTCTATTTTTTAGTTTCCCTCTTTCATTCTGTCATGTCTAGGTGATAAACTACATATGAGAAGCTTGAGATTTGCAGAGATCTGAAAGACTCTCCCTTGCGAGAGGCAGATGATGATGAACATTGACAATTCTTTATTTAAAAAACAAAACAAATAGCAAACTGAAGGAATGAAGGTAGAGTTGTATGGAAACATACATTTATGTTTGTTAGGTGCAACTCTGTATCCAGGAATGATGGAGATGAATCAGGCCTTAATTTTTTTATTTTTTATTTATTTTTTTTCTGCTAGGTAGTGTTGACTGTGTCAGGGCTGCAATAAATTAAGGTCTGTCTGAGAGCCTCTTGTCTCTTGTCACTTCTTCTCACCAGGCTCAGTCAGTTTCTTGCAGAAAATAATTGAATGGACGGAAGTGGAAAGATTTGCTTTGCTATTTCATTTCAGCTTTTCTGGATGTTGCAGCTGAGCAATCAGCCTGCACATCTTTTCAACAAAAAGGGGAGGTGAGGAAAGAGGGCAAGTGAATTTTAAGGAAAAGACTCAGTGCCATATATTGTAAACACAGAAACTTAGAACATATATTTAAATCAGTCCTAGGCTATCAAAAGGTAAAGACTGTGTCTTACACATCTGATGTGAGTAATCCTGTTTTTAGTCTGTGCTGGAAACCCTTTTTTTGTATTCTGAGGATGTGATTAGACTTTCTCAGGAAACAAACTGTGAAAACTGCACAATAAATGATCTAGCAATTGGATGACTATGGTACTGAAAATTTCGATTGGATGTAAGATGGAAAAATTGTAACTTGATTCGTCACATATGAAGAAAGTGAACTTTGTTCTCAGATTTTCAGTAAAATGCTGGGTGTAGTAGAAGTTCTGCAGAAGAGTTTATCTGGTGAAAATTTTTAGGCTGTACTGTTTCATTGTTTTATTTTTTTTTTTTAATTTTTCTAAGATGATTGGGAGCAACAGCGTTTTGTAGTTTTTTGGTGGTAGTTCTTCATAGTGAAATGCAGGGCTGATGACTTCTTTCACATTGATAGGATTTTTAATTTAGTTATTATTTGTTGAAAATTAATGTTTGTTCATCAATTGTTCTCCTGGCTGGTTTGGCTTATTAAAGCCCTCTCCCTTTCTTCCTGTTGATGTGACTGTCATTCATAAGCTTTCTCATAGATACTATTTTTTTTTAAATAGATCATTTGTTTATTTTCTTGTTCCAAACTAGTAAGACAAAAACATGCAGACGTGATGAATCTTGGCTATGTTTCAGGAAGATGTGCTTAGCTAAGTGCTGATATTTTTGCTGTTTTCTTTATAGTGGCCTGTGAAATGTGAATAATCCTTACTCCTTGCCTTTCAGTATTAATGAGGATACTGAAACTACTTATCCAGCTTCATCCTACCACTTTCTCTCCTTTCATATTTCTTTTGCTCATCTCTGACAGTGTTCCAAATGAGAGATGGTCTTCAGACTGATCTGGGGAAGCTGAATCCTTCTTCCATTAAGATTAAAAGTCACTTCCTCAGCCATCTGTGGAGCATGTGCTTGGCCTTTTAAAATGGAAAAACTTGATGTTGGAGAGAAAACTGCCTAGCAAAAAACATATTGAGAAGAAAGGGGCTTTAACTTGTAGAAAAATGCTTTGTAGTAGAGATGGTGTTGAAAAGACCTTTGAATTTGTAGCTTAAGTGCATAGAAAATCCTTGAGACTTCTCACTGTCTGTGAAATTGCTGCAAAAAAAAAGAGTGTGCACAGTGTTTATGTAGTTGGGTTCCAATTTATTAATAAAGAAAAAGGAAGTTTATTTTCAAACCTCTGTTATAGTAAGACCAATGTACTGGGGAAGATAACTGAAACTTGCTCTTATAGTCAGGGAACTGTTCTCAATTTAACTTGTCTTCAGACCACACTGCTAAGTAGAGCAGACAAATGGGAAGTGTGAGCAACTTCAGACACCAAGTTGTGACTTGATTTGGTACTTAAGCACAAAGCAGTTTAATTTGCTTGTTTATAGGAGATGACACACAAGAGGCCTGCAAAACAGCATCATCCCTTTTTTATGACTGCTTTTATGCACTGCAGATGTATTCTAGGGTATGCTGCTAGTACATGTAGTGGAGCAGCTCTGTAGTTTCTTCAGCTTCTTCTAAATGTGGTGAAGGAAGGTGTGTAAGTGTAGTGGGTTGTCTTAGGCTGGACAGAAGTTATGTCCAAGACTGAGTATATATTCAGTATCATGTTGGGAAGGGAAGGGTAGTTGTTGCTTGGGTACATATATGTAAGGGAGAAAATGCCAGTGTTGTTTTTTATTTAGTGATAGGTAGTTAAATTCACTAATATAGGCATAGCTGAAGAGTTGAAGTAAGTGCAATCTTCCTTTTTCTGTTTTGATCTGTGTCTTGAGATTTATTTAATTGTAACAAAAATACATTCTTATCTGTTTGCTGAAGAGGCCATATTTGTGAGGGTTTTTAGAGGAATTATGATTCTTATAAGTATAATGTTTTCATAACTGCTGATTTTTGGATACTGTTCCTGAGGTTGAGTAAAGGTGGGAAGAATTTGGATTTTGCCAAGTTGACTTTGGAAGGCTGTAAAAATAAAACAACAGAAGTTAGGGATGGGGATAGAAGGTTGAAGAAGACTGGCACTGAACATAAACTTCAAGATGTCATGAATGCTAAATAAGGAGAGAACAGCTTGTGATAAATAATCTGATTTTCATTTTACCGCACACAGTTTCCTGGTCTGCTTTTTTCTTTTCTTAACTATAATTCTAATAGTTTTGAGAGTTAATCCTCAGAAATATATGGTTTATATTTTCAAAAATTGAAAACTTGAGTTAGGTTTGATTCATGAAGTCAGCAGTGGCATTTTACAGATGTGTCAGCTTGCAAGAAATATGATTTCTGAAAGCTTTAGTTGTTCAAGCTAATGTTTCCATGCCTTACATCTATTTGTGACACTTTTTTTCTCCAGGGCAAAAACTCTCCAAAAGTCATTTCTCTGCAGAAGGGCATGAAGTAATGTTTGAAAACTGTCTACCTGAGTAGCAACGGCTCTGCTGTTCTCTGGGAAACATACATTTTTCCATGCCTCTGAAGCACATGAATGAAACCTGGTGGAAGAAGTAGTTTTGATCTAGATACTTGTTTTTTGCTGTTCCAAATTCAGAAATTGTTCCACTTCTTCCTCTTGTGAATCCTTCAATTGAATCATATTTTTTTTACATGTGCTTCTTATGACACTTTCATTTCTCATTTGCTTTGCTCTTGTGTTTTTATGGCTAGATAGAAATTCTGCAATACAGTTCCCTACTATGTATGAAGATACGGAAGTGATTTTACTTATTTCATGGCTCTAGTAGTAGGCCCTATCTTCCATGGTGATAAGGAAAAAAATTTGTAAACTTTATCCCATTTTAACTTTTTTGAGTAAGAATAGTTCTGTGTGGGCATACAGAATATTCAATTCATTGTGTCTTAATGAATTATGTAAATCTATGTTTTTGTCCATTTTATACAAAAGGCAAGCCAGTATAAAAAGTAGTACTACCAAAAATATTTGAAGATTTTCCTTCAAATAAAAACACTGGAAACTCTTTACTGTTTCTCAAAATGTCTGAAATAGTGTTACATTTTCTACTGTTCTTTTGGAGATAACTTGCTGACTTATGACTGGCTTTTAAGTTACTTTATCAGTATGATCTACAAAATAATTTTCTAATTTATGAAGGCCACAGACATCTTTTTCATTATGTCAAGGACTGTCAATTATAACAATCTTTAATCTTGCTGGCAGTTACTCTTTACTACAACAGACCAGATGTTTAGAGAGGTTTGCAGCTGTAAGGAAGGTAAACTTCCTGCCCTGGCAGAAACTCAAGGATGGTGGAAAATATTCAAGATGGAGAACTGCAGTTAGAGTATTGTTTCAGAGGAAACCTTTCATCAGGTATGATTTTTATTAAAATGAATGTTGCATGCAAGCTTACGGTGTCATTACAGAATCACAGAATGGCCAGGGTTGGAAGGGACCTCAAGGATCACGAATCTCCAACCCCCCTGCCACATGCAGGGCCACCAACCTCCCCATTTAGACCAGGCTGCCCAGGGCCCCATCCAGTCTAGCTTTGAACACCTCCAGGGATGGGGCATCCACAACCTCTCTGGGCAGCCTGTTCCAGCACCTCACCACTCTCATAATAAAGAACTTCCCCTGACATCCGACCTAAATCTCCCCTCCCTCAACTTCAAACCATTTCTCCTCATCCTGCAGTTATCTACCCTTTCAAAGAGTTGATTCCCCTCCCTTCTGTAGGCTCCCGTTAGGAACTGAAATGCTGCAGTAAGGTCACCCTGCAGCCTTCTTTTCTCCAGGCTGAACAAGCCCAGCTCCCTCAGCCTGTCTTCATAGGGGAGGTGCTCCAGCTTCAGATCATCTTTTTGGCCCTCCTTTGGACCCTCTCCAACAGCTCCCTGTCATCTGTATAGATCTTCCTTTGAGCTTCCAGAGATGCTGAAAATATACAAACAGTATTTTAGTATGTGCTCTCCTAGATAGCATTTATTAAATAGTAAAATAGTGTGGAGTATTACTGGAAGAGAAACAAGTGCAGGATAGGTTCCTGTGTGATCATAAAGTTATTGGTATGAGGGTTTGAAGAAATCAAGTTCTTGCCATTACCTGTATTTACTCTGTGTAAGGAGAACTTCAGTGGATCTGATCTCCTTGGAACTGTAATAGAGAGGGGGTATGTAAGTGCTCAGAAAGAGTTTAAATATGTGTACATCTGCTGCAGAGAAGCTTAAGAGTTGATCGTGGATTAAGGATGAGAGGAAATAAATCCTAAGGAACATGATCATTAGCAAATGGGATTTGAACAGAGCCTCTTAATGAGACAATGGATTTGCACTCCGAAAGCCCAGCCATACTTACACTTACTAGTGTATGTAATTTAGTAATCTGGTAAAAGGTGGACAGCTGTTTAGAGGTGAAAGCAAGATATTTCCACCCATTCCTGAAATACAGCAACTCGCTGTCAGCAGTCTTCTGTACTGGCACACTAGTTACTGTTCTGCCTTCATTGCAGGGTTGCCAGTCTTGCTTTGAGGCTTTAGTGATGTAAATGGATATCTTTTTGCAGAACTAAAAACCTGAATGGATCTCTTTTCTTTTGGTAATACACTTCATTGAAAGATTGGGTTAGACAGGGTTGGTGATTATCTTAGAGGGTAAAGGGAAGGTTTTAAGTTGATTATCTCCAGATAGAATGTGTAAGTCAAGTAGTCCACTACTCTTATAAATAACCTTTATACAGTAAGTAAAAAGAAAAAAAAACACACACTGAAATGTATTTTCTGGGTTTTTTTCTTGGTTTGTTTTAAAATTTCATTTATAGGATGAGGAACAATGGTTACGTCACAGTCTGTGTAATTGTATCCATTGAAGCATTACCTTCAATACTAGAGAAGAGTTTTATCACTTTCAGTTCTCAATTAGCCTTCTCTGTGTTCTGTGTGGACTTTATGGCTATTCATGGAAATTGCAAACCAGCACATGAAACTTTCTGATATATTTCATCCAGCAACTTTGTCATATAGTGATCAAAGCTTCTAATACTGTAAAATTGTTTTGGTTTTGACCAGCTCACAGATGCACATGTGCACAAGTTCATAGCCAGTAGCACTGAAGCTGCAAATATGTTCTGCCATGCACAACCATTGATACTGTCATAAATTTAGAAGTTTATCTTTGTCAGAATAACTACGTGGGATTTCCATAAAGTCTTTCACAGGACTAATCATATTATCTTCCTCCTAGTATCTAACCAAGTATTTTTAGTGTCTCCTTTCTCTATCCATATGTCTAGGGTCAGCTGTGTGCTGTCTGTGTTTGTGTTCTAGCTTTCTCTGCCTTCACAGTTCATCTTCTCATAGAGTGAAAGATCTAGCTCTAACACTTGTGCATGGCTAATACAACAACAGAATGTCACAGATCTGCCTTACAGGAAAGTGTATACACACTACATGTTCTTCTCTCTTCTCTAAACAAATACATGGAAACATCTTTGGCATACTTGCAGCTTTACAGTCTCTCCTCAAGCCTTCTGTGGTCAATTAGAAGCTGGAGAATACATTTTCATTTACAGACAGATGATTGTTGTTGGAAGTTTACTGCTCTTAGAAGGAAAGAGATCTTTTCTGCCCTAGTCCTGGTCTTCATGTTTTTTTGAATGTTATTGACTGTGGTATTCTGGAGAGAACATCTTGATGAGGTTCTCTTTAAGATAAAGAATATTTTTTGACTTGTTTGCTTATTTGAACATCATATGAGATAGTTAAAGCAATGGTAGCTATTTCAGTTTTTAGCAAAGATTCTGTTGGATTCAGCTATGATAACACTTGAATATAGTCTGTGCATTCTGTGGGCAAATTTTCTTAGAGGTGGGTGTCTGAACCGTGAAGAGAGCCCAACTCTGCTGTGTGCTCAGTCCTAGGTCTCCCTACCAGATCAAGTGTGAAGGAAAGTCAATGGCCCATTCTCTGCTGTGGTTACACATTGCTGTAGGATGATATATTCATTTTAACTGTTCAGGAGAAGGGATTGAACTGTTACAAAGCAAGGAAGAAAACTTGTAAACACAAGCATTGCAAATCTTGTACTCGTTTCTTAGAATCACATACTACAGGTCTGTGGGCAAAACTGAGCTCAGAGACCTATAGGTCCTCCCGAGTATTTCTTTCTCCCTCTTCTCACTATACTCTTTTACTATCCAGCTGCTCTGAGGCCACATTCGAAAAGGCTCTAACTGCTGTTTACCTGTTTTTTTTGTTTTTTTTTTTTTAAACACAGCAAGCTTCTATGCCTAGAGGGCCTGTATGTGCTTGCACACAAAGGAAGTTCTTAACTGGCACTTGACCTGTTTCCCTCCTTGTAATCTCCTGACTGAAAGTTTCCTGCTTCTGTTACTCTGTTACTGTACCCTTTCTGGATTTAAAACATTCCTTTTCCAAAATAAAATTGCCACTTAATTTTTTTACCAGTAGACCTGTAGACATTCACCATACACTACTACTCTTGGCATATGAGCAGGCTTTGTCCGTTGCTGTGACGGCCAAGCTCAGCACTCTGAGCTGCCAGTGAGACTGTGCATGTTCTACCTTGCTTCAACATGGCTAAAGAGCGTGCATGCAAAACCTAACTCTGTCTAAACTGAATTATGGGATCATATTTACAGCCCCCTTCATTTTTTTCCCTATTTCCAGCAGTGTCCTTGACAGTCAGACTTCAGCAAAATTTACTTTATCTTCTCAGGACATTGAAGGCTACATTTGCGTCAGTCTAGGTTAAGTTCAGTGACCCGCACTATGTTTTCCTCTGTGCTGCCAGCGCCATGAAAAATGCATGCTATGTCCCTTAGTATGACTGTGCTGTGGACTGATTGATGTGTGGATTTACAGGGCATGCTTAGCTTGGTCTGTAGTACCTTTCTTAATCTCAAATGAGCAGGAGGTATGAAAATCACTTGTCCAGTTGAGGTGATAAAGAGATGCTAGTAGTTTCACTCCTGCAAACGAATCTGTAAACAGGTTTAAGGGGTTAGCTGCATTTTCTGACCACTTTTCATACAGTGCAAGGAGTAGTAGCAGGCAGGACACCTTTTCTCTGGAGGGCTTTAAATTGTCCTTTAAACAGTGAATGTCCTTCTACATTGACTGTACCAGATCTGTCACTTTCCTGGTCAGGCAATTCTAAACTCTTCAAGAAGTTAATCCTCTCATGTACGTTTCTTTTGTATTTTATAAGAGCATAGTAAATCACTAAGGATCAGCAGTTACTGTGTCCTTTCAGAATATCTTAAAGTTGTTCTATAATTAATTTTAATTATGCAAAAAAAGCACCGGTGACCTGACTATTAAATACCTGCAGGATAATTGTAGACTCTCTATGCAAGGAATATCTTTATTTCAGTAGAATGTGTTATGACTGCCAGGGTAATGCAATAACTGCTGACCATCAGGCAATTATGTTTATATTTTGGGACACTTAAAATGCAAGCTAAATGCATGTTCATCCCCTGCTAGATATTCCCATCCTTGATCCTAGCTGGGAGCCTACACTACATTTCTCATCCTTAGGAGACACATTCATTATCTTCATATGCTGTTAATAGTCCTTGTGATTTTAGCAGCGCTGCACACAGTTCAGCCCCTCCTCTCAAGCAATTTAAAAGCACAGCCACTGATTGATTTTATTACCCTACAGCAGAATGTAACCGAGGCTCCAGAGAAGTGAAGTTAGTGACTGGACTAGTCCCCAAGGCTGGCATGGCACGCATCCTTTACAGTAGAGGGAGATGGGAGCTGAACATTAACAACTTATGTGACTGAAAATATGCCTGTTAAGAATTTTTCAGTGGTCATATTAAAAAAAACAGTGCATTGTTAAATGTAAAAAGAAAAAAGGTACAACAATATTGTGTGGGCCCCAATACAGGAAGGACATGAAGCTGTTGGAGTGTGCCCAGAGGAGGGCCACAAAGATTATCAGAGAGCTGGAGCACCTCCCCTACAAGGATAAGCTGAAAAAGCTGGGCTTAGCAGCCTGGAGAAGAGAAGGCTCCAGGTGGACTCTATAGCAGTCTTCCAGTGCCTGCAGGAAGGCTGGGGAGAGGAATTTTATAAAGGAATGTAGTGACAGGACAAGGGGAAATGGCTTTAAACTGGAAGAGGGTAGATTTAGACTAGATATTAAGAAATTCTTTACTGTAGGGGTGGTGAGGCACTGGAACAGGTTGCCCTGAGAGGATGTCCCCTGCCTGGAAGGAAGCATTCAAGACCAGGCTGGATGGGGCTTTGAGCAACATGTCTAGTGGGAAGTGCCCCTTATAGGTCCCTCCCCTTATAGCAGGGAGGCTGAAACTAGATGATCTTAAAGGACCCATCCAACCCACTCTATGCTTTGTTGCTCCCATTATCTCTCACTTCATGCAATTGCTGAATTTTTTCTTAAATCATTACAGCTAAAATTTTTCAGGAGGTTGTGACAACTTCTTAAGATGGAGTACTTTTGAGGACTTTGAAGTTCAAGTTAAGTTGGCAAAGTAAAGCAGAAAGAGTAATAATAGAGTCACTTGCAATTGATATATTGAACATCCAAAAACTTTTGTTTCTGTGATTCATTTCCATTTATTTGTATGTGACGTGTATGTCAGGGCTGTCCATCCTGTTTATGAGTCGTTACCAAAAATTAGTATATTTTTCAGTGTATACTTCTATATTTTGCTTGGAGTTTGCTAGTTGTTTGGTGTTTTGTGTTTTCCATTAGCCTTCTAACCCTGATAACAGAGTTAAAAGTTTAGCTGCTCAAAATCAATTGTTTTTTGTTTTATCAGGTTATTGTTGTTCAACTTTCAGATGGCAGTCCCTCTACCGTAGAGCTTCTGTTTGAGGTGCTTGCTCAATAGTGGCATTTATTTATTTATTTATTTATTTATTTATTTATTTATTTATTTATACTGTGAAGACTTCCCTTAAAATTTTTACTTTGCTCTCTGATTGCGACCGGTCCTCTTTAACATCTTTGTCAATGACATCGATGATGGAATCGAGTGCACCCTCAGCAAGTTTGCTGACGACACCAAGCTGAGTGGTGCGGTTGACACGGTTGAAGGACAGGATGCCATTCAGAGGGACCTCGAGAGGCTAGAAAGGTGGGCCTGGGTGAACCTGATGAGGTTCAACACGGCAATGTGCAGAGTTTTGCACTTGGGCCGGAGGAATCCCAGGTATCCATACAAACTGGAAGGAGCGGTCCTTGAGAGCAGCCCTGCAGAGAAGGACCAGGGGGTCTTGATAGATGAAAAACTTAACATGAGCCAGCAGTGTGCCCTTGCGGCTCGGAAGGCAAATGGTATCTTGGGCTCCATCAGAAGAGGGGTGGCCAGCAGGGACAGGGAGGTGATTGTTCCCCTCTACTCTGCTCTTGTGAGGCCCCATCTGGAGTACTGCATCCAGGTGTGGAGCCCCCAGTACAAAAAAGACAGGGAGCTGTTGGAGAGGGTCCAGAGGAGAGCCACAAAGATGATCAGGGGACTGAAGCACCTCCCCTATAAAGACAGGCTGAGGGAGCTGGGCTTGTGCAGCCTGGAGAGAAGAAGGCTGTGGGGTGACCTCACTGCAGTCTTTCAGTACCTAAAGGGAGCCTACAAACAGCAGGGGAATCAACTCTTTGGAAGGGTTGATAACTGCAGGACAAGGGGAAACGGTTTTAAGTTGAGGGAGGGGAGATTTAGGTTGGACGTCAGGGGGAAATTCTTTACAGAGAGAGTGGTGAGGTACTGGAACAGGCTGCCCAGAGAGGTTGTGGATGCCCCATCCCTGGAGGTGTTCAAGGCCAGATTAGATGGGGCCCTGGGCAGCTAGGTCTAGCATTAGGTGGGAAGGTTGGTGGCCCTGCATGTGGAGGGGGGTTGGAGATTCATGATCCTTGAGGTCCCTTCCAACCCTGGCAATTCTGTGATGGGCTGGGCAATGCAAACCTGAACAGGAAATGCAATGAACTTGAGAACTCTTGTTTCAGCAGGGATCTTCATGACAGAGGAGAGTGACTTAGCTGTTTGCAAGTTGGCTATATATTGGCCATCAAAAGCTCTCTGGTGTGACAGAAAGAACGGGTCTGTTGTGCACTGTCAGCCGAAGAAGTGTTCAAAGGCAAGGTAAAAGCCATGCTGTACAGGAAATTAAATCACAGGGCAGGGAAGTGGAACTGGGCTGACTGCAGTCATTAATGCCTCTATAATGAGGGACCTACAAGGAATGTTACTCAGCAACTGTGATGTCCCTTGTGTGATGCCAATTAAATAACACAGATGTGGAATTTCAGACTGCTAGGATTTGGATACAAACAGAAAGGACTGAAGGTTTCTTGCAATGCAGAGATTAATTGTGGTGTCCTGGAGAGTGAGGAGTGGTTGAACTGTGCCTATATGAAAATCTGCTGAACAGTGTTACTTTAATATAAACCTGGAGAATTTGGTGTTGATTAAATAATTCTGGTTGACATTCTGAATGACAGGCTTTGATTGCTGAGATTATTATATATAGGTTCTGCTTTATTTTCTCCAAGAGCTATTGTACCACTTCCTGGGGTGTTGCTTTGGGAGCAGAATACACATAGGTCACTCTGAAAGTAATGCCTCATATTTATTTACATGGAAACTACAGGAGATAGAAAGAAATCAATAACAGTATTTAATGGAGCAAATTCTCAGCTATAGAATATGCTATTTTTCAACACAGTCACTACCACTAGAAATTTTTTTTTGCCAGTGAGGAACAAAAGCCTGCATGCTATGGTTATAAAAATATGCACCAGCAGAGGTGACCCATTGTTACCACTGCAGAAATCACCACTCACTGCCTCGCTGTGCTCATAGCCACTGTTTGGCAAGCATAAATGTTCAGTGAACGTCAGTGGGTGCCATTTTTTACTGATGAAGGAATTTAGTGCCGCCTCCTTTGCTTCATCTGCACTTCAATGTCAGACACGTTGTGTCAGAGCGCTCCTCTGCTGCCATCAGTCACATGGCAACAAGAAGTGGAATATTGGTGAGAAGGTTCAGCCTCTATTGCTGTAACACCCATATCTGCCTCTGGCACTGTGGGCCAACACAATAAAATAGGAGGCATACTTTCAGAGCAGACGTCACAGATCACTACTAGTCTGTTTATTTTCAAACTGTACAGTGTTGTAAATCCCTATTTTGGATTCATAGATGTGAATTTTTTTTGTTCTGCTTCCTTTCTTTTATTACTTACTCGTGTCCAATTATTAAATGACTGTCTAGGTAGGGTAGGTAATTTCTTTTCCAGTGGACTAAAAACTCAAGAACCATATCTTTCACAAATAAACAGTGCTATTTCTGCCCACCAAGCAGCTAAAGTAATGTACTATAGTTTGTTATTAAGCGTGTAATTTTCAGTGAAGGAAGTAGATAATTGTGGAAATGTGTGTTTAAGAGACCACATTTGGTGCCAAGAGAACCCATGTTTCCTCTTTTAGCAGCAGGGGATTTGAGGAGGAATAGCGCGCCTCACTGATCTCCAGCGGGTTATGTTTTCTTTTCCAAACCAGCCAGTGGGAAGTCTAGCTGAGATAGTGGCTGTCTTGTTATGCCAGTCTTTGGTGTAGAGGTGAAGGTGTCATGAGTTTACACTGAAGGGTGGCTGGAACGTTGAGAAAATTGTCTATTTAAAAGACAAGAAAAAAACACAAAAAGCTACTCTTTAAAAGCTGTGGATTTTTTTGATTGGGGGATTTCTTTTTCTACTTGTAGGCTTCTGAAAGAATTAAGTGTAGTTAAATTTTTAGCTTATTTTTGTTATTTCTAAAAACAAGTTTTTCAGTACTTTTTTTCCCTCCCAACTTTGTTCCCTAGTACATCAGAATGAATGTATTTTAGTGGAAAATAGTATCCCCCGTTTTCTAGGCCTTGTCCCAAACTCTGAAGGATCTCGAAGGGAGACAAGGAATGAACAGGTCGAGTTTCAGCGAGGGAAACAGTGCTACAAAAAGACATCAAAGTGCACTCTAACCTGATATTTCCAAACTAATGCTTTTTCATGTTTGAAAAGTTCAGCTACAAATATTACCTCTATGCAAGCATACTATTACAGGAAGTAATGCTGTGAGATGTCCGAGGTGTTGAGTTTATTTGAGATATATATGCCTGGCTCTGCAAAGTGTGGTGTTATATGCCAATAAGGAGAACATACAGTGTTAGTACTCCCCAGTGCAAGTTTTGTGTACACAAGCATCCTTCGGCCTATGTGTTGGTTGAGGACACAGTATCACCATTGCCATTCCCAATAATAACTACTTTTTGCAATGCTATGCTATCGATGCTGTTAGAAAACACTTCTCTGTTTCTATGTTTGTGTGTGTGATTTTAAAATTCGGTGTTATTCCTGTATAATACAGGATTTTATCTTCCTTATAGACCTGAGTAATTCTTGTATTTTAATGCTAAATTCAGCTTTGTTCAGCTGTGTAAATGTGGAAGATGAGACCAAGGAAAATAGGATTTGAATTTATAATTGATTTTTCTTTTTCAGGATGTGAACTATACTTTAATTTCCTTTACTTTGCTAAGTGAAAAAGCTGGCAGAGGGGCTGCCCGTGTAAATACTTCTTAGCCTCTCTGATGTGAAACAGTGGATAGTTACCACTACCTTCAGCAGCTTGTACATGTAAGCTGTTTGTTTTTTGCACTGTGGTTCCTTTGAAGTTAGCCTGTGTAATAATTCAGCGCATAGGAGCATATACTGAACACTCAACTGAAGGCAGTTTCATTCTTTTAATGAAGAATTCAGTACCAGTATGAGTTTGGGTTGTGTTTTCAGAGGTTCACTGAGGCTTATTGTGGAGGGAAAACTGTTGCGTTATCTAGCATTTATATTACCCATGTCTGTGTCATACAAGAAAATGTACTAAAAAGTAAATGTTACTTTGGGTATATACAATTGTAATTGATTCATTGCCATTTTCAGCAAATTCTTTCAAATATGTAAATGAAATTCTGTGATTGTTAAATCAAAGTTCTTTAAAATTTAAACAGTACTTCTAAGAGACATAAAATGAGCAGTTCTTTGGTAATGTTTCTGATGTGATCAAAGGAAGAAAGGTGTTCTTTTGATGGGTTTGAGTCTCTCCCTCTGACTCCACCCCTTGATGTGTCACAACTAGGAGGTTTGTGAAGTCAGTTGTCACTTGTCCATCGCAGAGCTCACCTGAACACTTCCATATGGCATGCTGCTTATGTTTCAGGGAGCATCTTGAGTGTGGGAAGATATGGCAGTGCCTGTAAATGAACTCCATAATGAAATTCTGCCCATAGTCTTCTTAATTATGCTCCTCGTTTATGCTTTCCGTACTTCTGAGGATGCTTTGTGGTGGGCAGTTCTCTTCTTCACAGTTTTTGCTATGGGCAACCTTTCTCATTTTGACAATTAACCTTTAAAAAGGAAAAAGGAAAAAAAAAAAAAAACCAACAAAAACAAAGCAGTCAGACTCTTAAGAGAATAAGAGAAGAAAACAGAATTCTCCTGTTTGTAAATCTTCAAGACATTAAGGAATTTAAATCAAGAAAACAATAGGAGAGAGCTTGTAAGTGATTCCTCTTGTGAAGAAGGTTAGTATTTTTGCTTAAGAGGAAGAATCCTCCAATAAGTGTTTCGGCTCAAACCTTGTGAAACGTGGGAAGGGCTGTTGTCAGGGGGAAATGCCAGCTTTGATGAAGACCTAGCACATTGGTGTGATACTTCTGCTTTGGTCTTGTGATCACTCTTTTTCTAATATCTCTTATTTATGGGGTTTTGAGAACATGGATTAATCAGATGCCAGAACTACACTGATGTCTGAAAAGTGGGTTTTGCTGTTCCTTCTTTCTCACTCCCTGTTCCTTCTTTCTCACTCCCCCTTCAGCCTCTGTGAAAACATGCTGCTTGGAGTTACTAGGTGGGATAAGAGGTGGAGAAGCAAATGAGCAAGCTTTAGGAATATTCTCTTCTTTTGATGTGAATTATGAAAAAAGTCAGTGTTCTAAAATTACCAGCTTTCTGAATTTGTCTACTTAAAATATGCTGACTTACTAAAAGCTTTTGATGTGCTTGAACCATCATGGCTACAACTCACTGTGTTCCTGCAGTACACTTGTTAAAATGAATGTTTAGATAACATGGGTTACTTTTTTCTTAAAAATAAAAACATGCTTCTCAAAACTAGGATAAATTATTTTTGAAGCATGGAAGTAGAAACTTTCTTGTAACGCTTGCAGTTCATCAGTAGAATCCCTATCTTTACATCTATCTTTATATTGATGTTAGATACAGGGGAGGTTAGGAAAGCGTTATCCTTGTTAAGCTTCTCTGATTGTTTTAGTCAGCATCTTGGTTGTAACATGGAATGATACTTGAGAAATTTTTAGTATAGCCTAAAAAGAAAGCATGGTAATGAAACAGGCCTGCATTAGCATATAGATGTAAAGACTTTAAGTGGTAACTGCCATCTCGGCAATATGTATACGCAGTGTTTGGAAGTTTCTTCTTTCCAGCTGTGTCTTTTGCTTGATTGACAGGTTACTTTTATTGTCAGATAGCTCAGATGTGTTGTAGTGTTGGTAGCAGATGAAGAATGTAAAATAAAAAGCTGTTGGGAATATACTACTTAAGTAGTGAATTGAAGAGCTGATTGGCTTCATCTGCTTTACCTCTCTGAAGAGCTGCTGAAGGCAGTAGTCTTTCAGCAGGTTTTTAAAATTTCAGAAGTTTTATCTCTTAGCATCAGTAAAATGGATAGGAAGTATAGTGTAGAACATTTATAGATGAGATTAGTTAAACCCTGGTAAATAAATTTAAATTAAAATCCTTAGAAATCAAGATGAATGTCAGGCAAAGCAGATTCTTTCAATCAATGCACCCTGGCACTTCAGTGTTGGCTTACTCACGAAAGTAAAGGAAGTAAAGAAAATTCACTAGAGTGAAGTTTAAATTTAGCATAAAAGACGATGATTTAGAATTTCACTTAGATGTAAGGGACTTAACACAAAAGGAAGAGATGGCCACCACCTCTCTTATAAACAAATATCTAGAAAAGATTTCTGTTGAATTTGTGAAACTGCATCAAAATAGGAGTTTTCTCTCCCTGCAAAGTTGCATATCTTGTTTTATTCCTTTTTTTAAATGTAGCTTCTGTTCTTTCTTCCTCATGCATTGTGTGAGCAGTGTGAAGAGTGCATAGTCTTTGAGACAGGTTCTGTCAGTCTGCTACGGACCAAAAAAATTGGGAAGAACCTTGCGTAACTGAAAAGGAAAATCTTCATTGAATAGGAGAAGATAGGAACAGGGACAGTAGTGGAAATAATGCTCATAGAGAAATTGAGGTAATCTGAAGTCGAGAACGGGAACCAACAGTGTGAAACTTTTTTTTTGGTTGTGAATATGACTTTTCCATACCTTCTGGGAAAGACAGTTTTATCTTTCTCCGTCATAGATGATCTGCTTTTTTTCAACTATTGTGAGTGGACATCAATTCAAGTATCTCCAATACACTGGGGCATAATTCTCCATTAAAAAAACATAGAGTTTTCTCTGTATACATTTATGTATACATTATGATTTTCCAAAAGTTAGAAATGTATTAGGAATGTACCTTTGAAAGTGTTTGCTATAGATCCTGAAGGTTAAAATAATGCCAGTGAGCTGTTAATGCTTCTTAGGAGATTAATGTGGTTGTGAGCATTCGTCCTTCAATTAAAAAGCAATTGTGAAAATTAAAATGACCACTTTAATCTGTAGTTTTATGTGGAAAATATCTTTATAGCATCTATTTCATTCTGTTCAGCAAGTTTGTGACCATATAACATGCCTTCCATGCTTGAGATTACTGTGTCTGGCAGTCCACAGGATGATTTGCAGGTTGGTGAACAGTGGAGAGAGGCAGAGTGAAGGTCAGCTGAATGGCTAAGTGAAAGGCTGGCTGAATGAAATCCAGTGCATGGAAACAGGAAGTAAGGGCAGAAGTTTGGAGTCAGAGACAAGTTAGCAGGGAATAAGTAGCTGGCCATCTCTTGCACTAGTCTGATTAGAAACATATCCTCATGCATTGGGCCGTTCAAAATACAAGGCTGGCACATTTTCCTGACTAGTTTTTCGAAGTGACTGTGGACAAGCTTGATAGAAAACAGTTTTGGAAGGTAGCAGTTACAGTGCAATAACAGAGGCCCATAAGGCAGTAATAAAGGCCTTCAAGGGATTTAGAATAACAATTTGACATGCTGAAAAGCCTTACTGTTGCCTAAAGAAGACTGAAAATCCTCCAAAAAGTTTACCAAAACTGATTTACGGAGAGTGAGGAGGAGAGAGAAGCATGTGTTTGTAGTGACCTTGGAACTGAACACTGGCTTATGGGATTTGATGGGAATGGTTTGCAGGCCAGAGAAATAAAAAGCATGTGTAGTGAGCATACAGTTACATTTGGTTGAAATGAGAACAGAACATTAGTGCTTAAAGTTCTTTGCACTTTTTTGTAACTACAAACATTGTGATTGTTATTTGGTTGCTAGAGTTGTTCTTTTCAGTTGTAAAAGATTTCTTAAGGATCTGAAAATAAATGAGGGAACAGCTCGGCATAATGATCGTACATTCTCTTTTGATGTCCTTGGAATGGCTTTTCTTTTTTGTTTGCTTCATACCAAAATATGGCTGTGCCACTAAGCTTTTTGTAATGAATTCATAAAGGAAATGGGAAAGGTGTGGGAGAACAGTGTATGCAGTGTATATTGAGAATGGTATTTTTCACTGGATGTGTTTACCAGCTTATGTGGACTGCAACAAGATAAAAATTTGGAAGTGACCAGTACTGTGGAAGCCATGTACTGGGACATTTTAACACCTACTGCCTGGTGTATGTGCACAGTTGAACAGGGAATCAGAGTTCTTCAGACTTAGTTGCTTATTACACATCTCTGAGTAAGTTATTCCGTTTTTCACATCTCTCTTTCTATAATAGAGCTTTAGGAAAGGTGCCACAAGACTAAACCCTCCTCATCCTACCCCTCCCTCTCTGCTGTTGGAAGTTTTGACCAGTTATATCTGGAGATGTGTCTTTACTGCTAGCTGAGGTCTCAACTCTTTCTTCTGGTGTTTAAGTGTTCAAGTCCCTGACTTCACAGACAAACAGAGATGATGTTTAAGTATGATGATAGCCCATCTGTATGCTCCCTATGGATCACCAAGAAATGTTGGTATTTCCTATTCATCTTGTTTCTCAAAGCAACCGGGGATAGTTCTGGGAAAGAACTTACTAGAAAATATTGGTTACAAAAAGTGAGCAAAGAACTATGTTCTAGTATGGACAGTGAGATGAAAAGGCACAAAGCCTGTTTAAGAATAAACTTCACAAATTGTGTTTGTATTGCATGTTTCACAGCAAGCCTCACTCAATAGGTTAGCCTGATTGTGTGTTATATTCCTGTGCTGAAGCACTGCAGAGTCTGTGATATAATCAGAACTATTAATTGGAGAAAACTATTGGAAAATTTGCCTTTTACACAGAGTTGAGGATCACGTGGAATTTTGATCACTTTTTGTTAAATGCTGTAGATAGAACAATATCGATGTTAAGATGAAAACAGTTTCTATGATGGCTATCAAAGACAGATGATAAAAGTAGATTATGCAAGACTCAATGTTCCTGGTTTACCTTTTGACCTTTAGCCTTTTAAAGGTAGTGGTACTGCCTTTGGCAGAAAATCCCTACTGATAGAACATCTTATTTATTACGTGTTATAATAAGGTAGTTGCAATTGTAAAAACATATTCTCCTAGTGGGTGTCACTGACTGTAGGGAGTAGGATGGGGAGAGAAAGTGTGTGCGTGTGTATTCATTCTTTCTTGTCCACAGCATAAACAACTGTATAAACACAGCAAAAACTATGATCTGTGCTAAACTCTAACGATGCTATCACTGAATTCTGTTTTGCAGTTACTACAAAACAATGTGAATGCTGCGCTAAATCTGCATGATTACATTTGCCAGCATCTTGTGGTTGTAGCTGAAAGCCAACAAGCATTAACTCAAGCATGTACACCTTTTCTGACATAAAATACAGAATAAAACAAATAGTATAACATGAACCAGAAAAATCAAGAGTAGAAAATGTCACACTCAGATGCAAGACCAACAGATTAACAGCTTTTTACTCTTGCCTGAATACATGCTCAGTCAATTGTATAAATTAACACAGATCTGTGTTGGATTGTTGTTGTTGTTGTTAGGGAAAGAAACTCATTTGAACTAACTTGCTACAGAGCTTGCAGGGGATAACTCACTATTTTTTTTTTCTTCAGATTAATTGCATGGCTCTATTATGTGATGAGATTTTCTTCTTTAGCTGCAGACTTCGTGAATAGAAACTTTAGTGCCTGTTAGACTAATTTGGATCAAGTAGGTTGTAAAGGAACAGTGCTTCTTTGAGCACCACTGGTTTGTAGAAATGTACAATGTGTGCTGAAATTCTGTGTGAAAGTGAGTGGAAGTTTTGGGCTTGTAAAAGATATGTAATATGTGATTTTAAATTTTACCAGCAGTTACTGATCATAGTAGTCCTAAATATTTAGAGGAGAGAATATTTAGTTGAGGCTAAAATTATAACTGTATTGACTTAAGTTTCATTTACTGGAGACTGCGCATCAGAATTTCTTGGAAGCTTCATAGAATGACAGAATGGCCTGGGTTGAAAAGAACCACAATGATCATCTAGTTTCAAACCCCTTACTATGTTCAGTATCACCAACCGCTAGACCAAGCTGCCCAGAGCCATATCCAGCCTGGTCCTGAATGTCTCCAGGGATGGGGCATCCACAGCCTCCTTGGGCAACTTGTTCCAGTGCTTCACTCTGAGTGATAAACTTCTTCCTAATACCTAACCTTAACCTCTCCTGTCTCAGTTTGAAACCATTCCCCCTTGTCCTGTCACTATCCACCCTTTTAAATAGTTGTATCCCTTCCTGTTTATACACTCCCTTCAAATACTGTTTCTGTTTTTATTATGAGTTTCTATTTGTCTTAAGTTTGCTGGGTCAGGATCTCTGGGTGATGGGTGGTTTTTTTTTTTGTTTTTTTTTGAGTAGTTTGGACTTTAATTCTTCTTATGGGATCTCCCCAGGCTGTCACTGCATAAATAATATAGTTTATCAATCTGACTTAATTTCTTAATATCACTGTGTTCTTCAAAAAATAACTTTAGATTTGGTAGGTGACCACCATCAATATCATTGTGCATGCCTGGTGCTGTTTAACTGATATGGTGGAACTGTTTTGTCATGGGAGAGCTTCAAAAGTGTTACATTGGCTGGATTTGTAGGTAGTGGTTTATTGAATCAACTTATATTGTTAGAAAATGAATTTGTCGAGTCATCCCCTGCTTGTATTGCTATTTCACCAGGATGTGTATACAAACTGGAGAATATCAACTGCGCTTATAGTGATGTCTGTATGGGTTTAATTGACAGATGGTGAGGTAGGTGTAAAAGGAATATTCTCCAGCATTCTCCACCATAATCAAGAAGTGGAGAGCATGACTGATAGCATTTGGTGTTTGTTATTAGATTTCCTGCATAATGTGCAAGCTGCAAATAATGGCATTGGGAGATGACCACCTACAGCCTTCCCATGAAGTGGAAAATAGTTTGCTTTGTTTTGGACTAATATAAAAGACAATTATATAATTATTATATCTGCATAGAAAACAAAGAAATTTTTTTTTTGCAGTCCAGTATTGTAAGCTCTGCTGTAGAAGGAAAAGTGAGAAGTCACAGTTGAATGGTTTTAAATGAACAAAAATTGATACTTCCAGCTTGCCACTGAATTGTTCTTTCCTCATTCCTTTTATATCTGAAGGTTAGACTTTCACAATTAGAAAACAATATCAAACTTTGTATTCATTTGCTTACTTAGTGAAAGTATATTCATCACATGATGGGCGTTTAGGATGTATGGAACATGCACTTCCACAGCTGTTAAGATGCAGATATCCACATGGGTGATATCCTCTGTGCAGACAGCTGCACACACAAATTGTAAAAGGGAGAAAGTATTGCAAAACGTATTTCAACATCAGTTTTTCTAGGGTATTTGCTAAAGTGAGTGGAAGGAGGTCAGGGATGGAATTTGTGTTTTTGCAAGTGAACAGAGAATTCACAGCAGCGTTTTTTCTGGCACATAGAGACTAGCCTGTTTCAACAGTAACATTAAAGAATTGGAATTATGTGGATAAAGCTGTAGGATGAAAAGCAATATGAGATTGGGAAAATGAAGAGGAAACTGCTTGTTTTTTTTTTTTTTTTTTTTAAATCTAAGCTGCTGTTCCAGCCTAGAACAGAGGGGAAGAATACATTGTATAGCTCGTCCTTACTCTGCATCTTGCTGCTGTTGATGCTTTGGGCATTGCTAATGTCTTGACTGAAAATGGGATAATTTTTGAACACATGTTGTAATTATCTATATTAAGAACACAATAGGAAATCTTGGCGGTTAGATAAGACAGTGAATGGTGTGTGACAGGAAGATGCTTTTAGGGCTGTGATAGTGCTTTACTTTTAAAATCAGTGCTTAATTCTGCTGCTTTCTGCCTTTTATAGCCTGCAGTACAATGTGCTGTGTTCCACTGTCCCTTGTGCTATTGTTCACGCTGGATGCAATACATGGTAATGATGGTAAAATCACAATTACTGCAGCTACCCTTATGACAGATAATTACTTTGTCTGTAGACAACATTAACTCTCCCCTCCAAGCATAAAATGTGGAAAATATGACTTCTGCAAATTACACAACTGTTCTGAATAGGAAGACAAAGCATCCTGAGTGCAAGCATTCTCTTTACAGAAGGTAGGAGGACTAATAGAAGATGATTAGCTGATAATTGAACTTTCACTTAATCATATTAGCTTTCTCCTTGCAAATTCCAATTACAGAGCACTTTCCAATATATTTTTCCTTCCACATATGTTTACCATATGCTGGTAAGAACCAATGCATAGTAAAGTCAAATCAGAATGACTTTATCCTGTACAAATGCAATTCACTCCAGCAAAGAGTAACCTATGCAAAACTGTGTTTCTCTTGAAACCCTTGAGCTGCTCTCAGTGGCTGACATGCAGCGCTATGGGTTCTTGAATTTTAGTGGAATTAAAATAGTTGCAGTAATCTTTTGCTTGCTTGTCTTTTAATGAAGTGTTTAAAAGAAAGGGTATCATTGAAACATCTATTGTTATTGTGTAGGTATCAATGAATATAAAGATGTTATAATTATGAAATAAACAAGAGAGTTTAGCTAAGCAGGTTATAATAACAAAAAGAGAATAGATAGAATGCTTACCCATGTCCTGGGCTTGCTGCAAAACTCCAGAGGAGGGATCTCCAGAAGAGATCCTTCCCCACTGGTAGTCAGCTCTTAAATGGGTCTAGGAGAGGTGGGGCCAGGCTCCGCCTCTTCTGGCAGCACGGGTGAATTGCCTTCACCTGAGCTCCTGTGGCTGACTCATTGCTCGCCTCAGGTGATCAATCAGAGGTTCAGGCTGTGATTCAGCAGTTCCCATACAGTAAGATTATAGTTTCTTCTTTAAGACGTGCATCAAAAGCTTGGAAGTTTGTTTATTCTTAGGAATACATGTTTTCAATTAAGAATATTAGAGCAAATGACTTTTTAGGAAAGCAGTTTACTGGTATGAGAATTGCAAATAAATTTTTCTTGGAAACAGAATTGTCAATACAGTGCTCAATCAAATCAAATAGGAAACCTGTTAGGAAATCTTAGTGCTGTCCTATTTTTGAGAGACCTAGATACTCCCTGCTGGTGCACTCCCTATGTCTAAACATGCTTAACTGTAATGTCTTTTTGAGTATGACATTATTCAATTGCTAGTAATTATCCTGTGATAATAGCAGGTCTTGTGCTGTGACTTAAGTATGTGTTGGACTTGCAGTGTTTTACTGCTTGAAGTGAATGCTTGTCTTTTCTCCTTTATTTTAGTAAAAAGACAAATTATGTGTACTGTTCATGAAAATTCCTACTTTGAACATTTTGTGATTATACTTCAGTTTTTAAAATGATCCCACCTAGCTTTTTAGATTTAAAACCAACCAACTAGCCAACCAAAACTGAACTGAAACAAAACAAAGGAAAACAACAAAAACAAGCAAACCAAACTCTGAAGCCCCCAGACTTATATAACTAGAAAAATAGCTGTTATATTTTAGTTGAGCCTGGTTTGGATTTTTCCTTTGTAAAATCTAGCAAAACACAAATCTTTGTGAAAAGAGCCATATCCTTACATGAGTGAGCAGTTATCTTCTGTAAGCTATCGCCTGTGGCGAAATAATTTGAGGTAACTGTTATTACTAGACTTGCATTGAACTGGTTTAAAATTATATCCCATTTCCTGTCCAGTGATGACTGGGAACTCAGTGGACTGTCTAAAAATAAGGAGAAATGGTGATGATACGTGCAGTATGTAGAAGAAAAGGTGCAGAAAATACTGGCACTGAAGGTCCTAAAGCTGCACAGAGAATATATTGTAACTTGTGTATGATCCAAACCCACACAAATGGATCCAAACTGCATTTGTTTTACTGCAGTTTTCTAAAGTGTCTGGTCTTCTGTAGTGTTTATATAATATAGTGTTTATATATATAACATCATGTTAGGGGTGAACAAAAGAAATAAAGTAAAACTCAGTAGAACACTCCTATTTCCTAGTATAAGAGAACACAGTATTTTCACCAAAAGAGGAAATAGGTTCATCAAGATTCCAAAAAGAATTTTCATTGATCTCTTGTAAGTATTTCCCCTGTTGGTAGTAATCTTATTTATTTGAGTATAAAAAGCATGGGGTAGAAAGAGGCTTGCCTTTTTCTATTCATGTTTCTGCTCCTTAAGATTAGAATGACTGCGGTATGAAACTCACATAAACCAGGCCATTAGCTAGTGATTGAAATTTTCACTTGGAGGGTATTGAGTAGCAAAAATAAGCAGTGTCTACATGCCTTCCTACAGAGGCTTTTTTTTTTTTTTGGTTGTGGCCTGATTTCAAGGTCCAAGAGCCTAAATTTTTCTTTAATGTTCTTAGTAGTTAATTTACTACAACAGCTTACTCAACCAAGGTAAAAATGCATAGATGCCAAGGAAACTCCCACAAGTTGAATAAGCTCCTAACCTCTGAGAGTTTCATTGTGATGCATGTGGTACCTATTAGGGGTTCCTGTGGGAAAATTTTATTTTTATTGAAAAAACATAATTCACAAGGTGGTCAGAATACAATTTCTAGGTTAGTGCAGTTTTTACTGGAAGCAAAGAATGAACAAATGGTAGATCAAATTCAGTGGGAAGAGATACAGTTCAGATTGTAGTGTAAACAGTACATAAATTAATCTTCACCATCATGGCTGACAAGAAAAAAAAAAGCCAAGACTACCTTACTGCTCTCCTTGTGGAACAAGACTTTTTTTTCTTCCCAACTTAAATACACCTTTGAAAGTCAGCTGGTTTCAGCCAAACCTAACAAGAGAGATGGAAACACTGAATATATCATTTTTTTTTTTTCCCCACATTCTGTTAAAATTGGTTCACTGGGGAGGAGAGGACAGGCCCAAATCAGTGCCATTAGTGATGGACAGAACACAGAGTTTGGTACCGGTCTTTTCCGTATGGGTCTTCATGACCCATCAGCTGAGTTACACACTGGCACATGCTAATGCATACTCACAAATGTGGGAGGCTGACCGGTTGTGTTGCTAGGTGAGAAGCTGATGGAAATCTCTGTGGAGGAGACTTGAGAATAAGGTGAAGAAGCCCAAGGCACCCGGCTCCCTATCCATTAAAAAAAAAAAATTTGGATGGAGTATGTCTGCAGTTTTGAGAAAAATCTTGTTTCTGTAATTCAGAGCAGTGTTTTGCTTCCTAATGATGTCAGCTAGCTGTAAGTGGGTAAATGAGCCCCTTTTGCAGAGGATGACAGCTCACTTGTGTCCCATGTTCAAAACGTGTCAGTGTAACATCTGGAGGGAAGTGAAGAAAGCAAAAACAGAAGGTCATTTACAGTCAAAATGAGAGAGCACAAGCAGCAGAAGGTAGAAAGAGTTGTTAAGTCCATATGCAGAAGAGTTGCCTGCATGTGGAAAAGCTCTAGATTGGAAGAACTAAACGAAAATGACCTACGTAAGTTTAAATGGTATCAGATTCCAGTCATAACCTAAATCAGAATTATTTCCTGGTGGTATGGTGCATCTTTAAATGATTCCACTAGTTTTTCCTTTTTACTTTTCTTAGCGAAAATGTGGTGAAAAAGACCTCCCCATGTGCCTCCCATGGAGAAAACCATGAAATGAAATGTTCTGTTCTTTGATCAAAGCATTAAAAAAAAGTGTCTTACGCAAACAAACTGATTTTAATATTCATTTATTAAATTGTTTCTAAGTAGAGAGGGTGGGAAACTAGCAAACTTTTTGCAGTATGTTGCCGAAGATCAATGTTTTTGGTTATTACCTCTGTTGTAGAAGAGAACCAGAACTGAATTTTGTATCTGTTCCCTGAACTACTGGCCACAAACTGGAGGACTGAGAATATTGAAAATGTTCAGTCTGATGATAAAATAATTATTTCAAGAATTTATAGGACCCTGGGGGGGATGGAGAGAAACTGAAAGTTACCCTCAGATTGGCAATTTTGATGCTGGTTGAGCGTCCTGGATGAGTTGGACAAATAATTTTGGAGTCCTGACATGACATTTCCTGCTATTGTGCATGTTTTCTATGGGTAAAATTGATTAGTGTTCACTGAGGTGTAGCAAAGGCTGCCTGAACACCTGTGAGGATTTACAGCTGTATTTCTTAGGCTATTCCTGCAATGAAGTATAGTTAGCAAGAGTAGAATTATGAACACTTGTATATCCTTGTGCAGTTCTCCGGGAAGAGTGTTAGCTGAGAGGTGAGAAAAAACAAATAGGAGAAAATAAGTACAGATCACTACGCAACCATAAGGCAGTTGTTTTATTTTCTCTATCTCCATTAAAAATGATCCATTTAATTAACTGTGTTGAAACTATATCCCCAAGTCTCTGTCAAATGTTTAGGCCATTGTCAAAGACTGTGGATTTGGACAAAACCTGCTCTGAATGCTATAGAAACTGTCAATAAGATACAAAGGTAAAATTTGTGTATTTTGGTAGTGATGATATTTACTTTAGCATGTCAAAGAGATTAATGAGTTTAACCTAATACACGTGTATTTTCTCCAAGCAAGGAATGGGAGTGAGTATGAGAACTTAACATAAGCTGTTTGCTTTTTTTTTTTTTAGATTCACAGGCAAACTGCAAATGATAAATACAGAAATGTATTGGGCTTAAGGTGTCAAGAGGTTTTGTGTCAAATGGCATCTTAAAAATAAAAAAGATAGTCTCATAAGTATCAGCAACTCAGCTACCCACAGAAATTATGCTACACTGTAGAACAACAGACATACTAATTAACTGAAATAGCCAATCTTCCAGTTTACTGGATTCACATTGAGATTGCTTTGACTTTTCATGTTCATCAGTAGGTTATGGTAGAGACTGATAGGTACTTAAAATGGAATTACAGTTCTACATTGTGCTGTTTTAGATTGTTCTATGTCTTTCTCTACACTGACTATCATATGTTATTACTTTGTTCAGTGTAGGAAGTTATGTTAAGTCACCTGGTTTTCCTTAAAATGCTCACTTGGTGTTTAATCTGCTTTTCTTTTATTGAGACGTTTTCTTCTCCGTGTGCTCTCTGCCTTACAACCAGTCATTAATAAATGTAGTGATTAGCAGTCTCATGTTGAAAAATAGCTCATTAAGAATTACAAAGGTCTAAGCTACCTACCTTTTTAATTAAAGGGAAAAGAAAATGTCTAACCAGTTCGTTTGTTCTGTATTATTTAAGTTTTTTTTTTTCCCTGTAGTATGTTTTATCTATATGCTTCTTCTACAGCCCCCCTCTTGATGTTTTTCTTGGTTCTGAAGTCTTCAAGTAGGAATAGGTAGTGCCATCACAACACTGCATTCAAGTTTTGGGCTTGTTTATCTGATTTTGTCATGTACGCTGTGTTACTAGGCAGTGTACTTTCTTTGTGCACCTAGTTTCTCTAACCATAAAGTGGACAGTGGACAGCTTTACTATGCTGTTGTTGCTGGTGCATGAAATCTTTAAGCTTACTATATCTATGAAGAAGCTTAAGAGTGTCTGGTTAGAATTGTTCTTGAAAGAAAACTAAATCAGATTCAGTCTGTCATTGTTCCTTCTTATAACTAAAGTAAAATCTTGCCTGAAAGAAAAATACATGGCTAATTTCTTCATTCTCTGGAGTCTACCCTGAAACAGAAAGGAGGTTTCATCTTCTATGCTGTTCTAATAGGAATGTAAACAACTGGATAGAATCAAGATTTCATTTTCTAATCTCATGAGGACTATACTACAACTTATGTAGACTATGATACTTTTTACCATTTTACCACAATGTCATTGGTATATAGACACAAATATTCTCCAGCAAGTATATTTTGGAGAGTGAGTTGTAAGAATGCTTGGTGGTTCTGTATTTTCAACGCTGTCCTTTTATTTCTTTTCTTAGTCTTCCTCTTAATTATATTTAACTGGGACTTGCTTGGAGGACCTTGCTTGGAGTGAATAGTCATTGTACAGCAGGGATCTTAATGTCTCATAATTTAAAACCAGTGGAAAGCCCATCTGTCTGTTTCCATGGTTGACAACCATGTGACTGATTTGCTCTGTCTACTTCTGGTGGACTTGGTGTGTCTAAAGAGCACTCAAAGTCTATGTGAATTACCCTGGTGAACAGCTAGGAAAACATCTTCCATTTCTGATGCATGTGACTGAACCTCTCCTAATGACAAAAATCTGTTCCTAAGATCTGGAGTGGAAATCTGTTGTTGGAACAATTCCCTTTCCTCACCCGTTTCCAGTTCATTGTTCTCCTTTGAACCCTGCAAGCCTGCCCTCCACAGGGCACCCTGTGGAGCTTGTCACAGCAAGTGTTACTAGTTTCATTTTAGGTTGTCCTGCTTCTGTGTATTGAGTCTCTTTGCAGCCCCAGTGTTATTATTGTTGGTGTTTCCTTTTTCGTATATTGGATTATGTATGTGGGAAGGTTTTATTAACAGTCACCCAGCGTGCATCCTCAGACAGGCACATTTCACACTGTGACCACCTTACTGAAGATGATGTTTTCGTTTCTCAGGGATCACAGAAGTAAATATGATGTCTCCCTTAATGCAGCTGGCAGCTAGGAATCAATTGAAAATACAGAGTGAGCCTATGCACCACTGGTCCAGGCCCAGTGGAGTATGTCTTTCTGTTGCTGGGGTGAAGGGTGTGCAGTGCTGGAGGGTCAACCCTCTGCTGGGGACAAGAAGTGCCAGCTGTAGCAGAGGTTCCTCAGTTCCCAAGAGGTACATGGCCCTACACTACTTCATGCAGTTCATCACTCTTACCCTTGTTGACCCTACTCAGTCTGTCCTTGACCAGATTTTGGGATAAGTAGAGTTCTTCTTAATTTAATAGTGGATTACATGCATACTGTAGTTAGGGGTGGTCTTCAACATTGAGAAAATCAGATGAGAATATAACCTAAGATCCATCTATTCCCACAGTTTCCTGGAGCAGTCATTCAATCGTTAGGTTAAAAATAAGTAAAACAGACTAAGGAACTCCTAGATTTAAAAATGCTAGATTTAAAAAACTGTTACTGTGTATCATCAGTTGAATCTGCAGAGGGAAAGCATGCTTTGGATAAATGGAGTCCAATAAGAATATGCTTTGATATAGAAAAGCTGTGAGCAAACACAGTGCAAGTGTCTGAAAGAGTACATATCTTTTCTCAGAAACAACTATAGGCTAAGTTTTACAGGGAAACTGAGGAACACAGCTCCCATTCTAGACTAGATATTTGTCTTTGCTGAAAGTCTATTTTCATTAGTTCCAAGTGAACCATAACAAAGTTCAGAGGTTGAAATGGGGCTTCCTGATACTTGGGCTGTACTGGGTGCTTAAAACTAAGCCAGCAGCCAGATTCCAGATTGGTCTTCTCTTTTAGAAAGACGACTTTGGAGATGAGTCCAGTTTCCATGTGAGAGTACAGTGGTTCATGTGAAAAACTAATATTGACTGTGTGTATTTTTGTCTGTGCATGTGTAAGCAAGTTACATTGATAAGCAGCATTATTTCTGTACTTCTGTATATCTGTAGCATGGTCTCTTAGAGTTGTCTGGCTTCAAGGATTCGGTGAAATAGATGTTCCTCAATTTTTTTGCCTTGCTTGCAACCAGCTTGAATTTGCAGATGCTGTTATACTTATGAAATCAATCCCTTCTCATATACTATTGAAGTGTATTTCCCCTCCCAATTGGAAGTCTCCAACAGGAAATTTTTGTTTTTGAACTGGAAAATATTTTTACTCAATAATATATAAGCAACCAAAAATTATTTCAGTCTGTAATCTTTCTCTTTTTTGTTTCGTTTACTCTTTTAAAGAAAAAGACCAATTTGCAAATGTAATTGTCTACTTTTTTTCCCAGGCATTTTTGAAAACGGAGTTGAAAGAGAGCAGAACAAATGGCTTTAATGCCTAAGAAAGCAGTTTGCTTTCTTAGACAAATCCCTAGACAAAATCTATCAAATGTATATTTGGACAACGTTGTCACTTTATTTTTGTTACTGTTTTACAGATTACCAGCAGATTAGTAATACAAATAGAACCCCATGAATGTAGCATTTTTTAAGGTGAGGATTTTTTAAAACTATTTCTTCACTTTATGCTGGAATTAGCCTAGAACAAAATCAATTACTAGGGATTAGACCATGTACTGCTTTGACGATTTTTTACTTATAAGTTCTAATCTGTACTTCTTTCTCTTCCCTTTTCCATTGTGTAAGACAGAGGAAAGCTTGCCACCTACATAGGGGGTGTAGGGCTGCAAACTTTCAGAAGAGAGCTAAGTTTGGCATTCAGTAATTAATATCTTGTACTTATTAAAGGCAGAAAAATAAAACTGAGTGTGCTATAGTAGAGTGTTACAATTTTTTAAACTTTTTTTTAGGAAAATCTGAATTTTCCATGTTCCTTCTTTATAGTGTACTCATCATTATGCTCATGCGGCAGCCTATTCTCTTGTTCTCTTCCCCCAAAGTGTTCAATGAGAAAATAATATAATAGCTGTAATAATTACCTGCATGCCAACAGATAAAACATGTGCATTGCCTACATGCGGCTCTTAAGCTGTGTTTATGCCGTGTACTTTACATCATATTCATAATAGAATGAATTGCACACAGACTTGGAATCTGTGCTTACTGTTTATTTTTAGTTGAAAAGATTTGTTGGGTTCTTAGGCAAGAAATGTTGAGTGAAAGCCAGAGCAAACAGACACATTCATGTAAACATATGTGTAAATAATTAATTATTTTAACCTTAGCTGTACCCTTCTATAGCTTTAAGTGCATATCATATTAATATAATATAGATGTTTGTTTATACTAGGATACCATACTTTTTTCCCCCATCTGCTTATGTATGATATTAACCAGACATAAACACTATTTTTTTGTTTTCCTTCTCCTAGACTCACTCTGCAATTGCTAAAGTAGCAATGAAATATAGACTGTTATTCATGATCTTGTATGCAGCTGCTCTGAATAGCATCAGTAAGGCTATCAAGTAAATGACAGAAGCAACATTTTTAATGTTTTCCAGTACATTTGATATGAAGAAAGAGTCATTATGATTAATACTGAATACTTGAGTAACAGGCAATTTCCTACTGACACAAGTTAAAATGTTTTGAAGTCTGTCTGCAGACCTCAAAATGCAATATAGGGAAAGAGTGGATATTGCTTCTTTAAGTGTGAAATGCTCTTGCCACAGATAATCAGGTTGTGCTTACTCTGTCTGTTTTGCAGTTAGATACTAATTAATATTATCTCAAAAGGTCTTTTTCTAGTGAACAGCAACTGAATAGTATGGCTTTCATGGTGTTGTGAAATCTCTGATCTGTTTCTTATTTTAAATACTTTATTTCACACTCTTTGAAGAAATGTCCTTTGCTACTTAGCTTTTGCTAGAGTCTGCTACAACAGCCTCCAACTTCAGCTCAGGAGCTGTTCCAGCCATTGTAAGGCTGATGAAAACACATTTCATGTGAAACTGCTCTCCACAAGAGAATTTTTCTGATATTATTCAAAGTTAAAGGATGTGCTCAATAATATTAAAAACCTTACAGGTGAAATAAATGACTTACTAATCAGTAAGATAACCTCAGAAACTGAGAGATGTGATGGAAAATTCTTAGCCTTGGCTTGCAGTTTGACAGAGGTGTTTGACATGGGTATGGTGTCACTTTAATTTGATAGCTCTGAAAATGAATTATCAGAAATGAATGAAACTTGAGGGGGCAGATAAATGGAAAGGGTTAAACTGTGAACCATCCTAGACATTTCTATTAAATTCTTTGTTTCATAAAGGATTGTTGCATGCATGTGCATTGCAGAATATAGGTTAGTATTTTTGTGTACTTGACTCAAGAGGACAAGCTCTGCACAATTCATAAAGGAGATTAAGCTGGAAAGCTCACAGGTGCCGAAGTATCTTTAGATGCCTGTAGTTGCTGGGGCTTCTAAGATCAGTGTTGTTTCTGGTGAAAATCCTGAAACCTCAGGTGGGACCTGAGGGTCTAATATGGCATTTCAATGTCCTGTGGGTGATTTGTGACTATCCAGTGTTGCTCCGTAATCTGTTACCCACTTTTTTCCCCATTTCAGCAAAACTGGAAAATACTATAGGAAAAAATAAGTCCTGCAATGTTATACTGTTGAAATTCACATAAGATGAAACTTCAAAGAAGAGGTAGCTCTTGTCTGTCCTCTGACAGTATAGTTTTCCTGTACCTGTGGCAGAGAATATATTCTTTTGCATATGCAGCATGTGTGCATCAAATTAGCTTGCACAGCACTATGAAATGCTGAAGACGCTTTAGGTGTCCCTACTAATCTCAAGCAGTTTGTCAAAACACTTAGGGATTGTATTTTAAAGGACAGAGGGAATGTGCCGCTTAGAAAATAGAAAATTAGGACTACTTAGATTTGCTGAATTCGCTGCTTCATCTTCCTAATTGTTTCTTGGGCACATAGATTGCATATATGCACTGGAAATTATTAAATTAAGTAACACCTATAAAGTCTTCAGAATTATTGGCAGCGTTGTATGTGGAAAACTTCTGGTTGCTTCACTTTAGTCAGGGGAAGTAGGAAGCTCCGTGCTGTGTTTCAGACATTGTCAGTTGTGTGCTAAAGGCGTTTTCTGCCTTTATGTGTGAAGAATCAGAATTAAGAGGGCAGATGCAGACTTTTAAGTTGGCTTTAATTCACCTTGTGTGTTTAAGTGTGTAAAAACGTACCTTATTTTGACTATATTTGTTCAGAGTGATTAATAAACTCTATCTGCTGATCTTATAGCAGTGTTTAAAGGCCAGTGCTGGGTTAAGTAGTTGAGTGATACTTGGTATGGAAAACACTGTTAGATGCGACAGAATATTTTCTGCTTCCTTTCTTCCTGTCTTGTGCATCAGTTTGATCTCCACTGAACCATAAAATTGTTGGAGCTGGTAGGGGTCCTCAAAGGTTCAGTTTCCTTGCAGTGAATAGGAACACCTACAGCTAAGCTAGATCAGAGTGCAGAGAGCCCCATCCAGCACAACCTTGAATGTCTCTAAGGATGGGATATCCACCACATCTCTGGACAGCCTGTGCCAGTGCCTCACCATTCGTATTGTAAAAAACTTCATGTCCAATCTAAATCTCCCCTCTTTCAGTTTGGAAACATTTTCCCCAGTGTCTGCAGGTCAGCCATGGTAGCCAGTGGTTGACACGTAGATACTTTATACAGGAAGCGTTACTCTCTAACCTCGTTAGGATTCACTTTTTTGTGAAATTGTAGGAAGTAGGCAATTCAGTATGTGGGATAGGAAACTTAATATGATTGTAAATGCAATGCTGAAATTTCAATCTTAATTCTCTCTTAGATCTCTTTCTGTAATTTTGCTTCAGTGTTCTATGTGTTTCATGAAAGACTTGTCAGCGTAAGTTATTAAGCTGATTTGAACATCCTATTCCTGGCATGAGCTACCACTTAAACCACATTCAACGTAGTAATTTTAGCTAGCTGTTGTTTGAACCTGTCTGGCAATTTGTTAGTATTAATGGCTGGGGTATGCCTGAAGCTAGGGTACAACACATGCCATCCTTCTTGTCTCATTTTGTATAGAGTCAGAGCACTGGAGCTCACCAGCTGTTGTACTGAGGTAAAAGATTTTTCATAAAAATCACAGCCAAGTACTTAAAGCTGGCTTCTTATGTCAGGAGAAGTTTGGTACTGCAGCCTGCTTTCATCTGAAAATTAATGCTGTTCATTTGTGACACTTCTTTCAGTGAAGACGATAATTAGCAGGAAAAGTTGATGAGACAGTGACCAATGTGAACAAATTATAGGCAGGAATCTAAAATACCCACAAGACCCACTACATCTGTCCTGTAGGGTGCACAAAGTGGATGTGAATTGTAACAGCTATAATTCTGCATGGGCCTGCTAGAAACGAATTTCTGTCCTTATTTACTGTTTCTGACCATATTTTTCATCAAGGAATAAACACAAAGTGTTTGACTGTTGGAGTGGCAAACAAATCTCTTCTTAAAGCTTTAAAACTAAGGGTTATTACCACAATTTTGTTATTGTAATCTCTATGGGCCTCAGAATTGTTACTATTACTTAAACCAAAACATGAAGATGTATTTACAACTGTTCTTCAGGTGTCAGTTATGTCTGACACAGTACATGGGAGTGTGTGCTTAAACATAATGCTTCGCCTGTGCAATAAAGAAGCAAACTATTTGAAATAAATGTTTTAGTCCATTTATATGTCAGCTGTAGACAAGTTGCCCTGACAAGTAGGAGATAAACATAATTTAGAACTTACAAACTCCTGCCCTGGCTTGCTGTAATTTTGTATATCTCATTATGCTGACATTACCAGAAGAATTTAGTTGTAAAGTGCATTGAAGGAGAGCTATACGCACACATCTATTTGTGAATAATGAGTGTAATAGGGAATAGTGGCAAAACAGGTACTGAGATCATACAGCGAAGAAATCCTTGTTAATAAATGCTGATGTTGTTACTGCAATTTTTATTGTAAATATACTGCAGTATATGTTTATAAAATGCACACTGATATTTTGTACATTGTTTCTGGAAGGCATATTTTGTTTAAAGAGCGTAGGCAATGTATTTCTCACTGTTCCTACAGGTTTTTGAAGTGTTTGTTTTTAATACAGCTAGAACTGCAGCTGAGTGTATAAATAATCCCCTATCAGGGGAAATTAAATGACTATATAGTGTAGGTGAACACCTGAGATTTACATATTACTGTAAATCAGTACTTGAGCAGTGGTACATCTATACACATATACATATGCTTCCCCAGCATTTATTTTGAAATTGCATGAAAAATTGCTTCAGGTAATCTGGTCTATCTATGTTTAGCAAATGCATTTGCAAATACCTAAGATCAAAGCTTTCACTTATGGAAAAGATCTTGCATTCTGACATGGTATCATGAATTCTGTATTGTTCTACACAAGAGATGAAATGTGCTTTTCTGTGAGCAGTGAACTCACTGAAATTTGCCTGTCTTATTTTTCTCTTCACTCCTCCCGGCCCTTATCGTTCTCCTGAGATGAGACTGTATACCTGTGGCTGCTTCTCATTGTGTTGCAGTGATGATATTCTCTGAAACTGCTTTCTCAGTGCAGGAACTAATTTTTCACAGGATCTGTAGTAATCGGTAGGGCCTTAGTTATTACTGAGACAGTACTGAAGTTGGATCACCTATTCAAACCAGATAGAAGAGAGGAAGGATTTATATGATCAGCCTTTGGCTGTCTCAGACCACCTCCTCATCTTGTATGTGTCTTACCATAGCTTCCAGTAGGATCTGCTCCCCAGTGTTCCCAGGCACGGACACAAGGTTCACCAGCCTGTAGTTCCTCAGGTCTTCATTTCTGCCCTTCATAAAAATGGGAGTGATATTTTCCTTTTTCTATTCACAGGATGCTTCACCTGACATCCAAGATGTATCAAGTTTTTCTTTTTTTTTCCCACTGCAGTATTTTTACTTTTCTGTTACTTTTTGCTCAGTATCTCCTGTTAGGTGAACCACCTCTCTCTTTTCTGCCCACCGAACTGGGTGGTTGTTAGCTGCTGGCTAACTTACAAGTGTTGCAGGAGCCCTGATTGCCAACTGTAATAGTTTTAAAACAAGAAAGAGTTTATGCCAGTGGGTCCTGATTCAGACTGCACAGACGTGTTGCTTTTGCTAGTATGTATATTAAGTGTCTACAGGAAAGGTGAGAATAATGTACTAGCTTTCACTTTAGTTGTTGTAATTGTACATGCAATTGTAACACAGTTTTACCGTTACCTGTTCTTCATTGTTGGCTTTTTTTTTTTTCGGGGGGTGGGGAGGGAGAGGGATGGAAATTTTCAAGCACAAGACTGTAAAATTTTTTGCCTGTCTTTCAGTTTAGGAAGACACTCAGAATCATTTGCAAGTGCTGAGCGTTTTGTAACCCATCACCCAAGTTTCAACAATGTCTGCAAGTACAGACTTTGTTTTCAGAACCGTAATGTGAAACTGATTTGCTAACAGTTGTGTGAGTATGAAAGAAGAGAGATTTGAGGGAGAGAAAAAAAAAAGTATTTATGCTGACAGTGTGTTCTGCACCAATAAAATTCTTAGGAAGACATTGCTGTGACCTTTTTTTTATTTCTTAAATAAAGTAGGAGGTGATTTCTGGTATGCCATGAAATGGAGTCTGAAATCTCTGAACCAGATAATGTATTATTACAGCTTATAAATATCTGATGTTTAATCACTTTCATATTTTGTGAGTAGCTTTCAGTGTCCTATATTTATATCTGCATGGGCAATCAAACAATGTCACAGAGGCTTTTTCTTCAAGTCATCTTCTGAATCTGAAGAAGCAGGAGGGCTACTGCCCTAGCTGAAATGCTGTCAGTATATATTACCATAATCTCTAACTCTGCTTAGGTAGGGCTGCTATGTTTACATTTTCAAATGCTGGTAAGCTCTTATAAGGAAAGACATCAGTATGAAGTAATATTTCTTTGAGATTTTAAGATAAAATGCTTAATTTATAACTTAAAAGCCTTTTCTGTCTGAATTCACCTCTCAGTTTTGACCTATTATCTTAATATTTTCTTCAAAATCTTTTCAAATCTCACCTTATAAATCACAGGTTCTCTCTTCCTTCCAAGAGAGACAAAATCAGTTCTGGTTTTTTTTGTTTGTTTGTTTGTTTCTAAGATAACTGTGTTGAAAACAAGTCAGGAGAAGATTATTCTTCCTTTGCTTTTTTTTAATGCTTTTCCCTTTCCATTGATTGCGTGGAGAAAACTCAGTAGCCTTAGACAGCTGCAGCAGGTTAGCAAGGACTTGGAGTCTCCCTTGTTCTTGAATTCCCTGTGTGGGGTTAGTGCCAGCAAAACAGGAGGGGAATGGTGGGGTAGCAGGAAAAACTTATGTTAATTTACTTTGTGATTTACTAAGTTTGCATTTCCTCAGAAGGTTGATGTACTACTGATAGTACTCTGGAGAATGTGTTGGCAGTTTTATTCCTGGATGTTTTTTTTCTGAGAGGCCTTGTGATAGCAGGTTCACCAGGTGATGATATCCCTTGGTTCTTGTGTTCCAAGAGACTGAAGAAACAGAAAAATATACATGTGTGTGTATATATGTACATATACACACATTGCTCTCTCCAAACTGTAGGTTGTGTATTGGAGGAGCAATTTGCTTACAAAGTTCATGTTGATATATGGAAAGATATGTCCTACTGTGTGTGTGAGTAATTTTGTAATGGCGCTTTCATGGAAGTGTTGCTGCAGATTATTTGTTCACATTCTGTTTTTAAACATTTTCTCTTAAATACTGGCTTTTTCTCTGTTTCAGTGTGCAAGGATCCACCCTACAAAGTTGAAGAATCTGGTTATGCTGGCTTCATTTTGCCAATTGAGGTCTACTTCAAAAATAAGGTACAGAATTGCTTATTTGTTCATTTAAAAGCTTAAACTTAGCAACAACAAAACAACAAAGGAGAGAAGTAAAACTCAACGTATACACATCTTCAAATATACATATTTAGATTCATAAATACTGAATGTAGGTTTAAAGATATATTTCGAAGAGCTGTTCCATAATTCACGGTCACTGTAACTTTTATACATGTCTAACTGTATTTTGTAGATAACTCTCTGAACTTAAGATTACCTGATAAAGTACAGAAGCTGAATTATTCAGTAATTAGAAGAATAACTACTTCTACTGAAAAGTAGACAAGCTTTAAAGCCAGGAAGCTCGAGAACCACCTAAAAAACTTGGAGAGAGGAAGCTGATCTTGATCATATTGAATTCATAATGAACCTGTTGTTTTATTTTAAATATTGCTGATCTTTATAATGTGTTCATTTTTCATCTTTCATGAAGAGCCTTTTTCATACTGCCACCTCAGTCTGAAAAAAAAATAAATTCTTTTAGAGTGAACGTGGACTTTGGTTCCATTCAGCATTACTGGGGGCATAATTTAGAATCTAGTGCTATTCTAAAACATATGCATTATTTTGATATCTCAAATTTAGTGTGAAAATAAATACTGCATTTACTTTGCAGTCTCCCAGATAGCAAATACAGAGATTTCTTTTAATGTACCTAGTAGATTCTGTATTGCAAATAAATAACTTGTTTGGATAAGAAGGACTGGACTTGGGTAGAATTAAAGAAGCTCTAATAATTAATGCACAGAATTTTAATATTTTCAATATTTTGGATTCTTTCTGTGCTTTGAAAAATGGACTTGTTATTTTACTTCATGCATGCTTCAAAGTTACTTGCATAGGTATTTTTATAATTCCAAGATGTCATATAACATTGTTTTAATGAAGTCAGTATTTCACCTTCCTTAAAATGCCAATTGCTTTGTGAAAAGCGCAGAAACAAATGAAAATGGGTAACAAGTCTTCTGCTGAAAATACACACACTTAAAATTCAGTTTAGAGTACAACCTGGTTAACTCTGTTTGCCTTCAGATGTTCCATTATTCTTCTGTCTTTCATAGAAACTCTGTTAAGATGTGAGGTGTAGATAATTCTGCTGAGGCACTTTCTAAATAATAGATTTGGAAGTTATTTCTGAAATGTTCCCTGTATCAATCTGTGAAAAGAAGGGCTCAGTCTACCACATTTGCTGTTGAAAAGGGAAACAGAACTGCTTCATTGAGTTGGCTGGCTTCTTTGGCATGCTTTTTAACTCATCTGTTAAGAGGTCATCCCATAACCAGGCAGACCCATAACAAAGTCAGAAGACAGTGATTCATTTAAGCATCTCTACAGAAGGCTTCCCCCCGACATTTCTTTTTCTGTTTTCCACTCAGTTTTGGCTGCCTTTGACTGCAAGTCTCAGGAGTTCTCCAGCAGGAGTTGTGGCTTAGACTGAAAGCAAGAGGGCATCAATGGTTACAACTCACCTCACCCTCAAGCAGCATGTGGAATTAGGAAGTTTGCAAATATCCCCCACCCCTATTTTGGTGTTACAGAATACAACAAGCAGCAGTTGGACTGTGAGTCAGGTAGCTCTTCACACAGCTGCAGCATCATACCCTTTCCTGGGCTCAGTGCAATATGATGGAGGAGTGGCACAAAAGTTGAACTGGCATTCCTGAGGCAAATTACTGCTTTCTCCTGGTTCAGTTACTCTTCCTCCTCTAAGCCACTTCACAGGTATTCCCGTACAGAAAAAGAGGAGCTAGAAGGAGGAAGAGGAGACAGACCATCATCACTTATTCAAGGTAGATAACCTTTACGTTTCTGGTTCAGAAAGAACCCTAATGAAGAGAGAATGCAGTGGTACAGGATGCCACTTGGATCATGGGGAATGAAACTGTTCTCCTTCCCAGGACAAAGTAGAAATTGGTAGGAAATCTAATAGGCATTTTAACTTGATAAAAAAATGTTCCACATATTTAAAGATTATGGAGATAACAAGCATCCCATTCCACAAATATAACAACCCTCAAGGTGTAGTTGTTAGCCACTGAGACAAATTCCTTGGAAGAAGGCTGTAGATTGAAAGACTTCTACTCTGGAAATTACAGTCAATTTAGGATAAGGCTCATAAACTGCAGTATATTCTGCTTTCACTGTCAGGACATCACTGTTTTATTTCCCAGTAGTACAGGGAATGATATATTTAGTGAAAGTCTGCTTTGAAATTATTACTTCAACAAACTTTCCACAGATTTCTTTGAAGACTCCAGTTTATGATTTTTGAACTTCTATGACAAAGCTGCCAATACTGATTGCCTATAGCAGTGTCACAGTTTTCTGTGGTGCAGTCTTCCTTTTTTTTTCTGCAAGAAATCATGCGGTCATCTTTAATAAGAAATATCTTCATCCATCCTTTGAATACTGTCCTTCAAGAAAATAGTCTCAGCCATCAAAAAATAAGCTATTGCAAGCTTTTTGTCTCAGCTCCCTTGTTGTCTTTGTTCCATGTTTGAAGACAAGATGCTGAGGATATCTCTTGGCTGTATTTGAAAATCTGAGACTTCTATACTTCCTATTTTTCATATCCTTAATGTCCTGAATCGAAGCTGAACATTTTAATATGATAGCTGGGTTGTTTATTTATTTATTTATTTATTTATTTTTGAGGATGTCTGGGGACGTCTGTCACTGAACAGAATACAAATAGATGCACTGTTGTTTATATACTGAAATTTTGCTGCATCTCTTCCTCCTCCTCCCTTGTGGTTGTTTATTTTATTTATTTTTTGCTAGAGCAGAGAATTTGTCCTTTTACTTATGCTCTGCTTTCAGATTGTCATTGGTTTGGTGCCTTTGGCACATCTGCACCTTTGAAGAAAGGGCTACTTGCTATTGCTCTAGAAGAGCACTTAAGTTTTATACAGTGTCTAGAACACATTTGTGTAAATGTGTTGCACAAAACATACTTAATGTCTTTTCTTTGGTATTAGCAATTGAAATTTATATGGTTACAGTAGTGTCCTTTTCCAGCTGAGGATTTCTTAGAATAGCAGAGCACTGATTATGTCCAAGATAAATTTGCCTTTCCTGTTCTTTTTCTCTCCACATTGGTACGGGGAACATTTGTCTTTTTTAACATTATAGTGGCAAAGAATTTCAAATGCTTGGAAGCTGTGGTGGAATACTTGAAATCTTGCTGCCCATTTGGTTCAAGGAAATGAAGTTCCATTAATAAATAAACAGACACCATACTTAGGAGTCAAATATAATTTGCTGCAGCAGTTTCAATTTTACCCTTATTTACAAATTTTTTGAATTTGTAGAGGAAGTTGTATCCTAGGATTTACTGCAGCTCTGTATTACCTACAGCTCAGAAATGATTGTGTTGGTGGCTGAGTTACCTTGTGTCAGCTGAGTTATGATATTTGGCTTTGTGTATGTCTTTAGCCTATGCTAGGCATCACCTTCAAAGAAGCCTTGTCAAGACAGTTTGAAGTCCATGCATTTTCCCATGTATTATGATGGGCTGATAGAACCTTCTTTAATTTACTGTAGCCCAGCTGACGTTTGGTAAATTCTATCATGTATCTCAGAAGACAGAGGATGGTTAAAAATGATGTAGTTTTAATATACAGACTGATGTAGCCCTTGTTTTAGTTTTGGCATCAGACCTTTTTATCTGGTTATTTTCAACCCTCAGGAAGAACCTAAGAAAGTTCGATTTGACTATGACTTATTCCTGCATCTTGAAGGCCACCCACCTGTAAATCACCTCCGCTGTGAAAAGCTCACATTCAACAACCCGACAGAAGAATTCAGAAGAAAGCTACTAAAGGCAGGAGGGGTGAGTCCTGCACCCACGTCAAACACAATCACAAAGATGTTGCTGCACATTGCTGGTGCATGATTACTGTAATAAAGGTTGACCAGGCAGTGAAACTAAGTGAAGTGTTATTGTGATTAATGTAGTAGATCCCTCTTAACAATGAAATATTTGTGTTTATTTCTATGAAAGCAAAACTTAAGCCTTATACGTGAAGCGTTGCTTGCTTGCCACTCCAGAGATGAAGTATAGCAGAGCTGTTGTGATTAAAGTTATGCAAAAAGAACATAAAATGTCTCTCTTTTAAAGGTAGATTCTACATAATGCAAAATGAATAGTAGTAAAGCAAGTTAGAAATAATTATGAATAAACACAGTGGAATTTATATAATGTATGAATACTCTGAACCAGAAAATGTACTAAGTCTTCTTCACATATTTGTGGAATTAATGGGTACAAAAAATCCTGAAGTTAGCCGTTTTGTAAGGTGTAGAGGGTTAGAACTTCAGGAATATGTCAGGAATGTTTTGCCTGTTGGTGGAAATCACTCCTAGTTTCATGCAATAGCAGAATCGCTCACTCTGGCTACATCAACAGTCCTCACTCTGCTGGGGTTTAGGCAGGGCTGCTCAGGGCTTCTTCAGCCAGCTGGGGCATAAAACCCTCCAGGCTGGAGCCTTGGCTTCATGGCCAGGCAATCCTATGATTCCTGTTGGTCAAAAGGCTTCTCATCTCCAGCTTGAGCCTCTTGTGTCTCAGCTTGTGTTTCTGCCTCTCACCTTCCCATCTCACACTATATGTAGAGTCTGGCTGCCTCTCCTACATTCCCTGGTGCTGGGGCTGCTGCTGGGTATCCTTGAAGCCACCCCTTCTTATGGCTGAACCAATCTTGCTCCACAGCTTTGTCTCACACGGCAAAGCCCCCAGCCCTTGCCCTCACTGATTCTGGAGCTGTGTCCTGGTCCAACTACTCCAGGCATTGCTAGATAGGTGCACAGTTGCCTCCTGCTCAGGTATGTGTCACCAGTGCCCAAGCTTGCTTTACAGGGGCTGCAGGTCTCGGAATTTATCCTGATGGTGTTTCTTGAGAATTCTGTTAATCTGTTCCTCCAGTCTGTCTGGGTCCCTCTTGGTTGCAGTCCTGCTCTTGAGTGTCATTTGCTTCACTTCCTCAGTAAGCTCATAGGATAAGCAAACCAATATTTTGTGGGTCTATGTTAGGCCAATATCTTTGCTTTTGATCAGTCATATGTAACAAAAATGGTTAGCCTTATCTGATACAATTGTACAAAAGTAGATTCAGGGGTGGTGATAAGAGGGAGCTGATTTACGAATAATCTCTTTGAATAGTATCTGCAAAAATAAAGCAAAAATAATTAGAAGGCATAGTCTGAAAGACCTTGTTATTTTCCTGGAGAAGAGAACTGTTACGACTGAAGTGGTATTGAAATAGAAGTGTGAGTTGTGTTTTGTGTTTGCATTTATTAGGTGCAAGAGGGTATCCATGTCTGGACAGTGTATTGGCTTTTTAGTGTGTTTCCAAATAAAACATCAAGATTGTGTTCTGGAAAACTTCATGAGCAGCTGCTTTAATATTAATCATATCAGGTCAGTTGTTAATAAACAAGTTTTACCCACAAGAGAAATAAATCTAAGAAATAAATCTTAATAATAAGAGAAATAAATCTACCTAAGCTGGTAGGAACTTTGGGAGGATGTAATGGGTAAAGAGAAAGAAAGAAGAAAAAACATTAAGCGACCTTTCATTATTCATTTTCTGCACCTTCTATTTTTAGGTTTGATGAATTAATAAAAACAAAAATGCTACTTCATTGTAAAAATGAAATATGGGATGTTTTAATGAAATTGTTTCCTTGAATGTTCACATTATTGTCTTTTGTGTTCTGGAGGAAGAAAACTGTGTGGTTTTTTTTTCCTGTTCTTTTTTCATATCATTTCCCAGTTTTCTTCCATGAAATGAGTCCCTTTTTTTTTGAGTCTGTCAGTTTTTCCGGCTTCCCTCTCTAGGTTTTCTGACCTAGGGGTATGTCCTGCCAACTTAGGAGAGGTGATCTAATAACTTCATCTCAATATTAAAAGTCTCTATGAAGGGCTCTTAAATTGCCCAATGTTGAAAGGCCCATAATATTTCTATTAAATTGAAATATTGATCATCATTTTTCTTTGGCTTCTGTTGATGTCACAGAAAGCTGATTCTCTCTTCCAAGTGTAGTTAGAATAGATCACTGAATTAATCCATGAAGCACTAACTTAGTTGTAACTGCAGTATGTACTTACGTTGCTGAATTTCTTTGGCAACAAGATAGACAAAATCAAGTTCATATTCTTCAAAGTGAATTAGGTACCATATTAATGTAAAGCGTTGAGTGGTAGGAAGAGCAGTCAAAGGTGGAGGACGCTTTTGCTATGCTTGTAAGTAATGTAAACTGCTTTATTTCTGTGCAACTTAATGTTGCACCTCTCATTAGTTGCTCTTCAAGTAATAGTCATGAGACACCTAATTCAGCTGAAGTAAAGTACTAAACATGATATTTCTCATTTTCATAAACTTATGTAACAAGCACTATATCCTTTCCCAGGGAACAATGCAGGCTTTATTGTAAAATAGTAAGCAACTGTCACATTGTTTATACGTAAACCAAGGTGTATGCTTGAAGGAAGTAGAGGTTAGGAAAACAGCTGCTGTTTGTATTTACAATTGGAAGTACTTGGCTTCATTCAGTAGATGAATCCAGACTTTCTTTGAGATGTTCATGCTTTCTTACTCAGAATAGACTTGTCTGTCTTGCTCTGGAGTTTTCTTGAGCTGTTTCGTCAAGGTTCATGACTTTGCTCTTCAGTCAGGCCGTGTCTCAAATGCAAACTAGGAAGAGACAGAAGAATATTTGCTCTAGCAGCTATTTTTCAGACATAAGCTATTTTTTAAAGGAGAAAGTATAAAACTGTGGACACATTGCCAGTGTCTTCTCGTGGTTCCTTTCCCATATGTATCCCTTCTTTTATATGCCTAGAGTTCTGACTGGTTCTCCTACAGTTGACTGGGAGTGTAAGAGTAACATTTAGATATTACAGGTAATTAAACAAGTAAGAAAAAAAATGTAGCATAGCTTTGCAAAGCTTCTATGTCACTTCAGCTAAGGCAAACAATATATTTTGAGTGGTGCCAGTCATTAAGCTTATCTCTATGGAATATTTCTATCTTAATGTTACATTTGCTATCATGAGAACTTAAGCATGAAAGTACCTTCAGTCTTCAGTCATAGGAGATAACCAAACTGCTGATTTTTTTCTTCCAATATAAGAAATACTTTTTCTCTCTTACAGAGAGAATGATTTCATTTGGCTTTAGAGACACTGTTTTTGTAGTCACACAGGCAAATAGAAACCTTTGGTTCAATCTTCCTAAGCCCCTGTCCAATTTGCAAGTCCTTTATCAAGCTCTTCAGAAATATTTATTCCGACTATTAACCCACTATTAGCTGACCTTACTTTTGTAAGTAAAAACAAACACTTATAGAGAAAAAAGACTTCAGTGAGCAAATTCAGCCAAAATATTCTGTGTAATTATTTACATTCTGTCTCTTTCTGTATATATTCTAAATGATATTTCTTTTAGGAAGTGTTATCATTTTCACAGCAAACTTGAGAATTTTTTCTCTGCTTCCACGATGTAGTACGTAATGATGAGAAACAAATATGCATGTGAACATGACTAATTTAAATTAGCAACATGTATCACAGACTAACCTGTTTGAAATCCTAGAAGGCATATTATGTACAAGTGATGATGCTGGTGGTTATCTGGCTTTTCACCAAGCAAATTCTCAAGCTACTAGTAATGACAGAATTCTGTATGTGTAGTCTCTTACAGAGCTCTTGCTCTAGATATTGCAAAATTATACATCACTACAGCAGGATTGAAGTTCTCATCAATTAAATGCCAGGAAGCATCATTATATAGCCATTCCTTCCTAGAATAGTCAATTACCATTTCTGCTTAGTTTCAGACTTTAAAACTTGGAAATCTAAGAGGAAAAAGGCAGCTTTGGTATTCTTCTGTATGAATATGGGAAGAGAGATGATACTAGCAGGGAAGTTATACTCAGTTAATGATAACCTTCAATTTTAAGTAGATTTTGTACGTTGAAAGCCACTAAGCCTGTTTATAAACAAAGTGTGACTTAATGATTTAATGTTAGCAGTGTTCATTCTATTGCTATTTTTGATTGCACATCTTTCATTTTCAGAAAAAAAAAAAAAAGAAAATACTACCTAATCTGTTTATTCAGATAGTAGAAACTAACTAATTTTGAAGATACTGAATAATATTTAAATTAGATATTGTCTCTGAGAAGCTTAGGCTTGCTCAGACATCACTTCAGTGTTATGCATTTTTTGAATCTTGCAGGAAAAGGTAGTGAAACTATTGTCAATTCAAGTTAAAACAGCAGTTTAATGTACCTTTGTCTCTCTGCTGTAAATGATGCTTGTACTGTGAAATGATATTGCCTTTTTCATAGGAGAATCAAAATCAGTAATTTACTCCTTCAAAAGTGTTATACACTCAACATTTCAGGCTTGGAATTCCTTTCATAAAAGGAAAGTTCGTAACATTACTGCAAACTCACGTGGTCAGTGATGATATGGTTTGAGGTTTCAGACTCAGAGTGTGCACGAAGAGGTTGTGTTTAGAGTAGCAATGATTCTTTTTAGCAACAAAGGTGTTGCTATTATCTGCTTTCTTTAAAATGGTTTTGGAAATACAAGTAGCTGTGCTCCTTCATCAAAATAACTCTGCTTAAAGACAGCTGATCTATTAGTGAGGCAAGAAGGAGGAAAAATATTGAGAGGGTGGTGGAGTTTTTAGGAAAAACTATCAGAGTAGAAATTTTGATTTTGAGATAAAAGAAAAAAGCTCTCTGTTTTAATTCTGGAAGCTTTCTGTTTTTTTCACTGTTTAAATTTATAAAATATATATAAAATATATATATATAAAATATATATCAAATATATTTCGAGTTGCTTCATAAATCTACATAATACATGTTTTAACACATGATGAAATCATGAGGATTTCCTTCTTCTTTCTGCTCCCTTTTTCCTTTCAATCCTTCAGTGTCAGAATAGTTGGCTTTTACCTGGAGCCAACTTTAGATAATCCCTGCCCTCGAGCAGCACTATATCTTTAAGCTTGTACTTTTCATAACTAGGTAATTGAATTTTCTTAAATGATATGTTAATTTAGTTTCAGGCAGATAACTTAAAAGAATTCAAAGAAGTTTTCTGTTCCTTTAGGCTGTGGGTTTCTGTTAACGGTAATATTACTTTCTTGAATAGAAATAGTTGTTCAGAGCAATTGTTTTCATTGTTACTTTTAGTGCTTTCAGTACTGAATGAATTTATTCTTCGCTGTAAAATGATGTGGGGTGGCAGCAGCCCAGGACCACACAAAGAAATCTGTTTATTCCATATGCCAGACAAGTATAATTGTGTCTTTATTGCTGCAGAAATGCAGTAGTAATGAGTCGTTTTGCTTGGAATTCTAATAGATAATCTCAGATTTGACTAAAAGTACAATTTAAGTTTTTCAGCAGCTCAGTGTGGAAATTTTTCTACCTGTTCAGAGGCTACTTTGTGGGGATGTTGATAAATTATCAGCTCATTAGATGAAACCGCAGGGAGCTAGGTGTAGACTCTATGGAGACAGGATTATTCCAGCATTGATGGCCTCCCTGCATTAAGGAAAATAAAAAGTAGAAGACAAACAAGCTTTTTGGTAGTGCTCCATTCCCCTACAGGAGCTCTGATGTGCCTTAACATAGTCTTATTGTGGAACAACTGTGACAGCTCATACAGATTCTAACACAGAGACTGTATAGAATGGTGGACTGTGATTCCTGCATATCAGAGGAAATAGTATGCATGTCTTTAGAAATTTTCAGTAATACAAGACTTTAAGTCTCTTCCTCTTGCTTTCTCTACTGAGATCTGAAAAGCAGTGTTTAGTGTTCTGAAAGCAGATTTTTCTTGTTGGTTATGTGGGTACTCCAAGATGTTCTTCTTGTTAAGTGCTGTCTTTGGCAAGTCAGTTCTTATAGGGCAACTTGAGAATCAGTTTTAAGTAGGTTTATGTACAGGTATTATGGTTTCATAATGTTTGCTGGAAAAGGGTCCACAAAAATGGCTCACAGTTTAATATAGAATGGTTTAGGTCGGAAGGGACCTTTAAAGATCACCTAGTTCATACCTCCCTGCCATATGTGGGGACAACTTCTGCTAGATCAGGTTCCTTAGAGCCCCATCCAACCTGACCACCCCAGAGCCTTCTTCAGGCTGAACAATTCCAATTTCTTCAGCCTTTCCTCATACAATCAGCCCTCTGATCATATTTTGGCTTTCCTCTGGACACACTCCAACAGCTCTGCATCTTTCTTGTGCTGGGTGCCCCAGAGCTGGATGGCTGCAAGTGGGGCCCCGCAAGGACAGAGCAGAGAGAGAAAATATTGGTCACTATTCTCTTGAAGCAACTGGCTCTCTAGGTAACAAGCCTGCACAGCCAGCTCATATTTCGTTTTTCATCCATAAGTACCCCTGAGTCCTTCTGTGCAGGTCTGCTCTTAATGCACTAATCACACAGTTTGTATTCATCCTTAGGAATGCCCCATCTGAGCTGCAGGACCTTGCACTGGCCTTCAACTTTGTCAGGTATATGTGGGCCCACTTTTCGACCTGTTATGGTCCCTCTGAATGGTGTCTCTTCCTTCTATTGTATCTTTGCACCTCTTGGCTTGATGTTATCCACAAACTTACACTCCATTCCATTGTCTGCATCACTGACAAAGATGTTAAACAGAATCGGTCCCTGTACAGACCCCAGAGAGATGTGACTCATCACTTGTCTGCATGTGGACATTAAGTTGTTTACTGCCAGCCTCTACAGCCTTCCAGGCAATTCCTTGCACACTGAATAGTGAATCCATCAGTATCAGTTCAAGACATGGATGTTGTATGGGTTCATGTCAGAGGCCTTGTGTTCTTTTTGCCCTGGACACTGAAGTACTTACTCATAGAAAGCCACTAGATTTTCATATATCTTCATAAATGATCTGGCTGGTGGAATTGAAAGCACTGTGACCAAGTTTACTGATGACGCTTAACGGGATGGACACGTCAGAAATGAAAACTGTCTTACAGAAAGACTGGGACAGGCTGAACACGAGTCACTAGTGCATTGCTATACTAACAGAGGCAAATTTAATCCTACGCTTCACCAGCAGCAGCATTGCTAGCAGAGATATGGCCGTACCACTGTACTCAGTACTTGTCAGATTTCACAGGGAGTACGGTGTAGTTCTAGTTCCTGTTCTAGTCCACACAATTCAAAAAGGACATGGGCAGACTAGAGAGGGCTCGATAAAGGGTCATGATGATCAAAAGATGGAGAACCTGTCTAATGAGAAAAGACTAAAGACTCTTTTTCCTGTGAAACACTTGGGAGCCTTTTCAAAGGTGGCTACAGAGAATATAGAGGTTTCTCTTTGCCACATGGAGAAGACAAGGTACAAGTTGCAATGGGAGAAGTTTTGTCTTGATATAACTTTTTTACAGTGAGAACAATTACTGTGTAACACTGGAACAACCCACTCAGGGACATGATTGAAAAGGCTGCTAGATAATCTTGTGTAGGCTCCCTTTCCCCATAGAAGGTTGGACCTGATGATCTTTTGAGGTCCTCTCCAGCATGAACTGTTCTCTGATTCTGTGATTATGTAGAGTTAATTGGTAGAGCACAGCTGTTATGTTATTCAGGGGCACATGGAACTACATAAATAAAATGCATGACAACCTTTCTTTCCATGGCATTCAGTTTTCTGAGAAGGAAATTAGAATAGGTTTAGAGAATGCCTCCAGATCAAGTATTATGGAGACTGGTCACTTCTATTTGGTGTATGAATAAGGTAGGATCATTCCTACTCAAAACCTACTGATTTGATATTTTTTTTTTCTGAGGGGGTGGGGGTGGGGTTGGGGGTTGAGATAGGATACATTTTGCCTTTGTCTGGGAAACAACTAGTGGACAAAGGTGTTAATTACAAACTCAACATCTGCGGGCTAGTCAAGGCTGTTTGAACTAGAGACCAGAAAGTATTGCCAGCAGATCAGTTTGAATAATATAGGGCTTCATAACATATAGTTGTACATAGGAAAAAATAATATAATCGTTCTCTAGCATTGGACTGTTAAAAAGAATGTTTAAAAATAAATACATAATGCCATCTTCTGTCTGCTTGTGAGGCCAATGAGTGTAAAAGACAGCTTGTCTCTCTTGTACATTTGCTGTTATGTAGTGGGAGTTAGTTACTATCCTAGATAATAGCAGCACAATGTTAGTGTGATATTTGTATACTCCAGTAAGATTTAGTATTGCTTTGTTTTGATATTTTTTTTCTTGAATACATTATTAGCAGCTTGTTGAACCTAATTTTTGAAGTTATTTCTTCCTAACCTAAGCTAAAACTTTTGTATGGAATGGCTTACTAATGATGGTGTAGGAGACCGCTCAGTTAGAGTGTAAAATAATAATAATAATAATCTTTTCACAGAGACAGTGAGATGGAGTATGTCTCATTTCAGCTCTGACTTGTATTATTAATGAGCTGTCCATTAACTGCATTAACTTTGGTGACACTGGAGCAGACAATGGGGCCGGACAGGGAATAACATCAGTGGAAATGTGTTTTCTCTTGTTTTTGCTCAGTCATGTCTAGCAGTTGTTTCATTAAACAGTTCTGCTGTTGGTCTTTTTTTATCTTTGTCTTCACCAGCATCCTCTGATGTGGAGCTATCACCTCTCCATCTACAGTAAATTTGAGACTGATTTTCTTGGGAGTTGTGTCATCCTCTGACTTTCTATGTGTGTTATGAAATAGCTAATCCTAGTGTTTTTTGTTCTCTCCCTTGAAGATCTTCCATTCTAACTCTCGTGTTCTTCTGGAGAGTGCAGGGGCCTCCCTGAAAAATAATTACTTGAATATCATCTGTGAGCTTGCTGAGAGTTCCCTGTGGGTCATTAATGAAAACATTAAATAGTTTTGAATCAAGTGTTGACTGAGTTGAGGAATACCAGTAGTCACTGGCATTCAGCTGGCCTTCACATGTCAGCAGTAACCCTTTGAGTTAAGCAGTCCAGCCAATTCTCCACACCTCATTTCTTTTTATCTAGTCCATATCTCATAGATATGGATCTATGAAGGCTGTGGCAGTTTGCATAAACCTTTGCTGAAAATCAAGATATACAACAGCTGTTGCTTTCCCCACATGCACAAAACCAACCACAGATAACAGTCACTTAAGTTGTGTTAGTTGGGCAGGAGTAAAATATGTGTGGAAGAAACAGAGAGAAAACAGTTGTTTCCTATTTCTCATAAGCAAGTGATGTTTAGCCACATCCAAGACCTTGACATTTGTAGCTGTTATTTGGGAGGAGAAATGTTTTCATAATGGGACCCTCCTCTCCCTCCTTTTTTCCCACTTTGATTTCTGAATGTTTCATCTTATAGCATGTGAGGAGATTGTTTGCTCAGAGGGTGATGAGCCACTGGCACAGGCTGCTCCGAGAAGCTGTGGATGCGCCATGTTTGGAGACATTCACGGCCAGGTTGGATGGGACCCTGGGCAGCCTGATCTGGTGGGTGGCAGATTGGCAATGGAATTGGAACTTGGATGGTCTTTAAATATCCCTTCCACTCCAAAACATGCTATGATTCTGGTTTTTTTCTTTTTTTGTTCTTTTTTTTTGAAGATGCATGATTAGTAGTGGAATTCACTGCCATGCATTTCAGATCCAGGAAATAAATATGAATGAATATAAAGCAATGAGATGAGGGCATAACAGTTTGTATAATGAACTACCCTGAAGCTGTTAAAAATAATAGTGTAGATTCAGTATCTGGTGGAGAAATTCTGTGAACTGGTATTATTTACTGAAAGGAATCCAGAAAGGAGGTAGGAATAATACTGGGAAAAGTGTTAGAGAAAGGAATAACACTGCAGTTTGTCCTCTATTTGTATATTTCCTGTAACTGTTCCTGTTGAGCACATCAAAGACATGCTGTGAGCTTAGCTAGACCTTGCTCTGCTTGAGTATAGTCAGTATTAAGCTAAATCTCTGAGGCAATAGCAAGGCTATAACTAGAACTTCATGCTTTATGTAATGATGAATTCATGCTGTCATGACATGGCTGTTTAACTTACTCACTAGGTTCTTACCTCTTTCATCTCACCTTACTTCACTGATATCCTTACTGGTATCTAATCCCACCAGTTTGTCTGATCCTAATGAGCTGATCATCTGTAACTTGTGCAACAATTGAGAAGATAAATAAATGCTTTTGCTATCTTCTGTCTCCAAACTAATTATAGAGCATGGCAGTACCAGACCTGGCTGGTCTTGGATTCCTGGCCTAAGCATTGGTTATGATGCCCTTCTAGGGTAAACTCTTCCCTGCAGTTCTGAACTGGCAGGGGATTTACAGTGCAGAAAGCAGGAAATGAGTAAAAAAAACCTCTAAAAAGAGTGGATGTAATGGAGACTTCTTACTTTTCTTTTGATGACCTTGCATTCTTGATGCAGTTATCTCGTTGTTATATGCTCTCATCTTTTGCTCCTTTTGTGTAGGTTTGGCTTAATGTAGTAGCTACATACATATGTACAAACATATGAACAGTAACCTACTGTAGAAGCTGCTGCAATTCTGACAGCTCATTTATTTCACTGGTAGTGTTTAAACTGGATGTATATAACTGTCCCTTTCCTAAGTTTAGCCACAGAGGAAATGCATTTCACTTAAAAATATATATGCTTCTGGAGGCTTTTTGCTCTTTTTTGATGTTTTGTTCACCAAAATCAAACATTTTAGAAGAGCTGTAATGTTGACTTTATTCTTTGAGAGGGAGAAGACCAGTGATTCTCTCTGATTTAGGAGATCTTAATCAGGAACAAATCTTCTGACAGTGATCAGTTTGGAAGGTAGAAGTGTGTATTTTATCAGAGAACCCAAGAAATGAAACTTGTGGAAGACTTTCTTGGTGTTTTGTCATATTTACAGAGCTGATCTGGAATGACAAACTGGTTTCTGCTTATCACACACATTATTAATCACATAAAATAAAAGTTTGAATCTACAACTGCCTCTTTTTTTTGGTGGGCTTTATAATGAACCAACAGGCTACAGGAGTTAATAATCTGAAATTTCTGTGGCTCGCTATTTGGAATGTCCAGGTTTTGTTTTCAAAAAACCATATGTGTAGAACTATGACAGATTTGCTGTAGTTACCTGGCCTCAGATGGTACTAATGTCCAAGCCCTGTAGATTTCTCTTTAGAGAGCCATCCTATTTCTAAATATATAATCTGCATGCTGAGGCTGTTGATGATCCAAATAATACTTTAATACTTGTCTAGAAACTGAGTTATCTGAGAAGTCCGTATATTTTTTTTTTAAATGTCAGCTTTTTAAGAATATGTATTATACAAATAATAGAAATACAAAAAATATAAATATTTCAAAACTGAAATGTTTCATAACTTTAAAAAAGAAAATTTGTGCAATTGCTGAATTTCAACTTATTCTAATGAGTCAGAATTCTGTACTTTAGGGAGAAAATGGCAGCTTCCAACTATGGGAGAAAGATTCTTAGCAGCATTTTTTGTTTCTTTGCTTTTATTTGTGAAGATAGGAAAAACCTCATCTTCCAGACTTGTTTCTGCACAACATACCTATATACCATTTTCTTGCATGAGTGAGTGAACAGAACTGCTTGTTTCAACAAAATATTTGCTTAAACTCTGTAATAATGGGTAATCTTGTATCTGCTTTTGCTGAAAGATTAATTAGTTTTAATGCAAGTGGTGTTCTTTGTGATGAAGTTGGTGGATTTAAGACATTTCATTAAGTTCAATTTAAAGGAGAACAATCGTAGTTAACAATCCACTTGATTGTTTTTTTGGGGGGGAGATAGAGAAAATGAATTTGTCTCTATCATTATCTGTTATACAGGCTTATGGTATGGTCCTGGCTTCAGCTGGGATAGATAGTTTGATGCTGTGTTTTGGATTTAGGAGAAACACACTGAGCAGTGCAGCACAGAGCCAAGGGCAATTCAGCTTTTCATACTCTCATGCCAGCAAGGAGACTGGAGCTGAGGGGATGAGTGTGAGGAGCTGGAAGGAGACAAAAACTAAATCGTGACCCAAACTGGCCAAAGAGGTGTTCCATACCAAATGGCATCATATTGAACTATGGGGGGGGAGTTGGCCAAGGAAGATTGCACTGCTTGGACACTGGCTTATCATCAGTCAACAAGTGATGAATGATTGCATTGTGCATTACTTGTTTTATGTGTTATTCTTATTTATTTAATTTTCCCTTTTATTTTTGTCCTATTAAACTGTTTTTATCTCAGCCTTTCTACCTCTTTTTTTTGTTTGTTTGTTTGTTTGTTTGTTTGTTTCCATTCTCTCTTTGTTCCACTGTGCAAGAGTGAGCAAATGGCTAACTGCTGGCTTAAACCACAATAGATATTTATATGCAGCTACACTTTTCTTATCATTGATTATCTGTTACTTCTGCTCTTCCTTGTGTTCAGCTGTGCTGAATTCAGCCAAAAGCCTAGGTAAGATGAGGTTATATAGTACTCATGAGGCCAAAAATGTTCTTACTGTGATTCACAATGGCTAGTTGTGACTTTGCTGCCACAAGTTGACTTTGCTGTGACTACAAGATGGATGCCACTGTTTTCTGCCTTGTTGGTGTTCGAATTCCTGTCTCGTATGCTCTGGTTTATCAATCTGAGAAATGAAAAAGGGAAATGGGATTAAATTTCTGTGCCCTGTGTGGAATGTTACTTCACAACATTTGCTGAATACATTAATAATTTTTAAAAATATTTTTTTATTACATGAGCCTACGGAAAAGGAAGGAACCTATGTTTTGACTTAAGTTGCTTTATTATCCTTCCCAGAATTGTAGTTGCAGTGTTGACACATGCTGAAGTTACAGGCAAAAAAAAAAAGTAATACTTATTACCTAGGCATGTCCCTTAATATTCTCTAGGCTATCACAATGTCTTTTGAACAATGTTGACTGCAAAAAGATTTATTTTGAGCTTATGTTTAATAAATAAATGAATTACCAAAGAAATTGAAATCCTGACTTGAAAAAGCAGTGAATAGTAAATAATAGCCCCTCTTGACTTGTATTGACTGGAGAGTTAAAATACGAAGCATACATATCTATACCATAGATTTGCTACTGAATGTGCTAACCACAGGGCACTATTCTACGATTGGCTGAATTATCTCTGGTTCCTGAGGTTTATCAGTTTGTACTTAGGAGCCTTTGAAATCAAGACAGGCAGTTAGACCCTCATTACAGCAAAAATGTTTGGTCACCAGTCTTCCAATTTACTGCACACTAGGTAAAGCACAAGCTTGAAGTTAAAAATTGAATATCATAACACCTTTTCCTTTCTCCTCCTTCCCACGATCCACATTAGTCCTTCATTCTTGTCACCTCTTTCTCTTCCTACTCCATGAGCAGTACAAGGGAGAACTTAACAGTCCTCTGTTGCTCCTTCCTCTTCTAAGCTTTTGCCTTGATTTGGTGTGGGTTCTGTCCACAGACCACAGTTCAAGAAATGTTCTAGTGTGGGCTCTCCGTGTGCTTTAGCCCTTCTAGATATATCCATCTGAACTGGTATATGGTCTTCTCTGGGCTATGTATGAATATCTTTAGAATGGTTCTCTCCGCAGGCTGCAGATAAATACCTTCTCTGACACCTGGAGCATTTTCTCTCCTTGCTTCCTCTTCAACTTGGGTATTTGCACTGCAGTTTCTTACCACTTGATTTTCTCCATCTCAGCCTTAAATCTTTTCCTGGAGGCATAACTAGCTTTGCTTTGGCATTCAGCTAAGTCCTGCTGTGAGGCTGTTGGAGCTAACTGAAACTCTCTCTGTCCAGTATGGGTCTCTTTTCTGAGGTCACCCCTGCCACCACAATCTTGCCACCTTTACCCAACGATCTTCTGTTGTATTGCTTTAGTGGAGAGAAAAGACATACACACATTTCTATATTTCTGTATGGGACATCAGTAGCTTGCAGATATTTCTAGAGCAGGTAGGACAGACATTCAAGTGTTCTGCCAGACATTGCTTGCGACAAGGGAAAGAAGCCTAAGTATACAATGCCGTATAAAAAACTGTAGAAGAAGTTTTGCAGTTTTCTGAGGGTGCACTGTAGTTGTATGGAAATTGAAGGATATGATTTATTCATTCAATAGTGGATGGCCGAGTGGTTTCATTAACTCATTCCTTGTTGAAAAGAAACAAGGATACTGTTTGCTGTATGAATTTTGTTTTCATACTGAAGTGATTTGCAGGTTACTTAGTTGAGATTGTTGGTAGTAATTGACTTAACATGCTTTCCCTCTTGTAACAGATTATGGTTATGACAGATGGCACATCGTTCTCTTCAGGGCAGAGCCTTCATCTTCCGAACCTTCCTAGTAACTCCCTATCTTTTTCTGAAGTGAAGAAGAAAGCATCTCATGGGCCAAAGGTGAGACTTAATTGAATAGAAAATATTTGAGCCAATAAGGCTTTTCCTGGGAAATAACTTGAGAAGAAAGGTCTCTCTAGGCATATTTTAGATTGTGACATAGTCCAGTGATATCAATAGGTAAGAACGTTTCTTTAGTGTAAACTTACTGTTAGCTGCATCAAAATAAAGCAGAACAGGGATGTAAGTGAGAATCGGTGCTAGGTGAAGTATTGCTTTGCTAGTAACAAGTACAAGTACAGGTATTTTCCTCTTTTCCCAGATGGAATACTAATTGCCTGTTGTAGTATTAGGAGACTTAGGGATGGAAATGGGATTTCTGTTTTTAATTACTGGCGCGGGAAACAAGGAAGTGCCTCACATTCATATGTTCATATGTCACCAGAATCTTGTTTATTGTTTAGAAATATAGTGACTTGTATTTACGACTTTGTGTTTCAAAGTAATACATCTTTCATTAGTTCGGGATACTAGCAGATATTAGTATTTGTATTAGTGTATACATATATGGAGATTTCAAAATTGACTTGCTAATCACAGACCCACTCTGTTTATTTGTGATAAAAAAATTTAGGTTATGCTGCAGAAGTTTTTCCTCAAACTATTTTGCAATTATTTAGTTTTCAGTTTTTTAAATTAGTTTTTTCTCCCAAAATTTAAAACAGGTCTACATGAGAAAAAAAAAAAAAAATAGTGTTTCCATTCACTCTTATTTTCTAGGTTGATTCTTCCCCACCATGTTTGTGTTGTAGGTTACTGGTAGAACATTTTTACTTTCTAAAACTAGGTATGGGCTCTCCATTTAGCAAGCATTAGAAATGCTTTTAGAATTAATCCATAATGCACTGTATTTTACTTTTGAGACAATCCTCTTTTTGTCCGCATATCTTCAGTCAGTTAGGGATGATTATTTTGTCGAGATTTGCATGGTCAGTTGATGTTTCTGCCCAACGTTTAAGTTTTCTCTTTTTCTCTGTCTTATAGGACCTCTGAGTTGTCACCTTCTCAGAGATCCATCTCATTGTATAACTACTGAATTTAAAAAATGCAATGAAATGCTCAATATAAGCAATAGTAAATACAAAGAAGGAAAGCCTTCTTAGTAGAGGCTTTCTGTTAAACAGCATTTACTACTGAGATGTTGCACGTCAAATTATGTATGACATAGCCAGACTGGATCCACAGTTACCATTCTGTATAAAGGATAGGCTCTAGCTAAAGTTGAAGAGGGGATCACAGTATGGTACTTAAGCTCTGCCTGAAATATCAGTAGGAGGACATGTTTTACACTGGTCCTGAAGTAATTCTGTTAACAGCATGTGATTCATATGATGATCTTTTGTTGTGATTTTTTTTCCTGAAATTTAATGGTCATAGTTTAGGAAATGTTAACTGATATTTATGTTCACCTTAAAATGTTTCTTAAAGGCCATATCTGATTCTTAAGAGATAAAAACTAAGCTTTGTCTTGCAAATGCTAGAAGGCAGTAATAACTGCTCGTGCTCCACAACTTTGTAATAGTTTATCTATCAATTCTTATATGGTCATTTACTGTTCCTTTTTTCACACTGCAGTTTAAAGTTTCTGACATGAATCTTGTGTCTGCGTTATCTTTTTTTATATTATTTAAAGTTTTGTATCTCCTTTTTGCAGGACCCAACTAAGATTCTGAACATAAATAGCAGTAGCAGCAGTAGTAACAGTTTTTCAAAGCCCCACAAATTAACAAAGGAGCACAAGGAGAAAACTTCTAAAGACTCAAAAGAACAAAAAAGTGCCTTCAAAGAACCTTCCAGGGAACACAACAAATCTTCCAAAGAATCCTCTAAGAAACCCAAAGAAAATAAACCATTAAAAGATGAAAAAATGGTTCCTAAGATGGCCTTCAAGGAACCCAAATCCATGTCTAAGGAGCCAAAATCTGAAAACACTGCCATCCTTACCATTACAGGTGGACAGCAGCAAGAAAAGAAGACTCCTACAAAAAGGCCCTCCATTCTGGATTCTGATGAACCTTCTGCAAAAAAGAGAAAAAAAAGTGTGCCAGAGTCATTATTTAAAAGCTTTTCTAATGCTCCATCACTAATTCTTACTTGTTCAGCTGACAAAAAACAAACAAAGGACAGGCCTCAGCTTAAGATGGGGAGAGTCAAAATTGAAAGTGATACACTGGAAAAGAAGACATCTACTCTGCCACCATTTGATGATATTATAGACCCCAATGATTCTGACGTGGAGGAAAACGTGTCTTCTAAATCTGAAGTAAGAGAGCTCTTTTGTTTCTTTTTGTATGTATAAAGTATTTCTCGTCTGTGGGATTGTGTGCCGTATTTGTATTTTAATTTCTCTTCTTCTTTTCACTGGAAAATTGTTCCAATTGTTAAGTGCTGGCTGTTTAAACTTACGCATATTGTGTTCGAATTGTATTTCCAATCAAGTGTATTTCCAGTCAAATTTATAAATGTCAGCATTATGACCAGTGAGCATAGGGGAGATGGCTACAAATAGTATCGTTCTTTTGATCTTGTTCTTTTTTAATTTCATGCTTTTTTTTTTTTTTAGATTGAAGGCAGTTGGTTTAAATACTTCTATATCATGTTCTAAGGTTTTAGGCTCAGACACTAGATAATTCAGTGAATTTGGGAAAAGACTGCAGTAACACAGTGTTGTTTGTTATTTTTCTGCTAAAAAGGGCAGTTCAGTAAATGATGCCAGTTAAATGGACAAAGAGTTCCTTGAAAGGGGGGAATCTATCCAAAGTTAATAGACTTACTCAACAAGAAAGTTTTTTTAATGGAGGTTTGCTTTCCTGAAAATATTTCTTCCATGCCTGCTCATCTGTTTCAATCACATTATTATTTTGATGATTAGGATTTAAATCACTCTCCTGACAGAGTTCAGCTTTAAGAGCATCCTTTATAGATAGATGAGTAGAGAAGGAAAGGAATAGGAAGAGAAGGCCTGTTTGGTGTCTTCATTTGTGCTTAAGGCTTGAGACAGTAAGCAGGATGGAGACAATATCTGACTAATTTAGCTTATATAACAATTATTTGATTTTATTTTATTTTTGTGCCTCCGTTTCTGCCTTCAGATTTAGAGCTGTGCTTGCACTCTCTGGAACAGGCTGTGAGGATGTAGCAATGGTTAGGTTCTTCATATAAACATATAGCTGGGAGAGATCTCACGTCGCTGTTGTGTTTCTAAATTGGCATTTTAATGCACGAACAGTCATGCAAAGGCTATGCAGTTTGGAAGGTGTGTTAAATGATAGGCACTGATACAGCACTGTTGAAGTTGTTTTTATGATGTTCCCTTTAAACCTGAAAACATTCATACTTAACAGCCTTAATGTAAATTATATCTAAATGCCTTTAAAATAGAATATTTAGCTTTTTATGAGTCATGGCAATACCTATGACTCACCACCTACCCTTGATGTAGCCAGCCAATCAGAACCGAGTTTGATTTTAGACTTCCTATTTACTCAAGTGCCCATGTAAAGGTAAATACATTCCTACATGAGATCTTCAATATTCTTCAAACAGGAAAGAATTAAGAAAAGCAACTGCAGTATAACTGGAATCTTACAAATGCAGACGTTGCAGATGTGTGTGCTGCATAGCAGCTTGCAGATGACTTAATTTAATTGTTGATGTGTGTTGCCATCTTTGTCTTGCAGCCTTCTGCCTTTTATCAATGGTACAGTGTTCACACTCTTGTCTTTTTCATAGATTACACAAATCCTCTTGTCCTACTGTTTGTTATCCAACTGGAATACTGTCACTGCAGGACATGAGGGGTGCCTTAATTCTGTACTAAAGCAGAATGCAGATTTGGAGTTTTGTAGTTTTTCACACCTCTCTTACTGAGAAAGTGAAGTACTAAATTCCACTCAGAGAGAAGAAGAATCTACAGATAGGGGCTCTCATTTATATTAATGTTGACATCCTGGATCATGGAACAGTTGGGTCTTCAGTGGGAGGACAAGTATGGTCCATGTCTCTGTATGAGTAAAAACAGCTTTGGGAACATGCTTATCAAAAAATCAAGATGACTATGGCTCTGGTCAGTGATTAGATAATATTTAGAATGCCAGTAATATATTTATTTATAGGAAATACATCTAAAAAACCTGGAAGAGTACCCGAAGGTACATGTGGATTCAGACTGTTATGAGAGAGCTGGGAAGTATGGTTAACTAATATCCACAGAATTTCATAAAGTCCTTCTACATTCTGTTAGTTTTAACCAAGTAGCACAATAAGAGGCATTTGAGCAATGTTATAATGTAATAGAGGTAATTATGTGTAGGAAAAATATGAACTTTTATTGTGTTGGTGGGTTTCTAAGCATTTCAGAGAAAAAAAAACAGCAACTCAACAAATGATATATGCTATAAACAAGGTAATATGGAAAAAAGATTGAAAAGTTGCAATGTTATATAGAGAGTTTTACTATGTCAGTAGTTACTTGCGGTCTGCTTGTGCTTTGTGATATTAACCATTTTAGTTGCCTGTAGCTGGGAATATGTTTCTTCAGTGGCATGCTCTGACATAACAGCATGTTATAAAATTCACTCCATTCTTATTTACTTAACTGATGTCATCACAAGACCTCTCAGTTTTTTTGCTATGACCTTGGGAATATGGAGACTACCCATTTGACTGGGAGTGTCAGATATTGTCCTTGTTTTCAAGAAAGCAGACCCTGGTACCTACATCAGTCTCACTTTGGTGCCTGATAAAATTGTGAGAAGGTCATTATGTGAGTTGCTGAAAAACACCTAAAAGACTATGCAATCACTGTTCATAACCCACACAGATTCTTGAGGAGAAAGTCTTGTTTTATGTAGTTAATTACTTTCTACGATGAGGTTACCCACATATCTGACCAAGATAAGGCAGTTGATATAATCTTTCTGAATTTCAGCAAAGCTGTTTTTCACAGTATCCTTCTGGACAAAATATCCAGTGTAAAAAGTACATACTAGAACAGGCTAACAGTTGAATGATGGATTGGACTCAGATGGTGGAAGGACTAGAGGACAAGACTTACAAGGAACAGCTGAGATTCTTAGGTGCACTCAGCCCAGAACAGGGCAGGCTGAGGGTAGGCCTTGTGGCGGCTGCAGCTTCTCAGAGGGGGAGTGGACGGGCAGTGCTGAGTTTTGCTCTCTGGTGACAGCAACATGATGTGAGGGAATGGCATGGAGCCGTTTACTCCCTGTAAATATTGGAAGGCTGCAATGAGGTCTCCCTGTGGCTTCCTCTTTTCTGGGCTGAACAAGCACAGTTCCTTAAGCCTCTGTTCAGAGGAGAGGTGCTCCAGCCTAAGAATCATCTTCGTGGCCCTCCTCTCGACCCTCTCCAACAGCTCCACGTTTTTCCTGACATGGACAGGGGGGTGAAAACATGTAGGATTTATAGTTTTATTGAGGTGTAGGAATATTAGAATAGCTCAGGTAGAAAACTCTAAAGATCACGCTTTTAAATTCAGTAACAGGATGTTTCAGTTGAAGTACACTTTCTGTTTGCTTTCTGTATGGGACAGTGCAGCAGTATGATTAAAAAAAAATAAAATAAAAATGAAGACATGACCTTATTTTTGCTCTCCGGCCGTGCTCTCTCTTGCATGAAATATGGTGATGTTCTCTTAATATTTATGTAAACTGTAAGCTTTGTGAAATAGGGAAATGCAAAGCTTTAGATCCAAGTGAGGTGTCTTTCGAGGCCCTGGAAGGCAACTACCCCTTCTGAAAGGTGCAGTGGTTGCAGAAGGGATGCTTTGATACTCCCTGTACCAGTTTTTATAGGCTTTGTAGGGACAAAAGTAGTGCAAAGCTCTCTCTGTTGCTGCAGCAACACAGTGGTATCAAGAAGATCAAACAGATTGTGTATGCTGATCTGCTGTTCAGTGTTGCTCATCTTCTCACTCGTCTGCAATTGCAGTGATCTGAAACTCTCAAAGTTCACTATGCGTGAAGGCAGAGTTTGAAGATGAGCAGACACACAGCTCTGTTTTATCAGTTTCTGTCTCCAGCCCAATTATTTTGCGCATGATGAGTGTTTTTCTTCCTGCAATTATAACACTGTGATTTGTAGTAGGAGTTTTTTGGAATGCCTAGGCCTATTGGAATACAACCCAAGAAGAAAGGCATGCTAGCAAATTGTGACAGCTCAAGAGTGAGGTGTTCTCATTTTTAAGCAGAGTACTTTAGCCAAACCATTTGCCTTTAGCAAAATACAAACTCCTTAGTAAGTCAGTTACAGAACAATGGATATATAGCAGTGATGTTAAAGACTATGGGTTGTATTTAATCAACTGCTTGCATGTCCTTAAGCAGTCTTAAAGTTGAAACATAAGTACTTTTTTAAAGTAATCCATAAAATGCCACTTTAGATCTGGAGTCAGATTTGTTAATTTAACTATTACAAATGTGCAAGAATATCTGGAAAATGCCTTTTGTTTTTTTAAAACCTCCAGGCCCTTGTTAGCTGAAAACTCCTGCTATTAACCAGGGCTGGGAGCCAAAGAAAGATCTTTTTCAGATAACACAGTTTAGATTCAAATAGTTGAAGATAGCTCCACATGGTGTTTTCTTGTAGTTAACCAGTGTAGTTACTGCAATCAGAGGTAAGTGTTAGCAGATAAAATATTGTACAGTCCAATATATTTCCTTCCAGATTGTACTCGGAGATAAATAGTGGCTTAAGATGATCTGTTCTCCTTGCAGAAAGGCTAGACAGACAGTAGGCAGAAGCCTGAATAGCCATCAATGCCTATGGTAGTATGGCACTGTTCAGCTGCTGTATGGGGTAAGTACCAGGCTTGATCAGGGCAAACCCCACCTTCAATCTAGAGTTAAGAAAAAGCACTATAGTCAGCATGTGGGAGGAAGAGAACAACCTCCACAGTGGTGGGCACCTTTGGCCTCTGCAGAATTTGGACTGACTGCTTTCCCTGGTCTTAAGGCTATCCTTCCCAGAGCCCCTTCAGAAAATCTGTCAGCATTTGGGACAGTGGGACCAAGGAAAATATAGGAAAAAAGTCAAGTTTCTGAACATTTCTGTTTGGAGACAACTTGATACCTGGCAGAGTATGTCCTTCTGAACATTTCTGTTTGGAGACAACTTGATACCTGGCGGAGTATGTCCTTCGATTCAGATTTACTATGTGCTCAGCCAGGCTATTAGCCCTCAGAAAGTCAATAGTTGTAAACATATTAGAAAATGTTTAAGGGTTTTGAAAGGTTTTTAACTGTTAAGAATCTTTTCTCAGGGAATATGTTCCCATGGTATACATTTTTCTGGGAATTTTTGGTGTAAATAAGACATCTTCCAGAGTGAGAGTAGAGGAAAAATACAGTCAAGGAGTGAGGAAAAACAGGGAAATCTTAGTAAATTAATTACCTGACATCTGTTTCCTAAACAGAAACTTGTGGCTGTTTGTAAAGTGAAGGCATTATACCATTTTCAGATATACTTTATTATTTTGTCCTTCACTGTAACAGTGCTGAAGCAAGATTCAGAATCAGAATTTTGTGAAATAGGAAATGGTTTCATATCTAAAAGAAGGGAGATTTAGGTTGGATATATGGAAGCAGATTTTTACAGTATGGGTGGGGTGAGGCACTGGAACAGGTTGCCCAGAAATGTGGTGGATGTCCTGTCCCTGGAGACACTCAAGGCCAAGTTGGATGGAGCTCTGAGCACCTGATCTAGCTGTTGTCCCAGTTCATTGCTGGGGAGGTGGAAAGATAATATTTAAGTGCCCCTTCCAGCTCAAAAGATTCTACTGAGTCTATTTTCATTAGCTGGGAAAAATGTTTTTGCTTCACTTGTAGAAGCTATTAAACTGCTTTCTATATGATGGGATGAATCACTGCAGGATAAGGAGGCAGCGAGATCAACAGGCAATGATTCCATCATGGCAGTAAGCTGGGATTGAGGTTTTGTTTCTATGGTGTGTTTGGAATTCACTGACTTACAAAAATAGTAAGGATTTAGAAATTAAGCAGAGGAGAGAAATTATATAGATATGGCTAAAAAAATCCACATAATAACTACAGTCTTGCAAAATGTAGGAAATTTTACATTTTTAAGGCAAAGTCATGGGTATTACATTTTTTTTTCAATTTTAGAAACTATCATATTATGACATACAAAACATGGGAATATCATCGTATTAGGCTACTGATTTAGTCTTCAGTATGTGACCATACTAACTGCATCTCCTGAAGTGTAGACTAATCATGTAGATTAACCCAATCATTTGCATAAACACTGGGGGTTTTTTTGTTGTTGTTTTTGTTTTTGTTTTTTTGTTTTTTGTTTTTACTTCTTTTCTGTATTTCTTTTCTGTATTTCAGCCCCAGAAAATTTTATTCTCCCATTAGCCCACAGCAAGTAAGGATTTTATTGAAATGTGCGCAGTGCCAATATTTTATTATCTTAGTTCTTTTCTGGCATAAATGGCTGGGACAGCAAAATCATGGCAGTTTTGGGGGCTGAGATGCTTGTGGCAAAAAGATGCTTGTGGCAATAAATACAACGTGTTATTTTACTCATGATCATGTGAAATCTCTGTGGTATGGACTTCATTACTTTTAAATTGCTTTATCTGCTTACATCTATTATGTTGTGATCCAGAGAAATGATTCCATATAATTACTATAAAATCCAACACCTGTTAGTTACCAGCTGAAATAGTTTAACTATGTCTTGTTAGATCTAACTGAGGCTTTTATGACTTTTTCTCTTTTTTCTTTTTTTCTTTTTTTAAATGCGGAACCATCAAATTTACACTTGTTTTCTTTGGGAAAAATGGCATGTACTTTTAAAAGTGTAGTGTAAGGCCAGTGAAAAGACAGCAGTCTGGCCTGTTTTTTTTTCTCAGACAATCATCATGATGTAGTTGTGTGTGTGTATAATACACATGAACTTTTGAGAAATGGCAATACAAATGCATGATAATATTAGCATAGAGCAAGCCATTTACATGGCTTTAATTTGTTCTAGGCACTCGAAAATTTTTTAGGGCATAACAAAACTTTTTGTATTTTTTCCCTACATCTTTTCACTGAAACTGGAATGCACAGAGATAAAAACTGAGATCCTAACATAACCATTTAAATCCCAGGAATCCAGTTTGAGCAAACATTAAATATAATAAAACTTGCTGTAAAAATGGGCAGGGTCAACACCAATGGCATGGAAAGTGCTGTACTGATACTCTACTGAGCCTGCTGTGAAATTTTGGGAATATTTGTTGTTTATTTTTCCCCTCTTGGGACATGGATTTAGGAGCCTGTGGTCTACAATAGCTAAAATGATATGTAAATTAAGATGGTACTCTGCAGCAGCAATTTAGAAGAAAAGTTGTTTTTCCAGATGTTTAGGTGTGTGTTAACTTGATATGTATGACTTTCATGGATTTTTGCACACTGAATATTTAGTTTAGGGTTGTTTTGGAAGCACTGTGTAGAGTTTGAGCTAAACAAGATAAGAGAGGAACTACAGTGTATTTGCAATGTCTGTAAGTACCTGTTGAGAAGACCTGCTCTCTAATGGTACAGAAATGTACCAGAGTGCAGAATAACATCCGAAAAAGGATATTAACATGTAGTTACATGGTTCTCCAGCTGTTTCTTTGTTAAAGTGAGTGCATGGATTTCTCTAATACCTGGCCTTGGATCTGGGAGAACAGCCCTCTTACTACAGCAAAAGTGACAGCAAACTGTCTATTTACTCTCCAGAGTAGTGAACTGGGTGGCATCAACATCTGTCCTTCTCAGCACTGACACATAAGATAGGGCACAGCAGAGAATAGGGCAATAAAAGAAAATGAAGAACTTTTTTCTTCCCACATGGCAGCTGTCAGGGCTGACCAGAGCAGTTACCACCCAGCTTCTTTTATTGCTATTAGTTCAATCATACAACAGAAAACACAGATCAGTTGAGCAAAATGGTATAATTGGCTTTAACACCTATGCTGAGTTTTCTGTTTTTTATGTAGTTCTAAAACTGAGAGTTAGACTTTTATTTCTACAACACATTTCTCTCCTCTCCACCCAGTAGGTTTGTAAGAGCGTTGTGTATAGAGTTTTTGTTGAAGAAGTAAAGAAGTTGTAAAGTCATATTCTCAGAAAATCGGCACCTAAATATTGGTTTCTAGCTTAATTTGGCTCTTCTGCAGTTACAGGAGCGCATAGGTACTGTCATCATTCTTTTCTCCCAGGACTTTTGTGACACTGAGCTTACAGATACAGAGAACTCACCATGCAAGTAATTTATTCAGGATGTCTTCATCTTTCATCAGTGGCCCTCATGCTTTGGTTTGTTTTTATAATGCATATTTGAATTTATATGCATAATTCAGACTTTGAACGGAATGTAGAGCTGTTAACTTCCCCATATTGTGCTGTTCGTCCTGTATCAATGGTTCATAAATATTGAAGTTTTTTCATACAGTTCTGGGAAAATGTGGTCCAGATAAACACAGATTTTATTTCCAATTTTGAGATCCCTAATACTTTATATAGCTGTGTCTTTGATAGCCATAACTTGTTCCCTTCACCTTTAGAACAGAGTTCTTATCTGTGTTGGTTGGAGTCCTCTAACAAGAGCTTGCATTAGTTTGCCTTCAACTTTTCAGCTATGTTAGGGACCATGTTCACACTCACGGCTATATGTGTTTTTGGTTTATTTTAACTTTATGCAGTATCTTGTTGGCACAGTATCCTTGGAAACCAGTGTTCAGCTGCTTTACATGAGAAGCGCTAATCTTTTCTTTTGTACTTTGTCTGCTTTTCTGTATGTTTTCAGTCACAATATCCTGAGATTTTTTCAGCAAAAGTACTCCTACAGACAATGGATGCAATTAGTGCTTCATCCTTCAAACTGCAGCATGCAGTGTATTGCAAAATATATGATTTTTTTTTAAATTGTGTCAGAAGGGTAGGATGCATTATGCCCTGGTGATGCCACATCTGGAATCAGTTGTCCAGTTCTGGGCTCCTCAGTTCAAGAAAGACAATGATCTCCTAGAGATTGTCCAGCAGAAGTGATCAGGAGCCTGGAGCATCTCCCTTATGAGGAAAGACTGAGAGATCAGGGACTGCTCAGTCCGGAGAAGGCCAAGAGGCTATCTTGTCAGTACTTAATAATGTCTAAAGGGTGGGTATCAAGAGGATGGGGCCAGTCTCTTTTCAGTGGTGCCCAGCAACAGGACAAGGAGCAGTGGGTACAAACTGGAACTCAGGAAGTTCCACCTGAACATAAGGAAAAGCTTTACTATGAGGATGAGAGAGCAGTGGAGTAAGCTGCCAGGGAGGTTGTGGAGTCTCCTTCTCTGGAGATATTCAAAATCTGTCAGAATGCTTTCCTGTGCAACCTGCTGTAAGAAACCTACTTTAGCAGGGGCTTGGACTGGGGGATATCCAGAGGTCCCTTCCAACCCCTCCAGTTCTGCAGAGACTTGTACAGAGGAGAAAGCTGTTGAAAGTGTTCTTTACGTTGCCATTCTTTGAGAAGGAACTGACTAGTTATCACTGTCCCTGGATCTTTGCTTCTGTATTCCGAAGTATGCATTAATTCTAACATTATTTATTCTGATCAGTACAGCATTCATTTCATGGTATCCTTCTCCCTCAAAAGAATTTACAAGTATTATGAAATATTTCTAAGTACTAGAATTGGAGAATCTTAGTATTATCTACTGGTGATAGGATGTAATGCTGATTTAGAGCCAAACATCCCCAGGGCTGCATGTTTTAGATTACAGTTACATTGAGCTTCTCTTACTTATTTTCTCCCCAGAGATGATCCTGGAGAAGCATTGTATTGCTCATTTAGCAGATTCAGGGTCAACTTAATAAACAAACAGGCTCATCCCCATCAATTCATTAAGAATTTTTTTAAGAAACAAGACTATAGATAATTAAGGCAGCTAATTGTAGGTCACATGTTCTGCCAAATGATTGTTTTAATTGGTAAAATGTCCTCCACACATTAGTATGTATTTGTATGTGGGCATGCGATTTTTTTTTTTTTTTTAAGGTGAATAACACAGTAATACACAGGAGAAGGTTCTGTTGGTATGTGAGTTGTATGTTGGTTTTTATTGTATTGATCAACTTCCATTTTAGTTACCTGTTCTCTCCAAAACAAATATTCTTGCATTTTCTGTTAAGATTTTACACCTCAAATTACTTTTCTCAATCATTTTTTTGGTTCTTTAAACATCATAGTTAGAAATAAGTATTTCCTGTTCTATAAGAATAGAATTAATTCAACTTTTTGCTCAGTACGCTCTTACTTCCATCTTCTCTGTGAGCTTGCATTCTGTAAGTTGGCTTTCCTCATTGGTTATACAAAGGAACAGTTTTGCCCTGCCTGGCAGGTTAATTGCAATTGTAGTTTCCTGCTTGAGAGGAAATATGGTGGTATAGAGCTTGCTGGGTGCGGGCTTACAGAACCATGGATGCTGAAATAGTGTCTTCCCTTGGCTGTGACAGATATGGACACTTGGTGGACTCTGCTGTTCTCTCCGTAGAGCTACAGATGGCTATGATTACTCTCTTGAAAGCTGAAGTGGTGGTTGATGACAGGCCCCTGAGAGGCAGTAGAAGTTGCAAGTCCAGAAGTCCATTACAGAAGAGGGCATCTCTTAGGGCATTATTCCCCTTTCTTGAGAAGAAAATTTGGACAAAATGGGAATGCAAATAATACTCTGATTGCTTTAACTTCTCACTATGTTCAGTACAGGGAAACCTCGGTCTTAGGACTGTTGTGCATAAAAGCAGAAAATATGTGGACTGGTGATGGGATGTGGGATATTACTGCAGATCTTTATTTTGTGGTAATATGAAGTAATATGCAAAGTCCTCTTGTAGTAGTAGTTCAGAGGAGGGCATGAAGAGCCTATGTCATCCACATGGAGATACTTTCTATTTTTCTAATGTGAATAAACAGCTTTAAATGATGGGCTTTATTTTTAATATTGTTATATGATTCCAAGTAACCACAAAATATTATAGAAACAGTCCTTTTGTACGGAATGTCATAAACAGGTGAGTTCACCTTAAAATTGTTTCTCGCCTGAGAATAAATCACTGTCCAACTTGTAGAAGCAAATAAAAATGTTTTGAACTACCTGAAGCCAGGAGATTTAGAACCAGTCGAAAAAAGTACCTTTTCTAGGAAAACTTGAGCCAGAGAGAAGTTTCTTTTCTTGCCAGTTTCAAAACACAGAATCCCTCTGCTGGGCCTAATAAAGAAGGCAGTGTCTCCTGTACATCAGTGTGAGAGCAGTAAAAGGGAATAAACTGAGTGCAATAAATTATATCAGTTCATTGCACTAATGAGCAGTTTGGGTCCGAGCTCTCAGTAGCTTGTCTGCAGGAAGAGAAAACGAGTAAAACAGGAAAAGGATGTACGACAGAAGCTCTTTGCTGGTCCTGTCTTAAGTTTCTATCATTAAAGGATGCCCTTTTGCTCATTTCAGACCCATTAAAAAATCTACTTGGTGATTGGTAACTAGTGGATAAGAGCAGAAAACTGAAGAGAATAAAGCTATAAATATCTAAGCTCTTGGGATCCTGTAAAGCTGTCAGAAAGCCTTGGTTAAGTGACAGAAGATACCTTCTGGTAAAAAGAAGAGTCAATGCTATGCAGACTAATCCATATTTATATACGGAAGGAAGATTTTTAGCTCCTTCTAAAAGGCAGGTCTTTTAATGATGTTCATTCTCATGTTAAAATCAACTGCCTGCACTACCCTTCAGATGCAATCACATCCTCATTTTCTCAGTTTGTTTTTTTTTTTCCCAGCAAATAACACTTCTTACATATATGTGCTAATCTGAATGTCTTGGAGTAAATTTTCAGGTAGGGCAGTTTAATAAAATAATGGCTTCAAGTGGCATTGAGAATCCTTTTCAAAAGAGAAGGGATGATTTGTGTTTCATTAGTAGTTTCCATGGTTTGACCTCTCAAAGTGCTCTTACTGAAGCAAGGAGGACATTTTATCAGGAGGGTATTATACCAATGTTATGTCTATTCTTAGCTATTCCTGCTTGTGATCCTTTTGCTTAAGATAATGATAGGAGAAAACGTTTGCAGGGATTTCATAATCAGGCCTTTTCCCTCTTTAGTAAACTAGTTCAAAATGAAAATGGTGAATTTTACAAGTAAATGTTTCTACGTAGGTGCATTTTTTTTTTCCTACGGTTTTAGAAATTCTTAAAGCACTTTAAATTGAATATAATGTCATTAGTGTTTGGAATTTTTTAAAAGAATGGATTTTATGTATGCTACAGTTCATGTGAATATTAATAAAGGAAAAAAATGCAGTTAATGGAAACCTTGCTGGCTGTCAGCCAGTAATTTTGCTGCGTACAAACCAGATGTGTAAAGGTAACCTGCAACTAGAAGGCTGAAATTAGTTTCCAGAATTGTAGTAAGTGCATTAACTCCTGCTCTTTACCAGTACAGTCTGTATCATGTCATCAAACTTATTTTACAGCTAAATTCAGAAATCCAGGCAGGAAAAAATAAATGATTCTGTAGAAAATTCCAGCGATTAAAAAAAAAAAATTTGCTTCAGAAAATGATTTTTTTAACAAGTGTCAGGTGATAATGCCATATCTTCCAAAATGGTCCAGTCCTGTCAACAAAATTAGAATCAAACTTGTTAGTCAGAAAGGGATTTTATAGTTTTTGGGTTGTGTTTCCCAGCAGAGGTTTGGTTTGCATGTATACAAATGATGTATACCCATTCAGTCATGGCTGATGGTTAGACTAGATGATCTTAGTGGTCTTTCCAACCTTAATGATTCTATGAGTCTTTGTCTAGAATTTGTATTTTGACTTTATTTTTCTTTTTTGTGAAAGCTTACATTTCAGGAGAGTAGATCTCAATGGTGTTTTTCTTAAACATTCTGCTGTCCAGAGAGGCATCTTTCAGTGTGAGAAAAGGAACTAAGATGCTGTAAATCTGCCTGCTCCTTATGAATACCAACAATAGATTGTTTTATGGAGAAAAGACAACTGTGACTGCATACTACTGCTGTTGTTTTTTAGAAGGATTTAGTTCTAGAGAAATCACAAGGGTTATTGTATAGGCAAGGAGAAACAGAAATCTTTGATTTACCTAGATAACAATTCAAAGCAATGCAACTGTATAAGATTAAGCAGGTTTTATTTTCAGTAGTAGATTTTTCTATTATTACTTCTTGCTTCAAATTTCACCATTCTTTGTGTGAACAGGACATTTCCTGTTTTGTGTTTTGTTAGCATTCCCTACGCCCATATACCAGATTTGTTCTTCTCTCATATGCAGTTGTGTGTGTGTGTACATACCTAAAACCTGACATACCACAAAAGAAGTGTATAGAGGCATAGAATATACCAGCAGGAGGCAAGAATTATCAGAACAATCAGAACAATAATCAGAACAGATAAATTTGTCTAAGAAATTTTTACGAATTTCAGAGAAGAATATAGTTTAAAGAGCACTGGAAAACTACGTATGGAACTGCTTGTAAAATCACGTAAAGTTATGTTAATGACTCTATTCTAAAGAGATATAAAAATCTGGTTTTCAATTAGTTAGAATAATTTTCCTGTGTAATAATGCAGTCTTTCTAGTTTAATCACTGTTGCAGTTTATAGGACCTCACTATGTAAGAAAAATATTAGCGTAAGAGGAAATCAGTTAACAACAGAAAAGTTTGTTTAGCTGGTTATCTTAAGACTTACTTTCTAAGGAAGTTGAAAGAAAACTGCTTGGAGTTTTCTGCTTGATCTGCTCAGGTCTTTCTTTCTATGTTCCACTAAAGCATTATTTATTTGGAAAACGTTGCAACTGCAGGGCTAAGTAGCCTTATGTCCATGCATTCTGTTATAAACTCATTTAGACTTACATGTTGTAGAGCCTCTCAAACGTAGTAACTTCATGTTGGGATTTATACTTTACTAAAGCACTGTGTGTTATATAGTACGTATGTATGTTGAGCGTTTAGCAATTTTTATATTGTTTGGCTTGCTGGCACCTGAAGCAAAGATCTGAAAATATTGTTTTGTTCAGGAGTTCTATTTTCTTCGCAGGATGCCTTAAGCAGTAGCTAACAGTAAGTGTTTTAGGGGGAAAAAAAAAAAAAAAAAGTTCATTATGATGTTATTTATTTTCTTTTTTTTTTTTTTCTTTTAAGTCTGAACAGCCCAGTCCTGCCAGTTCCAGCTCCAGTTCCAGTTCCAGTTTTACACCATCTCAAAACAGCAGACAACAAGGTACCCAGGAAGGGAAAAAAAATGAAAAGAACATGTGAAATCAATGAGCCAATAAAAACAGACTGATGGCATCTCATTATCACTTTTCTACTGAATTTCATAGGCTGAATTGGCCACTGTTATTCTTTAAAGGCTTTTCCTCAAGTGTTTACAAATCTGACTGTAAGGGCAGAATAAAAGGGGAGAAGATGTGTATCTCTCTGAGAAAAGGGCACAAAGACTATTCTGAAGCACTAGGTATGCGCCAGTCAATTTTTATGCCAAATCCAAAAGAGGTTCTCTTCTTGAAGCTGTCTCTTGCAGGGTTATGTCATATGGCACTTGTGTGCCATCCGGATCCCTGCTCAGGCTAACATGGCTTCTTTGGAAAGTACAAGGATGTATGTATGTGGGCCCCTTCAAAGGGTCATGATACTCCTGTATTATAATCAGATTTTAAGAGCATACAGTGTTTCCTTTGGAAGTGTGACTGGGGAAGAATATGGTTATATTTTAAGTTGACGTTAAGTTTGCCTTTTGGCTTTCTGGCTAATAAATACAGTTTACTCAGACCTCAGGAAGGAAATGCAATCTTATTCTCAGTGAGCTTGCCGAAGGAATATTTCTGTGGATCAGTTGAGATTCATTATACACGATGTATTAAACTACTTAGTTCTCACCTTGGCATTTTTCCCTGCTTTTGTAAGGTTGTACAACTGATACATTCTTAATCAGCTTTTGTTTTGTCCTTCAGATACAGAAGCATTAAAAAACCCAGCCTTTTGGCTAATTAAAATTGCATTTGTGTTATCTATTTATATTCCTCAATGGTCAACTTGCTTTTAAGGTTATGGAAATACATCAGTATCTCAGGCAGACAGTTTGTTTTTACAAAGGTTTATGTAGTATGATCTGTATCTGCCCTGCTACCTTTTCTGAAGGTGACTGGTACTGAATTTCTAATGTGTTTCTGGCAGCATTACTGCAGGTGAAAGAAAGCAAGAGCTGAAATGAACTGTGGCTGATGGCTGGCTTTAGGCATTTTTTTATAATGAATGCTAAACAAAACCCTTTCTTGATGAAACCCCATTTTTGCAGTTATGAAAACATCATTAGTGCTGTGAGCTGTCTATGACAATCCAGCAGGTTTTGATACCAGTGTTCCTGTTAGGGAACCTTATTTCAGGAAAAATCCTGTTGATTAGTTTTTTCTTCTGAGCAAACTATTCATCAGTTTCTCCTGGGTCATATATAAGGCAAATCACAGACTGTCTTTCATTTCTGTACCTTCAGAAGGGTAGATGGGAAATTTTTCCTCTGATGGGAACTATTTTAAAGTACATGTATTACATACCTCTTTGATTCCTTGTCACAGTAAATAGCAATTACGCTTTCTTACTGGGAATTTCAGTTAACTAAAAACATCTGTTGCCCAGGTTGTGCATTTGTATAGCAAGGAATGAAGCACTAGGCATACTGTGATATGTTTGCCCTGTGTATGTTGTGCTCTCGTGGAAACCCATGCTTTATTCTCTAACTAAAACTTACAAGCCTGTTACTCTTTTTCCTTTTGGTTCAGAATCAAGTGCTCACTCAACTGTCAGAACCACTGCAAGATGGACTTTTTTCACCACTTTTTGAGTAAACATTGGGCTAATTGAAGTTTTTTCAAGTTCTTTTGCCCGCAGGGCTTACTTTGGGTTCTCTGTGTTTTCTTGCCAAGAATATTTTCTCTTGGACAGCTCTTAGTTTTCAATTTCTTGTGAGCCACTCTGACCTTTTTGGAGAGAACAGCTTCTACAACCCTTAAAAAAAAAAAAAAAAAAAAAAAAAAAAAAGTAACTTAAGTACTAGCAAGGAGCAAAGTACTAATGGCAGTGTGACTACCAGAGCTAGAAACAGAAGACTTTACACTTTGCAGATTGCTAAGAAGACCGACTGAAGTCAGCTAGGTACGAAATGTCTTGTTCAGAGCTGCAGTCCTGATCCTCCATTCAGTGAAAGCATATTTGAATGGCAGGTTGTTGATTGGCTGGGGATGTCAGTTGTGGCTGTTTGTCAGGAGTCTGCATTCATTTTTCTTCAAGACAGAAGAACAAGCCCATTTCCAGCTTGAGATGGGACTCTGTCCCAGAAAGCAGCATGGAACAAGATGAAGTGGCCCTCTGCTGCACTTGGAAAAAAGACAGGGATAATGAATTAGCTCAAACCTGGGAGGACAGGCTATGTGGGGAGCATGTTGTATGTGTGCTGTTTTTCTTCTATTTAAAAATAAAATCAAGGACTGTTGTTTGGAATGTCTTCCAACTCACTGCCAGCCCAGTTACCAGTTTCCATATTTTTGAGTTATGTGCTGGTCCTTAATGCAAGGTGAACTATTTTTGTGACACTAAATATTTTTACGAAATTGGGTTTTGGTTGATTACTTTTAACTTCCATGTCATTGTCTTTCTTCTCTAATCTTTCCTTAAAGAGCTTTTCTTTCATCCACATTTTTATCTAGTCTTTTCTGGTTGTTTTTTTTCCTCTTTGTGGAGAGGAGATGAATACATTCTGAAGAGCTGACTTTGGCCTATGGACTGGAGCAGGACATCACTGCTGCCAGAACAGACAGAAGACTACTGTCTTCAGCAGAATTTCTACAGTAGTTATTAGTATCTCTTTGTGCGGTAAGGAAACTAGCCTTTCTAGGTTAGAGCTGGCCTGTGGGAAATACCATTCTTCCCTTTTATTTCTTTTTAAACATATATTCCTTCTTTGTATGTTTGAAGTTTAATGTTCCTTTACCTTTCATTTCAATTCGTTTAGCCCCCTATTCCTTGTCTCTCATTTTTCCATCCCAACAGCTAAACTTCTCAGTAAGAATGCTTTTGCAAAAGTTGGAAATAGGCAGATTCTTCCTTCAGCCATGTGCTGACATTCTTGAGAGTGCTTTTTCCCCTCTGTTTCAGAGGAAAATCGCTACTGCTCCTATTAAAATTGGAGGGAGCCTTTTTCCAGGGTGTCAAGTGATTAGATAATCAGTCTCCAACTTAGCATTTGTAAATATCTAAGCACTGTTTGTCTGATACACAGAAACAGAAAGCAAAGCACAACTCAGCTGCTTCTGCAGATCAGGTGGTTGTACAGACAAGAATTCTATGTAACTTGCCTTCCCTTGTGGTCTGTGTGAGTGTCTGGTCCACCAGGCCCAGCAGCATCATTTGTGCCTGCTGCCATCCAGCCTCAAGGTATGCAAACATAAAAGAAACCTTGCCCAAACTGCCTCAACTTACAAATTTTCTTGTGCAGGCTTAGTTGTAAACCATACTCAGCAGTGGCTTTGAAGTCAGATATGCAAAACTGGTCAAAATTATTTGACCTGTGCTTTGCCAGGTTTTGGGTAATCCACAAAGCTATTACTCCTGAGGAGGGAACACCCTTATTGTTAGGGGGTCAGGCAGAGAGATGTTTGTCTGTTCTTTTGGCTCCTTGGCTCTGTTCAGCCATTAGCTAACACAGAATGGAAAGGTTCATCTCCCTTTGGAAGAACACTGGGGAGTTCATTCGTATCAGTACTTGTGTTTCCTGGGCTGGGAGAGTTACTGATTTTTTTTTTTTAAATTATTTTTATTTAATTATTTTTATTTTTTACATATGAACATCAGCAAACTGCTTACTTGACCTGAAATTGAGCCTGAAATAAGGGGAGCTACTAAATCTAAGTTTATCAAAAACAGGAAGACAAAGTCTATCTTCACAAGTACAAGTTACAGTCAGAATGATTTATTGGACTTTGCTTAACCTAACAAGTACACCACTACCAGTAGGTCTCTGTAGATCTGTACTGGCATGTAATACCCTTTGACAAAGTAAGAAAAACTGAAACTTAGCAATGTAAAATAATCTTGCTTCTAATAATAATAGTATAGTAAATTTCTCCTAAACTAAAATACGCATAGAGAATGCCTGTTTGTAACAGCATTTTATTTACTTCGCCTATGTTCCAGGGGACCAAACCTGCAAACACTTGAACACAAGTCACTTCATTGTCATGAGTAAGTCTCCTGCAGCTTCCTGTGTTGCTCATGTAAATAAATGATTCAAAATAAATGCAAGCAGCATAAGCCCCCAGTGCATTACTTCATTTGTTTAATATTTGACTCTTCCCTCCCAGTACAATGCTGGAAAGGTCACTTCTGTTATCTACAAATCTGGGTATTCACACTGCAAAGTGAATTTCATTTGCCTGTTTTTTTGTTTTTTGCTTTTTTGCTTTTTTTTTTACTTGTTTGTTTCTGTTGTTTCAGGTCCATTGAGGTCTATAATGAAAGATCTGCATTCGGATGATAATGAAGATGAATCAGAGGAACCAGATGACAACGATAATGATTCTGAGTTGGAACGACCTGTAAATACACGAGGAGGAAGCAGGAGTCGCAGGTGAGCGTCTTTTGATGGCAGATATTTTGGTGGCTAAAGCATTTTCTTGTTATTAGTGGAAAGAAGTCTAATGTTCTCAAAGAGTGCTGAGTACCAAATGGACAGAGTTTAGATTCTTATTTTTAAAGGATGTACAAACAAACAAAAAACTCTTAGAATCAGCCATTCCCACAACAAACTGTTTCTATACAAATCCACATGGATATGATGAACCACATTCATCTGACTTTTGTTTCATGCCTTTGACTTCAGAGAGCAGTTGTAATTACTCTCCGGTATAAAAGATAAAATTAAGTCATTTAATTGCTGAATGAGCAGCCTGTACATAATGTCACATTGTCACGACCCCTCTGCTTACCAGCTTAAAGTTGTTAAATTGGATCAGAATCAGTGAAATTGAATTCCGAGCAATTTCTGCACTGCATATCGTAAATAATAAGTAATAGTGCAGACAGATGGTAAAGCAATTGTCAGTCACAGAATTTATTTCTTAAAAAGGGGTTCTGCTTCCTAGCTACCATTTCATGAGGGCATTCCAAAAGTCAGCTATTTTTCAGGCAGCTGAAAGCTCTTTCTGCTGAATCCCAGAGTCCCTCAAGCTTTTTCATAGTGGATGCTTTATCTGCTCCAAAACATTTTGCTTGTTCTACCATTTGTGGGTTCATAGCACCTGAGCAACTCTGTCAGCAACTGGTCTAAATGGGAAGGTAATAGGCAAGTATTAGTGAAGGTTAACTACTTCTCTGGAACACTTCAGCAGCTGAAATCACAGGAAAAAAAGGGCAAGAAGCCTAGCAGTTTGAGAGTTCATGTCAGGTCATGTTCTAGGAAGGATTCTTAGGCTCAGCTTAATCTCAGTGTAGAGATTTTATTTCTATTTTTAACAAAACTCAAGGCTGTGTTTTTCTAACTTCTTTTTATCCTGAATAACTGTATTTTTTTCTTCCAATTAGCAAATATTTCCTGTTGTTCCTCAGTAAATGAAGGGTAAGGCTGACTAGAATAAGAACTTTTTTACATGGCCTTTACATATCCTGAGATACCAAGTTTTTAAATTTTAGCCAGGAAAGATAATGTTATTTATGTCAAAAAACAAATAACTGTTAATTGAAGCAATTTTCCAAACAAAAGTATAGCTTTTATAAAGCTTTTACAAGAGTAGAAAAATATTTCTGAAAAATATCATCTCTCTTTCATGTGTCTGTTCACTCCACTTATGATGGAAACAGCATAAATATTTCAAAAATATTTAATTCTTTCTCTAGATGTTAACTGTGGTTAGCTGGACAGTGACATCTCAGCCCAATGAAAAGGATGCCATGCTACATTGGACTTTTTCCACAGTGCTGCCTTACTTGGATGCCGCTGTGCTACTGAGCAGCACTTTTCCAATTTACTTTGAATAATAACTTCCATAGTAAAGGGTTTATTCTTGGCCTCCTCCCTCAAATATGAGCTTGGTTCATTCCTGTAAGCAGCCCTTTGACTGGCAGTGTAATCTCTTGCCTTTGTTTTTCCATAGGGTGAGTCTGAGTGATGGAAGTGACAGTGACAGCAATTCAGCTTCCTCACCACTACATCATGAACCAGCACCACCTTTATTAAAAACTAACAGCAACCAGGTAAAGTCAGAATTCATAAATGCAAGCCTCACATGGAGCATGCCTTGCACCTGAGAAATTCATATAATGCTTTAATTACTTAAATGAAGTCACTTAATCTGAAAATTGACAAAACCATTTTTTTCAGGAGATGGAGAAATATTCGGTTTAGAAAATACTGTAAGAGCAAATTATCATTTCTGTCTCTGTTATAAGGAGTGTGTTCATTGCATATGAATTAACATCATAACGTTAAACAGTCTAAACTGGCTTTACAACATCAGTTGTACAGTTCATACTATTTTTTGGTTTATTTTAGCATTAGAACCAGTTGAAATTAATAGGATTAATCTCATGAGTTTATGTGTTCTGCTTTTCCTCTCTCCCTCACCAGTTTCTGACTTGAAGATGGAGGTTTTTTTTCCTTTACTATAAGATACAGTAATCTTCACAGAAAGAGTACTCAATCCATTTCAATAAAAGTTGGCATTATTTATGTCACTTAAAGTCAAATCTATGTTGGAGGGGAAAAAAACCTATGGAGTAGGTTGTGTATTTAGCAAAGGAAAGAGGATCCTTGACCAAAAAGCATTCTTATTATCCACCACAAATTCTATAGGTTTTTTCTAAGATCATCTGTACGTAAGTCTCAATTCTTTTTTGTGTAATGAAGATGTATACTTCTAAAGAAGTAATATAAATGTTAAGTCCATAAACATAAGTCCTAATGCGCAACATTTCACTCAGTCATGTATTTCATGTTCCTTTCTTTTTTTTGTACTAACAATATATGTCTACTTGCCTATCTAGATGCTCTAAACCAGTAGCAGTGAGCTAGCTAAAATGGAATGTCTCATTTCCTTGCATTTTTACAACTGATCTGAGAATCTGAAATTTATGGAAGTATTAGGACAGATTCTTTAGCAGGGTCTGTGGTGATAAGGGGAGATTATTTCAAACATAAAGGGGGTAGATGTAGGTTGGATATAAGGAAAAAGTATTTTAAAGTGAGGGTAGTGAGGCACTGGAACAGATTGCCTAAAGATGTAGTGGATCCCCCATCCCTGGAGACATTCAAGGTCAGGCTGGATCAAGGTCTAGGCAACCTGACTGAGCTGTGGATGTTCCTGTTCATTGCAGGGCAGTTTAAAGATCCCTTCCAACTCTGAGGATTCTATGGTTCTGTTACAAGAGTTCAAATTGTGTGGGCCATAGTTGCAATTGAAATCTCTGCTTGGTGGTGTAAAGCTGCTTACTAGGATCATTCTTTTACCTGATGAAATTAGGCTTGTGTTAAAATAAGTCTATTTATAGAACAAGTTAACATTGCTAAAAGTGTCTTTTAGTGCTTTATCTCATTCAAACAAGATGTTCCATTTTAATTATGCATCAAGAGCACTCTAAGAAAGCAGCTTTTTCAAATACAGTATGTACTTGCTGAGTTTCTATCTAATATAAAGAATTTTCTTTTTTTAACATCAAGAAGAGTATCTAAAAGCTACTAGATCCATGCCTAGAGTTTGATTTTAAAGACCAGACACTTTTTTCCACTGGCCTATACTGTACATGCTGAATCAAAGAACTGAGATTTTTCTTTAGAAAAGTACATCTTACTTTCTGGCCATGCATTGCTTTTGGCTAAGTAAATCCTTAGGTAAGGCTAACTCAGTTCTTCAGTCGTTTTCTTTCTGCAGGGAAGTAGCTGCCTGTCCCACTGTATATTTATGGTGTTGGTTGTCCTGGGAAACATATATACAATTCTAGCTGTTTATGCCAAGCAAAGTAGAAATTGGAAGGAACTTTAAGATAGCTGTCAGTGAAGCTTCTGGGTAGTCTAGAACACAATTATTTATTTATTTATTTTGGCAGGCATTGTTTCCATTGTTGTATTTACTTAGTTTTGTATTGTGTTGTGACTGCTCAGGAGGGTTTGGAGAGAATGCTGCTATTAATGTTGGGTTATTTATAAGGAAATGTGAAACAAAATCTCCATCTTTGATCATATGTATTTTTTTATTGTTTTACAGAATTGCAGGTTAGGAATGGCATGGTGTTTCAATAACTCTACTTGTAGCTTCAGAAAATGTTTTCTATACCTAGAAATTAAACTGCAGTTTTATTTCCTCAAGTTATTCCTCACTCGAGTCCTAAAATTTTCATGTAAGGCGAGATATTCTGTTTCTTGTTCAAGCATTCTTTATTCATATCTGTGGCAGTAACTGGCTCTGTTTCCCATTGAAAGAAAAGTACGTATACTTGCAAGACAGGCTACTTTCTTGTGTTCTTTTAGTTAAAACTCTTGCAGTCATTTCAAAGACAGTTTTAGAATATGAACTGTAGAAGAAAAGAGCCTTGCATGAAAGCACATGGAAAATATACTGCTATGTGTCACTTCAAAGATGCTAGAGGGTCCTGTAGCATAATTTTGTACCTGCAAAATCAGACCTTTTCCTACCAGCTATGGAAAAAATGCGAAAAGAAATATTGAGAAGGGGTTAAATAACATGAAATTAATTACTTTTAAGATTAATGGTGTCAGTATCACTTCAATGCAGCAACTTGGCATTTTCAGCTTTTTTCTGGAAGAAAAAAAAAAAGGCAGGTTGTTTGAATTAAGTAAGAAGTAATGAAAAGCCTGGTTTTGAGTTTAGATTGTTTTTTTTCCAGATGCTTTATTCTTTGTGTTATTAACAGCAGAATTTTTGTATGTAATTGTGTTCAATTATGCATTTATTTTTTAATGGATTTTCTTTTTTTTTTTCCAGATTTTAGAAGTGAAAAGTCCAATAAAGCAAAACAAATCTGATAAACAAATAAAGAATGGTGATTGTGATAAGGTAAATGCCAACAAAATTACAGCAAATTATTTAATATTTATGTATTTACTAGAAACAAAATACTTCTTGTTGGAGTGAAAGCGTATCATTGCAACATCTTTGCTTTGGGTTCCTTAAAGTGGAGATTATTCTTTTTTTTTTTCCTGTAATTCTTTCTTCTCTGCTATTTTGAAAATGCTTTCCTTCTCTTCAAAACATGTAGAGATTTAGTAAATATCATCAGATGAGAATCTGCCATAAACTATTTACTTTGGCTACTCTCCTGCATGAATTTGCATTGTGCTTTTCAGATGAAATGATGGTTTTTGAACAGGAAGCTTTACAATAGTATTTTTAGTCAATAAACAACTGAAATCAATTTACTAAATCATGTTATGGTAGTGTGCATTAGGGAATGGCAGTGTGTTTTAAGGCATTAACCAAGATGATGTGAAGCAATTTACCACTTAGAAAGGTGATTTTGTTCAATATCATGTCACCTGGTCATTGCTAAGAATTCTCAATCCTTTTGAGAGAGAACATTGTTATTTCCCAGTATAGACAAGTTCCTCTTAAATTTTGTGTAATGTTGTATTTTCTTTGTGCTAATATGATGTAGGCAACCAGTGCTGCAGTATCTGTTACTGGATCTTCAGCATTATGATCCATACGCTTCTTTAATTTCTTAAGCAGGGTGCCACATTTCTCTGGGCTTAAAAGCAAGCATGGTGTTTGATGTCTCAGACTGAAGGAGACAGTTGATACTTGGGTGGTCAGATGGGACATATGTGATGCCCCAGGAATTAAGAAAGTGAAAGTTGCTAGTGGATTAATTTTTCTTTATCTTTCTCCCCTTATGTCTCTCTGTTGATGCAGAAAATTCATTATTCAGCTTTAGAGGAAGAGAGGAAATCAGTTGTGAAACTTCTGTCTTGTGTCTTATCTGGAAAGTTGGGAGATGTTTTTTAAATATGCTTGGGCAGCTCAAGTCTGTCACATACTGTTTGCCATAGCTGAGATGGAAATATTTTCTTCTGAAGTAAAAGGCCACCTAGCTTTCAAAGGGAAGAGGTAGCTCTCCCATTAAAATTTAAGTACCTTAAAATTTTCAGTGTCATCAAGTATCTAAGAAAATCCACAAAAATTTATATGTGGGTAGTATGAAGCTTAAGAAAACTAGCCTGCTTATTAAGAAAATCTTGCTTAAGGAAGGTGTACAATAAAATTTCCTTTTGTATCTGGATTTTTTGAAATACATGCCTGTGATTTTGTTAACAAGTTGTTTATGGGGGGGGATTTGTTTCTAGGCATATCTCGATGAACTAGTAGAGCTCCACAGAAGATTAATGACATTGAGAGAGAGACATGTACTGCAGCAGGTGAGGAGCACTCTCATGAAAAGTCACAGCGTGCTCACTGAAGTTGTGAAGTCACTTTTTTTTTCCCCTTTGTCTAAATCTCTATAATCAGATGTGATAGCCCTAGTCTGTGTAATCTATTTCCTGCCCACTGCACTTTCATTGTAGCATAAGGGCTTTTTAGACATTTAAATTGTGTTGTCACACTAAATGGTAAGATTAAAAGTTAAGCAAACAAAAGTCTATCTGAGATAATTTTTTTAACCAATTTGTATTTATATTTTTCAAAGTATTGTACCAATAATAATGAAAACAGGATAGGTGAATAGATTCATCTGTATACCATGCTTCATGAAAATACTGTTACTTTTTGCTGAAAAGGACAGGCATTTTTTCAAATACACTTTTAAAGATGTGCTTTTTGGCGAACAGAAAACATGGAATTTAATGCCAATCTCAATCTAGAAAAAAAAGTGAGTCTTCTGAAATCTTGGAAGTGAAAAAAAAAAAAGTATTAACTAAGAAGATTTGAAATATATTTACAAATTGCACAGTAGTAAGAACTTCTATTCTTTGTTTTGGGTGGCATTGTTAGACACCATTGGATTTCAAATAGTGATGATGAAGAATTAAAGGCATAGTAGCAAAACAGATGTAATTGTAGCACAGATGGTTATATTATATTTCTCACACTTAAGTGCCTCTTGTGGACATGTTATAAATATGGAGATTTTTACCACTTCTAGATGATTGCAATCACTCATCAAATTTCTCAACACTTGGATAAGTGTGTAAAAAAAAAAAAAAAAAGAAAAAGAAAAAAAAAAAAAAGAAAAGAAAAAAATCTTTCAGTAAGCCTCAGCAATAATTTCTGAATGCTCCAGGCTTTGTTTGCAAAGATCAGGAAAAAAAATGGAGAGGTCAGTGAAAAGGAAGATCATGATTAAGAATATTTTTAGTTAAAGAAAAATACTGATGGCTGTGTCAAGTTTCATGTTTTATGAAACACAATCATGTGTCCTTTGTCCTGTATTTGGTACCCTTCATATTTAGTGTACTATTGTTTCCCAAGTTCACTTTGTCTTCAGTACAAATCAGTGTATTCTTAACATCAAAGCACATTGCTATCTGTCGGAGTTTTAAACATAATGTTGGCATTGAAGTGGAATGGCAGCAGCATGTGTGTTCTTAAGTGATGTTAGTAGTACCTTCAGTTTGTCGGAGCAGGTGAAAATCTCTTTCACATGTCAAAGTCTTACCTGCAGATTTTTAGGGAATTTTTACAGAAATGTATGACGAGAATAATGAAGATATCAATCAGGATTGTAAGGAATTGTAATGTCAAAGAACTCGAAAGTTCTACTTGAACCTGCTGAGGGATGTGGAAAGGAATGGGAAGTTTTTTGCTGTCTGAGTTGTTAACAAGTCTATAGATAGTGACAGCAAATAGAGATGTGGCTTGGCAGGAAATGACAGAAATGCATCTTTTTGAGAATATGGCTTTTCTTCAAGTGAGGTATTTCTCTTTGAGTTGCTTTGTTAAAGAAAGCTAAAATTAATACACCAAAAGAAAGAGAAGACAAGAAAATGTGATGTTGAGTTGGAAGTGCCTAAATAAAAACTAAGTAACTGTGATATCAAGTGATTCTTAAAGATACGTAATAAATGTCTAATAGGGAGAAGGTGGATGAGAAAGTATGTTTGACCAAGAAATTAGTTCTGTGAGAACCTCCTGAGCAATTTGATATTGGACCAGATATTGGACCATGACTAGACAGAAATTGGTCTGAAATTACATTTTAAAAAGCACTCTCTCTAGCATCTTTCACAGTGATTAGGCATTTTATTTTCCCTTCATCATTTGCCATGAAAAAGTAGGGATGATTGAGTCTGAAATCAGATGTTAATGCTGCATGTCCCATATATTCAAATTTGGCTTTCTGAAGCTGGACTCCTAAATCAGCATTTGCTGAGCAGATGGGGTTATCGTGACTCGTGAAAGAAAGCAACATTTTTGGTAGGCTTTGCCTTTTATTTTGGTGCATCAGAAGATATGTCTTCATCTGGTGAAAAATCTCCTTAAAGCCAATGTACTAGATAGTACAGGCATAAGGAAGAAATTGAGAGTATGCAGCTCTGCTTAACATTACATTGCTCATGCCTCCAAGGTGCTTAACTTCAGATGGCAGCTATCTTCTGAAAATTTTCTGCAAGGGGCAGCTTGCAGGTCTGGAAACTATCAAATGGCTTAAAACCTCCATAAATTGAAAAATGACTATGTCATTAATTGCACTTCAGCTTCCTTAAACACACACACTCATTTGCTTGTTTGAAGGCCGATAAATAGTTGCGCTGTGATGGATAATGATCAAAATGAGCTGGAGAAACATTGTGTAAACAGAGATGTACATTACAGCAGAAAAGCAAAGATTACTACACTGGGAGCAAATGAAGTATTTTTATATTTTGCTGCCTGAGCTCTCTGAATATAACATTTTAATGCTGTGTTTTTAAGATTGCAACTGTCAGAATTCTTGGCAACTAATCTCAACCTTTTGTTCTTTTTCAAATATTTTTGAATAGCACAGAGATGCAAATGCTAGTACTGTAACTCATGAATTCCTCATTCATGGGCACACAGGCAGATGTTTTTCATTGAGCTGTCTGGGTTTATCTTGATATATTTTTATATATCCATTAAAGCTTTTGGGGTTCATTTCAGTCTTCTTTACTGTGGTTTCTGTGTGGTGCCCTGACACAGTGGCTATATTTTGTGAGGGCAGAATGAGGAATATATTAAAAATGTTTATATTTCCTTTGGTCTAGGGCTTAAAAGCCCAAAGCAGAACCTAATCAGTAAAAAGTGCTTATCGGGTTTGTTTGTTTGTTTGTTTTTTAAATATGCAGTGCTGCTTAAAAATACATGTGGTAACACATCAGTGTAATCTTTGTTCTTAAAATCAGGAATATTGCTGTGGGGATTTCGGGAGGTGCTGTTCTTCCACAAAGCATAGGCAGAATTGTTTAACACTGTTATGTCCTCTTGGCCACAGCTTCTGTAAAGTTTCGCAGCCAGTTATTTATCATACAGTGGATATTTGGGGACCAAGTCTATGATTAGATACCTAACTTTACAAAGTAGGATTCTCTCTTAAATGAGGCTTCAGAGAGTGCCTTAAGATAAGAATGATACATGTGGAAGTTTTCCACTGGTAACAATTAGTTGTATTCCATTTGAATTTTTCTCTCATGTTGGTTGTAGGACAGTAGGAGATGGAAAAGTGTTACAAGAACCAATGAAGCAATAAGTGGACAAATGAAATCTGCAAGTTTAAACTAAAAATTCCCAATGGGGAAAAAACAAACAAACAAAAAAATCAAGTGGCACAGATTTAAATGAAGTGCTAATAAGGGGAGGGTTGTTCTTTGTACTTTCAGTTTGGACATCTGCAAAGGAAATTAGACATTAAGTTGGGTTTGTTTTGTTTTTTTTCTCAGCCTGTGGAAAGTAGAAAGCAATGATTGGAAAGGGATTTTTACTGTAACAAGCATTTTCCTCCTTATGTTTTCTCATTTCCAATCTATTTAATCTACCCTGGGCTGTATCATTCCATATCTGACAGTATACATGAAGTTATTTCATTTATCACCAACATAATCTTCTCTTCTTGTGGTCTGAACAGAAAAAAGAAAAAAAAAAGCTCATTACATAATGAAACAGAGCAGGAGAAATGATAACACAGTTAGTTCCAACATTTAGTTCTTTTCTAAGGTGGTATAGTCCTTCCAGATTTATTATTTTAAGGTATATTCTGTTAGCCATGAGTTAATAGGTATCTCATTCAGCAACAGAAAAACTCATTGGAGTAATAAAGCAATATCTAGAAACGGGATTTCAGTAGAGGTCTATCTGGAAACCCTAGAACAATGTGGGTTTCAAATGGAAGGGCAGAAATACTGATACTAGCCTGAGCATGGAAGAAATGTTTGGGAGGGTGAAGCAGACGAGCAATATTCTGTCAGTCCAGTACAAAGAGACTCTTTTCAGGATGGTGTGTCTTTTCATGTGCTCTCTTGGAATATAAGTCTCTTGGAATGTAGAAATGCATAAGAGACCAATAGCTATAGTGTGGGCACCATGTTAGCCCAGTCTGATAAATTATACTTCAGCTTTCCAGGATGCTGAGTGTATGTTTAGGTGGGTGAAAATTCTAGGATATAGTATACATGGAGTTACTCGTTACAGGAAATTCATTGTTGAAAATGAGCATTTTAAAAATACACACTACAATTAGGTGACTACAAAATGTTGAAAGTGTGGAAATACAACTAGGATATTAATGTTGGTTACACAGAATTACAGACTGATTGAGTTTGGAAGAAACCTCTGGAGATCTTCTTGTCCTAACCCAGTGTTTAGGGCTACCCTGAGCAGATTGTCCAGGCCCATGTCCAGGTGGCTTTTGAAGATCTCTGAAGAGAGAGATTTCACGATCTCTCTGGGCAAGCCATGCCAGTGTTCTGTCACCATCACAAGAAAAAAAACATTTCCTAGTGTTTATACAGAAACCACTGTGTTCTAGTTCGTGCCTGTTGTCTCTTGTTCCATCACTGGGCACCATAAAAGAGAATGTGGATTCATCCCCTTTTGCACCCTTTCTTCAGGTAGTTACATATGAAATACATTGCCAATAGCCTTTGCTCCTCCAGACTGATCAAATCCTCTCTCAGCCTTTCATCACAGATGAAGTGCACCAGTTCTTGATCTTCTCAAGGACTCGTAACAGCTCTTCTGTTTCTTCTTGGAATGAAAACTGTGATTATAGATTAAGTAGTCACCATAGATTTTAACCATTAGTATTAGTCCTTCATGGTTCATCTGTTTCTACAAAAAAATTAAGTACGTTATTTAAGGAAAATAATACTAGTACACGAGCTAATCATAGATGTGAGAGCTCTTGAGTGCTTTGTTGTTGTTGTTTAATTTAGACTAGTTTCTGTAAGGATTTCTTTCTTTTTCTTCCTTGTGGAAAGGTTTATGCCAGTTATTTTCTAAAGTTATTTGTTTGGCAGCTAAGCACAAAGTATGTATTCCATAGAGATCTACCTAGTTTGTTTGTTGTTACGGTGATTGTTTTTTGTTTTGTATGATTACAGATGAAGGTTGTTTTTTTTTTTTTTTTTTAATCAAGATGGGGTTTTTTGTTTATTTTTCGAGGTAAAGACTGACCTTAAAAATATGAAGATGTTAATGTTCTTAAAAAAAAAAAAAGAAAGAAAAAAAAAAGAAAAACTGTGGTCTGGACTATGGTTCTGTGTCAGATAGTGATAAGGATAATGGTTTAATATGCATATATTAATGAAGTGGTTTTATTTTATGCCATTCATATGATACTTCGGGTCATGTTAATACACTCCATTGAGTGTGATACTACTGAAATTTTCAGCTGTGTCTTTTCTTTCCTTTCAGATAGTAAATCTTATAGAGGAAACTGGACACTTTCATATCACAAATACAACCTTTGACTTTGATCTTTGCTCACTGGACAAAACCACAGTCCGAAAACTACAGAGTTATCTGGAAACATCTGGAACCTCCTGAGGATTCAGCATCTGGATGCATCTAAAACTGTTCTCTAAATGAAACATTCAGAATGATGCAACCAAAATGGTGGAGAAACAAAACAACCTCTTTCAGTTTTATTTTTCATTAAAGCCAGTCATCATCTCTTGATAAAGAAGAGGAAAAGTGACAAGACTCAGAGGACTGCTCTTCTCAACAAGAAAATGCTCTGGAAGAGTTTACCTGGATAGCCTTGAAAATCAAACACAAAAACAAACAGAAAACTTGGTCTTAATGAATGTGTATGGTATCATGTATCTCTTTGTGGTGTTCCAGTCCACAAGATGAATGCATGTTCGACACACTGCCTTATTGCATTACTGATCTATTTATTACTGCATACATGTATTTCAAAGTCAGTGAGTCACCGAATGACACTACCAGATGTTGCAAGTAGTGGTATTCCATGTATGCTTTTTTGATTCAGTCTCATCAAAAACCTAGTAATCTTATTCATGTTGAAATCCCACTTCTTGCTAACTTTCTCTAGACAATGAAAACACTGTAGTCTTGTTTTCATTTCTGCACTTCCAGGAATCAAGATACAAAGTGAGGGACCAAACGATCGTCCTAAATTTTGCCTCCAGTCTGCCAAAGTTGGACCATGGCAGGTTGGACCGCAGGTCCTTGGCTCTATCCATTTATTGATATTGGTCATGGTAGAAAATGCACCAAATAGGATCATATGACTTCCTGTCTAGCCTTAGTGAATGAACCATTAGGATTTCTAACAAAAAAAAATGTTATGTACGCTGTCCTGAATCCAGAATTTTTTGCAGTCTGCATTTTTGTCTGTTTTAATGTTATAAAATTAAATATATATGAGTGAAGGTGTTCTGCAGGATCATCATAAAAGAAGAAATACTGATCCTGTCTTCTAAGGAAATGTTGTAGAAAATTCTTAATTTGGAGCTATTTATTACTATGAGTTTCTGCACTCTTTGCTTCTTACCATAAAACTATTGACATAACATTTTTTGTTTGTTCATGTAGTAGATGGTCTCCTTAGCCTGTTTGGGGATTTTGTTTTTGTTGTTTGTGGTTTTTTTTGTTGTTGGTTTTTTTTTTTTTTTTTTACAACTGCTAAATTAAAAACCTTTATTTGAAAATAAAAAATTGGTTGTTATACAGTTACATGTTGGGATAAATATATATATCATATATGTGTGTGTATATGTATGCATATTCACACATATATAAATATACACACACACCCCTGTGTTTTACACTTCCCAGATTCAGTAACATGCTTGTGCTTCCAGAAGGATTTCTTGCCTATAAAAACGAGTTTTCTTTCATGCTATATTTTGTTCTTTAAAATGGGAATCCTTGTTCATGTATGATAAATTAGAGGAAGTGTAATGTTTTTGTTATGAAAACAAAATTTGGCGCTGTCACTTTGCTGATGGTTTCCTGATGAAATCATTACCTTTCTAATGACTGAACACTAGTTGCTGAAACAAAAACCCCTACTGAAAAGAGAAAAGAAGAAAAAAAATACATACTTCTGGATGCAAAAGTTTATTCAGATTTACCAGCCTTAAAAGATGTATCTTATTTCTGGACAGGCCAGTATATGTCATGTATATGCTTTTTGCCACATGTGCTCTATGTATAGTGTTGAACAGTAGCATCTGTATGATTTATTGTTTCATACGCACTGTTTGTGTAGCACTGTAAAACTAAATTCCTATTGGGGTTATTTCTTATTCAAATAGTAGATCTTAATACTGTTTCTTTAAGTCCAAAGAAAATTTTACACTTTACTGTTTTTGAGAGGGTGAGCTGGGTACTGGGCTGGGGGCTATTTTCGTATTTAAAACGTTGTTTGACCACACTCTGCAGGAAGTTCTTCTCAGGCTTCCAAAGAACAAGTGTACTTTTTCAGTAATGTTATGACTCTTATTGACGATTGGCATGAAGCATACTTGAAACATTATGTTGTTCTTTTAAGTCCATGTCTTAATGTGCAATTGTTGGAGGGAAATGGGGATCATTTTAAAGTTACTTCTAGCATAAGGCAGGTGATAGTTGGGAGGAGGAAGGGGTGCATGTGAGGGGGATTAACTTCAATTTTTATTAATATTTTATATGAAAATGTTTGGAAATCTAAAAACAACATTAACTTTTGGTCTACTAGTGGTTGTTCAACATCCTATCTCTTAGTTATACCATATAATGTGGAATTTTCTCCATTTTGACTTTCCCAAGTTTCATGTTTACAACTCCTTCAGTCTTAGGGGAGTGGGAAGGATTCTATGGTACTGCTAGTGTAAGAATATTGAAATGTTTTGTTAGAAATGGTAAAATATATCTTTTTATCCTTAAAATACTGATAAGCTTTAATGTTCATTGACAAGGGTAGAAGAAAACAGCAAGTAGGAAAACAGGTATAAGAGATTACAGCAATTATAGTATCAAGTTACTGCTGAATTTAATGCAAATCATGGAGCATCCATAAACTCTTAATTTTGTTAATTCAATGAGGTTGGGAGAGGGGAAAAAAATAGACTGAAGAGTTGTGTGTGTGCATGTTAAGTTTTCCACAAAATTCTGATAGAATAAGAGTTACCAAATGTTGATCTGAAAAATACCTTAGCTATTTTCGTCTAATTTTGTATACAGAAACAAAATAAATTCTTGTTCAATTAATTTCAAACAGTCATATTTCTCTTAAAGAAATTGTTGTAAGGCACCCCACCAACATATAAAAACACTGTTTGGGACTGGTTAAAATGTTCTAGCAATAAATGTTTTGGAGTTGTACATAACATCAAGCTATTTAAACAAAGCTGTCTGGGAGAGTTTGGGTTAATTCACTGAAGTAACTGGACAGGGGGCTATCAGTGAGTTGCAAATTTCAGAGCCAGTGAGTCACTAGAATGTTTTATCCAGCTGGTAAGGACAGTTTTCTTTCTTGCCACTAAATCTTCACATCCAGATGAGTAGGCAAGTTTTAAAGTATCTTTCTAGATGCCTGGGTTCATTGAAAGGCCTTACATGATATTCAATGTCTGAATTTGAAAGGCATCATAATTCACAATAAAGAAAGCAAGGGTGTACTCTTATCACAATTTTTCAAGATAAAATAAAACCTGTGCTTCCTCTGCTAGAACATTTGGATTGTAACAAGCGGTCAATCATTTCTCTTGCTGAATTTACTGTTTTCATTGGTTTGGTTCATTAGGTTAAGTCTATTCTTTTAATTTTCAATGCAGAGTATACATAGTATAGTGCATTTGGAGAGCCCTAGTTTATTTCTATTAGTATTGGTTTTAGTGTGGGAGAAGGAAAATGGCAAGTTCTTGGGTTTTGCCTCATCCATTGGCCCTTTTTCCTTTTCTTACAGTGAAATGTAATGTCCACAATCTTGTATGTCCACAATCTGTTTCAGGTCCCTTGAAGTATAATTCTGATTTCTTAAACATTGTGTTACTGTTTTGGGGTCCCCTGAGCAAACCACTGATTTCAAGTCCCATTAGCCTGCAAAATGAATGGGAAAATTGTAGACCAGTCTGAATAGAAAACCACCCTCTTCAGTGGTCATACGCATTATCTTACCATCAGAGCATTATCTTCAGTAATATATTTAATTTGCTTCCTGCTGTCTTTGATCATACATTTTTCTGTATTTTATGTCTTGCTGTTTAATGCCAAGCCCTCTATCTTTCACAGATTCTTGCTTCTGTAAGAGTTTTTATTTCTGCGTTTGCTAATTGCTCTGTTAATTTCCATGATTCAGTGCTAAGCTGGAGTGTATTTTCAACTGCTGTTATTTTCTCAGTGTTGCTCTGTGTGCTTCTAGTGAGGTGGCCTTGAGAAAGTGGTTTTAAATCAGAAAGACAAAAACACCACTCTCTATGGTTTAAATGTGTATTTTGTCAGTTGTAGTACATTGCACTGAAATTTGGGCTTATTAGTGAAAATTCTGTCAGACCTTCATCCATAGAAGAAGCTAGCAGAAACTGAAAAAATAAGCAGTGTAAAACACGTTCCTAAGTTCGGCTAGTGCATGTGTTTGCCTTTCTTTTTGCTTGTGTTTTGCATGTTTTGTTTTTGTTGTTTGTGTCTCAGTTTGCTTAACTGCTAAGCAGTATACAGCTATATATAGTGTATGCTAGGAAGCTCTTCTGTATACTGTACAAGGGGTTGTACTGTTGGGCATGAAAGGCTACAAACATGATGATGGGGCAGGACTACTACTCATATTTCTGCAGTGCTTTTGTGTGGCTTGGGAGTTAATCAGTGCATTAACACAGCTAAAACAATGGCATTTACAAGGCAGCTCTGTGTGAGCGAGCAGATAAATTAACATCAAAGCACAATTGTATAAGGGCCTTACATTTACTTGAGCAGCAGAAACGCCACTGTGACTAGACAGGAAGAAGAAATATTACCAGAGTGAGAACAATATCCTTTCAAGAAGGAAGAAAAGGAAAGAAAAAAAAAAAAAAGAAAAAAAAAAGGAGAAAGGAGGGGAGTAGTGTTAAAGGCATCTCTTAGTAACTGAAAGTGGTTCTTAGGTTAACAAAGAGAATACAGTTTGCTGGTTGAGGGTTCTATCTGCTGTAAGATACCATGATGACAAAGCTTGCAAAGTGGCAGCTTCTTCAGTTCACAGCTGTACTAATTGTGTTGTTGCTGGCTTGATGAGACATACTGCGGTATAGTACAATAATCTAGGTTGCCTTATGATTTGAAAGGGTAATGTCTGTTTCACATTTGTGTGACTATTACATCTGTGTTTTACCCTATTTGAATATTTTACTGCGAAGTGATAATCTTGTTTGGTTTTTTTTTCATTCTTCATTTACCTTTTTTTTTTTTTTTTTTTTTTTTTTAGCCTGTAGATTTGAGCAAAGTCAAATGGAAGCCTGTGGATACAGCAGATCTATTTTCACCATCTGTCAGTATAGTTATGAGTGGAAGCATCCTTTCCAGAATGTTGCATCAAATGAGTTGTGTATTTTCCTACATTCCTTCAGAGAACTGATGCTATAAAACTGGTCCTACCAGTTTTTGCCCTTCTCTGCGCTATGAGGCATAAATGATTACTTTTTATCACTGCTGACAGGGAAACAAAATTAGAGGTCTGGGTCCTGTTCAGGAAATGGTTTCTGAAGCTGTCTGTTACATTTTTAGTCTTACCTATAAATAATTCTCATCTTTGAATATGGTGAGGAAAAATGCACAAAAAATATTTTCACAGTGGTAATGTATTTTTCCCACAGTAACATTCTCTTTCTAAATCCTTAAGCATCTCAAGGCCAGCAGAGAAACTACATACAAACCATTAAGAAATCAAAGGTATTGAAAAGATAAAACAAATGAGTTGTATTAAAAGCTTGACTGTGCAAGCAATAAGGTTGTAATGCTGATACTGCTTTTAGTGCAGGGGTGACATTCCTAGCACATGTGGTTTGTGTATCCATGTCTGAGTGGGTGGTCTAGAAAACAGTGCGAAGTGCAGCAGGAGGCTTAGTTTTTGAGCAGTGCAGAGAAGACATTCTGAGTGGATTTTGCCAGCACCACCCAGACTATATGTGATAAAGCAGTTTTCTTCCAGTATTTTTGAGCAGCTAAGCTTTCACTTTGAAAATACTTAATTGAATAAACCTTATTTTTTCCAATGCTATTAGTTGCACTCAGGAGTTTGATCTTTATTAGGGATAGGGTCGGGTCAGGAGTGGGATAATTCTTCTGTGGTTACTTCATTTGGGCAGAAAATGAGAAGATAGAAGGCAGTAGTCTCCTCTTTTTATTTCTTTGCACTATTTAGTTCACACAAACATGAAATGTTTTCCTTTGAAAACACTCAAGTGTGAGAAAGAAGTTAATGCTGCTTTCACTAATGTCACTGTCTTTCGGCTCAGAAGACGAATTAAGATGAAGTTTCTCTTGAATGTGTACACATGTAAGATTGGATGTGGCTTGTGAGCAGAGGGACCTAGCAATGTTGCTATTATTACTACAGAAATGTATGAGTTAGACTGTCTCAACATGTGAGCAAGTGAGGTAAGGTGTATTTGTGATTAAGGTATGGAGTTAGATTTTGTCTTTTGCCTAAGCTCTCCAGAACATGTGCACACTATCTATGTAAAAATGACTTTTTAGTAGTATCTGCTTCACAGCACTCTTTGAAATATTGTGTGTAATAAGACTCTCTATTAGGGCAGGCACTTGTAGTCATCTTGCAACTACAAGGCAGAGCTCTGCAGTGTATCACTTTGAATTATTAAGTTGAATCGTTGCAGAGTAGTCATGATGTTCCTCAGATAAGTCTTTGTCCTTTACCCTTTGCAGTTACAGAACTTTATCTTTTAAAAATTTTGGAGAGAATTAATTGTTCTTTTGCCACATAGCGATGTCTTCCATGCTGGTTCAGATTCTTAAAATAATTAACAATAAAACATCGGAACTAGCATTTTTCCCATCTGTCTTGGCAATCTGATATACTAGATATCTGACCAACATTTGATGGCCTGATCCAACACTACATCTACCTCTGAGTTGAAGCAAGATAGCAAGATTGATGCTATTTCACAGAATTGTTGAGGTTGGAAGGGAAGTTTGCAGGGTCATCGTGTCCAATTTCATGATTTTTCTATGCAAATCTGATTGGCCTTGAGCAGACCATTTGGGAAACTCCTGGTATCGAGCCTTTCTCATGCTATGATTGTCCTAGAAACTAAATATTGCTATGAACATGAAGTCGCTATCTCAAAACTGTTATGTTACTGTTAGTTTCTGAACAGGATTCTTTCTTTCTGGATGTGTATGTTTTCTTCTCTCCAAGGCCTAATGTGGTTCAGGTTTTCCTCTACTATGTGCAGTAAATGATAACCATCTTAAAGGTGCTGCTTTATTTTTTAACAGTTTAAGTATTTGGCCTTACAGTCCAAATGTGCTTGTTTGGCTATGGATTTTACACTAACTATTGCTTCTTGTTGTATCATTATTAATGCATGTACTATATCATCCTCTGACGTATTAAATTTGATAAAAAAAACTTTGTGCCATTTCAGTATTGGATCTCTTCTTGAAACTTGTGAAAAACTTGCCATCTTCACTGAGAGTCAGAATTCCCATCATCTTGAAGTGATTTCGTAGAAAGTTATCCTAGTCTTAACTTTAGTATTTTTATAATAAGGCTTTATGACAGTTCTTTGACAATATTATAGCAGCAGAAAAATCTCAAGTTTCTGGAGGAGATAACCAGATTTCCTTCCATCCATTACCTAATCTTGTGCTTCTTTCTTTTATGCTTTTGAAAGATACTAAGACATAATCTCACTTTGGCACAGGGTAGTTGAGTATATTTTGGGTCATCAAACTCATCGTGAGTTTAAACTCTTGTATCTTCCAATAATCTTGCTCTGTTCTTCATGGTCTGAATGTCCTTGAATGGGACATTCTTGCTGGTGCATACAAATAGAAGACTAGCACAAGACGTATGACTTCAAAGCTATGAAAGGACTTTGGATGAACCTTTAGAGGCAACTTTAGGGAAAATCTTGTTTTACTGCAGTTGGTCAGCAATCCTTTTCATCATTATTGGTTTTAATTATTATGAGAAAATTTCACCCTATGACCTGTGGAATTGTTTTATTCTAGTTTTATCTGAGCGCTCAATCGATTAATTTATGGCTCACATAATCTGCTCATACTAGCCATGGGGTTTCTAAAAGGAATTCAGTGAAATTGCCAGCTACAAAATGCCTTTCATATTATTAGAGGCTAGAATGGTGATGTCCCTTAAGATACTGTAGATATTGCTCTTGTTTGCTGAAAATAGCTCTTCTGGTATTCATCACTTAGATGACTGAAGAAGATTAAAGAGATATATTCAAGCAGTCTCCAATAAACAAGGGATTTTGTGAGAACTGTTTGTCCTTAGATCTCATTCAATCTTACATCTGATGAGTATCTCCTGTTTTTATACCAGTATTGTCAGTGTGCATCTTTTGCAGAACTTGTTTGTGCTAACATGTGTGGTTAAATGTTAGGTGTCACTTGCTGGATGCTTTGTTTTTCAACTTAGGGAGGATCTAGCCTTTCATGTGTACCATACTATATGAGGTATTTTTTGTCAGAATTAAAGGCTCATTTTACTACAGAAACTCACAGGCTGGCTATTTATTCTCCCTAACAGTTGTGCAGTTAGCTATCTTGAAAAAACCATCTGTGATATCAGTAAGAAACTTGTATTTTAAAACTTATTTTTTTTTAAAAAAAGGTTTTATTAACAAAGAGTATGGCTGCTTTGAACTTTTCACTTTGCCACACAGTGTCTAGTGGAGTGGAGGTCACAGAATCACAAAGTGGTTGAGATTGGCAGGGACCTCTGGAGGTGGGTTATTTATTTATTTATTTATTTTGCAACCCTCCTGCTCAAGAACAGCCACCTATATGAGGCAGATGCCCCAGGACCTTCTTGAAGATCTCTAAGGAAGGAGAATCCCCAACCCCTCTGGCCAACCTGTGCCAGTACTTCATCACTGTCGAATTGGGGATTGATTTTAAATAGCTATTGACTGAAAGATTTAATGATACCGCTCTGATGTTTCTCAGGTTTGTGAAAACAGATGCATGTGGTCTCTGCTCTGGTCTGTGAGGTTCTCATGATTGACAAAGGTGTTAACAGTGAAATTATAGAATGATCTCAGTATTCTTATCAAATTTGTAGTGTATTTAGAAGAGTAGAAACTTAAGGTGTAATGCTGTTGAATTGCCATGGCTGACTGCCAGTGATCCTCCCCAGCATCATAGTAAACTTTCAGTAGTTACTTCAAGAAGAGCAAATGTGAAACCTGTCTTGCTTACCGTGGTAATTACTGTGAAAGTTTGAGCAAATAATAATTCTGACTTGAGTGTTACAGTAACTTTGGATAAAGATTTAATCTGTGCTTTTTAAAAGCAATTTGAGAAATAGGAAATGTAGCACATTTATACAGGAACTGTGAGTACTTCCTATAGAATTTAGTATAAAGACCTTTGTTTTATCGGATTGAGACAGTGATGTGGGTGATGTTAACCTTTCTTGAAAGCTCCTGACCACTTTTCATTTCACTAAGGTTTGACGGTTTCAATTTCTAACACAAGACTGCACTCTCAAGAGAGAGAGGGAGCATGCTAGCAAAATAATAATACTAATAAAATAAAATAATGAAGGCCCTGGGGAGGTTCCCCAACCCTGACTAGAGTAGGCTTAGCAGCGGCTCAGTCTGGGCTGATCAGGGCTTCACCCAGGCAGGGAGTGAAACTCCTAGGCCTGCACCCTGGCTCCAGCACTGGGACATTCTGGTCGGGAAAAGGCTGCTCCTAGTCTCTGTCTACCCTTAGTCTCTCTGCCTTCCCAGGGCAGAGCTCAGTGTATATTCTTGCAGAATTTCATGTAATTTCATTCTCTTCCTCCCACTCACATTGGTCATGCAGTCCTGCTCTTAGGTGATTAACAGTAGGCCCCTAACTACCTAGCTGAGGCAGGTGTAGTTCATCTCCTTAAGGCCGGTGATAGAGACATTAAAGAGAACAGATACCTCTTGAGGAATGTCACTACCAACTTTTTCAGGTAGAGCACAAACTGTTAGCAATCTTCAAGCTCCACTGCCCAACCAGATTTTTTAACCTATGTTAGCTGTCTCATCCAGACCATAAATGTCCAAAGCTGAATACAAAAATACTGTAAATAAACTGAAACCTTCACTAAACAGTAAGTGGCATTCACTCCTCTCCATTTCATTCTTGGTAAGCACATGCTGATTATTGCCTGTCACCACCACCTTCATGTCTCTAAAAGAGATTTACAAGAAGACCCTTCATGTGATTTTCCCTGGGACTGCAAAGAAGCTCACTGATTTGCAGTTCAACAGATTACACTTCTTGCTCTTTCTAAGGATCTGCACCACATTTGCCTTTTCCTACCCATTAGGAGATACTCCCTCAACATCTATCCAAGATGTTAGAGAGTAGCCATGCTAAGGTATCAGACAGCATGCACAGCACCTTAGGATAAGGATTTCTCAAGAGGCGTCAGACTTAGTCATCATCCACTGTTGGCAGCTCCTCTCCTCTTTGAACTCCGTCCCTAAGTACAGAGGACTGAAAGACACTTTTTCAGTGAAGTCCACTGAGAAAATGCTGGCCTTCTCACAGCACAGACACTGTCTACAGCCACTAAACAGAATGTAGGACTGTTGTCAGAATATGAAGCTTCATCACACACAGGCTGAGCAGGGACTATTTCACAGTTCAGAGTAGGAAAATTGTTCATCTCTTAACTGAAAATAAGTAGTGATTCTCTTCAGGTTTTGTTGTTGTTATTGTGTTGGTTTCAGGTTGTGTTGTTTTGTTTTGTTTGCTTATTTTTGGGGGGGCCTGGATGTTGGATGTGGGGTTGTGGGTGTTTTTGATTTTGTTTTATTTTTCCTCAAGGAAGAGGCCAGAAATTAGGGCTGTGTACATCATTTTCTCAGAAACAGCAGAAGCAAGGAACACAATAATATAGAAGCTTAATGAATTAAATAGTTTTTGCTTTGCTAGTAATGTTGTGTAACATAAATGATCAAGAATGACAATGGACTTTCTTGACCAGAAAGATTAAGGACAACCAGAATGGGAAATAAGTAGAAAATTTAATAACCTGATAAAGTAACTGTTTAGGAGATCTGGTGAACAAGTCATTTAGTGGTAATATACTTTGACTTGACATAAAGACAGATGCTCTTTCACATCTTTATCAATGGCATTGATGATGGAATTGAGTGCACCCTCAACAGGTTTGCTGATGGCACCAAGCTGAGTGGTGCGGTTGACACGGTGGAAGGACGGGATGCCATTCAGAGGGACCTCAACAGGCTTGAAAGGTGGGCATGGGTGAACCTAATGAGGTTTAACACAGCAAAGTGCAAGGTTTTGCATTTGGGCCAGAGGAATCCCAGGCATCCATACAGACTGGAAGGAGTGGTCCTTGAGAGCAGCCCTGCAGAGAAGGACCTGGAGCTCAACATGAGCCAGCAGTGTGCTCTTGCAGCTCAGAAAGCAAATGGTATCCTGGGCTCCATCAGAAGAGGGGTGGCCAGTAGAGACAGGGAGGTGATTCTCCCCCTCTACTCTGCTCTTGTGAGGGCCCATCTGGAGTATTGTCCAATTCTGGAGCCCCCAGTACAAGAAAGACAGACAGCTGTTGGAGAGAGTCCAGAGGAGAGCCACAAAGATGATCAGGGAGCTGGAGCACCTCCCCTATAAAGACAGGCTGAGGGAGCTGGGCTTGTTCAGCCTGGAGAAAAAAAGGCTGCGGGGTGACCTCACTGCAGTCTTTCAGTACCTAAAGGGAGCCTACAAACAGCAGGGGAATCAACTCTTTGGAAGGGTTGATAACAGCAGGACAAGGGGAAATGGTTTTAAGTTGAGGGAGGGGAGATTTAGGTTGGACGTCAGGCAGGAAATTCTTTACAGAGAGAGTGGTGAGATGCTGGAACAGGCTGCCCAGAGAGGTTGTGGATGCCCCGTCCCTGGAGGTGTTCAAGGCCAGATTAGATGGGGCCCTGGGCAGCCTGGTCTAGTATTGAATGGGGAGGTTGGCAGCCCTGCCTGTGGTGGGGGTGTTGGTGCTTGACGATCCTTGAGGTCCTTCCAACCTGGACCATTCTGTGACTGTGATAATGCTAATTTTCTCTTAGTGATTGTTCCCAACAGCATGTAGCTGTACTATAACATGATGTCTGACTGATACTTACTTTTTATCTGAGAAAGCAAAATATGGCTGTTTGTTCCTAAAATCAGCAACCTTCCCTTCATCTTCAGCATCCAGTTTGAGGTGTTTAGACTACATACTTCTTTAGTTATTCTAGTGCATAACTTCTATGTTCTGAATCAGACATAACAATTCCTTTGTTGTCTGCAGGGCATGGCTTTATCTTTCCAGTAACTATAATTGATGTTCATAATTTAACTCTCTGTCCTGTGCTTAATCTGGTCGTGCAAAGTACAGTTTTTGGAAAATACTCATCCCCTCCTTTTTTTTTTTTTTTTTTTTTTTTCCTGTGACATTTGTTCATCTTACCAAAGTAGTTTGTCAGGAGTAATCCAGGAGGTCTGAAAACATATGTCCGGATTTGACCTTTAACCCTCAATTGCAGACAGAACAAACATAACTCATTTACAGAGCACTTGGTAGCAGATATACTTCAAAACTGACCAAAACAAAGCATCATCCCCTAGAGCACTAAGAATCATCTGAAATATGTGCTAAATTAAGGTGTTTTAAAAGTAACTTTAAGGAAAAGGAATAAAAAAATAGGACCATTAAAGAACTGGTGAAACAATGTTATTTTTACAGCAGAATACAAGGTAGATCAGAGGGAAAAGAATAAATAGGAATAAGAATAAATACCCTTTCTCAGTGTACAGATGCATGCAAGAAGAAGGGGAACACAGTGTAGCTGAAGGCGTGAGGAGTTGTAACACCAAAGCTGAAAGCTGATCAACAATTCCATCTTGAAGTTACTGACTTTGTCTCCTGGAAGGATGGGGAGCTCACAGGTTGCCCCCACCAAAGGCTGTGACAAGAACAGGGAACACTGCCTTCTCCACCTTCCTGCCTGAAGGGCAAACAGGCTGAGAAGAAAGGTACAGTTCAACTGCCAAGAGGAAAGAGGAAATGAGCTTTGGTGCTGCTAAATGTTTTCAAGGGGAATACCCAAAGAAAATCCAGAAATCATTAGGGGTGGAGAGGAGGGAATTCAGGGTGTTGACAGATAAGAGCTTTAATTCAGACTGGGGAGTGTGAGGCATTAATATTAGTGTTGTAATTTATTTTCTGACAAAGAAAAAATCAAAAGGTTCGTTAGAAAGCAAGATGTGAACTAAGAAAATGGGACTTTGTGGGGCTAATTATCAGAGAATATTTTTAAGCTGAAGAATATCAGGCATTTTGGGCACTTTCAAAATCTGAATAATGGAGTTGTGACCCTACCACAACTTTTTCTAAAGTTGATAAAGAGTTGAAACACAGATAAGGCCCATATAGTAGGGAGTTGAGTCAGTACAGAAAACTGACAGTATTTCTTCATTTAGGGAGTTATGGTGACATGGAATACATATCTGAGAAAAGCAATTTTAGCCATCTATTAATGAGATCAGCCTATCTTGATTTTTAGAACAAGGGCTAGGAGGCAAAGATGCCAAAGAAATAGGATGAAAAAGTTCAAACGTGAGCTTCTGATATATTTCAGAAGGCTTAGTATCTTTTCCTGTCTCTAAATTTTAGTATGCTCTTACCTCTGATTAACCTTTCACCTCTGCAGAGTGGCAGAACAATGGCGCTTTTGTTAAACTCTCAGCTGAGCTACTGATTCATTGTGTCCTACTTAATGATTGCTTAACCTATTGGTAATTTTCCAGTTCATCCTTTCTTTTTTTTTTTTCTTTCTTTCTTTTTTTTTTTTTTTTTTTTTTTAAATAACAGAAGCCAAAAATAGCTCTCAAAGAACCTTCTGTCTTTTCTTAAACCCTGATTGCTGAAACATGAGAGAAGGCATTTCTTCTTAACCAGTATAACATACTCTGTGCTGAATATTAGCTTTAAAAGCAGCTAAGTCAGGATTTACACATGGTTTTCTGAAATGAAAGAAAAGTGTAGGGGTTATGCACCTTGCTGTTCCATCATAACAACCATAGGAAGATTTTTTGCCAAGACTGCATGGTAAAATTCTCTACAGCATTTGGGTGATATTTTCCAGTCAGATACCACAGTCACTGAGGCTTTTACTTTCACGTGCATAAGTATTTAATGTATTTGTCATTGGTATCCTGTCTTGCTCAAATCATTTACCACAGTATGGGACCTATAGAATAACACCCATGTGCCTCCTACTGAATGCAATTACCTGTGTATAGAAGGACACTGGACCCTGAGCAATTCTGAGCAATGTGCTCAAAAAATAAAGGTGCAACTGTAGGTCTGTGTATGTGTTTGATATGTAATCTTTACAACAGTCTCAAGAGAGAGGTTTTATAAACCGTGAAGATAAAGAATAAAGCAGTAAATTAGAGTATTGCAATTTTTACTTTGATTATGGTGCACAAGTAAATCAATTTGCCAATTTTTTTGTACGGTTAGCATATACGATACTAGTCTGAAACATTGTTGAACCTAAAATGTTTAAGTTTAGTCTGCTCTTTTACCGCAAGCCTTGGGGTGTTTACACTTGTTTTGTTTTGTTTTCAATTAAATTTTCTTATCATCAAAGCCCAACAACAAATCTCTACTAGTGGGAAAAATGAATGTAAGTCTTTGGGGTTGTGTTTCCTTGCTATTGCAGAAGGCATTGTTTGTTTATTGCACAGGAGTAAATCAAGAAAATTTAAAGTAATTGTTAATGGTGTGATCACTTTACAGCATCTGAAGCTTTCAAGAGAATTTGTTTTGTGTCTAAATTTAAGTAACTAAACACGTGAGTTTTATGGATTTTCGGAGAAATACAGTAGGTGAAATACGTTTTGCAGGGAAGGTGTTTACTATAGATCCTACAGGTTTAATTGAAACAGTTATTAAATCACTTTCAGCTACTTGCAGTAAATCATTTTTACGGTACTTTCAAGATCAAAGTATTGTTTGCACTTCAGTGTGAGTAAATCTGACACTCCACAGGTGTCTGAACATCACAGAGAAATATACCATCTAAATAAGATGTAATTCAGCTAGTAAAAAAATAAAATTGAGAAGCTCAGAAGTAATTGCACTGAATTTGTTGTAGGCAATGTGCCAGTTTTAAAAGTGCTGCTGTACCAGGAAAAGTTAGCAATACCAGGCTGTTCAACCCATATGCTGTATTTTTGGAAACAAATAGATCAAGCAATTGAAACAGAATCAAATACTGTTCTCTTTCTGTGAGTCTCCTTTAGCTCATATTCCTGTGGCTAGACAGTCTGACCCTGACTCTAGATAGTGCTGTACCATCACAGACCTTGGCCTGGACATGTGACTGCAGAAGAGCACTCACTGAAAAAATCTGCAAGGTAAACATTTTCACAAGTGAGAGACTGTAAGTTGAGGACAGTTGTGGAAGTTATCATGAAGAAATGCACTTCATCTTCCTTGAACTTTTCCCTTCCTATCTGTCTGAGGAAGGTTATCTCATGATTAAAAATTATCCTTTCGTTTTTTAACAGGCCATAGCCACTTATCTTTTTCCATAGCAAGTTTACGTCACATTAGGGGATCAGGCTGGATTCTGAAGTGTGTAGAGTCCAGGATCATTAATCCCATCATGCAGTTACTTCCAACTTGTATTTTACATACATTTCTAATCCCTCCTACAGGAAAACAAAATAATAACTGTCATGGGGAGGTTTTGTTTTTTTTCTCTTATGCTGTTATTTAGAACCAAAATCATGGATCATTTCTGTATTCAACTTTGGTTAACTTTTAAAAAGTATTTTGAAGCTTTAGGACTGCAACTGCTAACGGCTTGCCACCAAATTACCAATCTCACTGCTCTGATGGTATGTCCCCTGCTCACTGCAGGTTTGGTGAAGAGGCACAAATAGATGCACAGCTGGACAGGGTGGGAAGAATTTCTGGAACTTAGTGCTACTTCCTTGAAGTGTTCTCTGTGGCTCACACTCTGTTTTCAATAACGGTTGTGTTAAGTGGGAATATTCCTTTCTGAATATAAGTTTCTGAAACTTTTCCTATTGTTATTTTACAGTCAGTCGGTTTTTCTCTTTATAGCTTCTCAGTTAATCTGAGAGAGTTCAGAGGTATTAAAAAACATGCTCAAAAGGGCTACTTAACTTGTCCAAAACACCATCAATTTTGCAATAGCTGTTGAGCTGGCTGTTTCATCTCACGATGCTTATCCACCTATTGTAGTTGTTCAAGATTTCTGAGCACTTGCAGCTGCTCGGTACAAAAACAGCAAAAAGTTTGAATTCCTTTTTATTGATGCAGAAATGTACAAGGCACATCGTATTTAAGTACCTTTGAAAAATAAGAATGTTGCAAATCCCAAAGGAGTGTTCCTGTTGCCATTCCTTCAAGTGTTGCAAGGTAAGGGCTAAAGAAAAAAAGGATTGAAAAAAGTACAGAATTTTCCTATGTTGAAATGTGGCTTGTGCTTATAAGCCTGAGCATTTGATTGTTAAGAGTACTGCTGAAACATGAGTATAAATCTTCTAATACTTACTTGAGGATTCAGTTTGTGTGTCTACCTTCTCCGGATACACTCACATTATGGTTTCTGATTTGTCTCGTGACCAAAAATAAGCAGAGAGAAATATTTTCCAGAGTGTGCACTTCTGGATATGGAACCTATTTTGTGGACACACATTGTGGGAGGATGTGTGCATCACATTCTTCTTCTGTGAAAATCAATAGCAGCACTATACATAGACACAATCCTCAAAGAAAACAAAGCTTTACTAACAACTTGATAGCTATGGAACATTGAGGGCCTTTTCCATCTGTGTATGGTCCAAAAGCATACAATAATCTCTGGTGCCAATTAATCTAATTGGTTCACTTATTTGGGCAGTGTTTTCAAGTAACACTAAGCTCTCTCAGGCCTTTGGCATGCAATTAAAGGAGGAGATGGCTTCAGTAGTTTAAAAAAAAAAAGAGGAAGAAGAAAAGGAACAATTAAATCATATTTAAATGTCTTTGTGAAAGAGTTTATGAGTAAATGTGTATAGCATTCATACAGAGGCATGTGCAAACATGAGTCTGTTACTGATTTGGAATCTTAAGCAGTTTCAAGACTTTTTCATTAAAGTTTCTTTGAAAAGTTAATCACACTGGCTTATAAAAATATATCAACAAGTTCTTTTCTCTATCTTAGTTTTTAAAGCCTTGATTCCTTTCTCTTAGTTTTTCATTTGATTCATGTCTCTACTATTATCTGTTCCTGGTCCAGCAACCAGGATGGAAGTTGTTAAGGAGCAGAGTCATGGTGAGGTAGAGCAGGATGTGTAGCTTTGTAGGTCATCAAGTGCCAACACCTGCAGTTCTCCTTCAGCAGCAGTGAGCTGTGGAGGTTGAAAATATTGTTTCAGTGGTTTTTTTGCACTGAGTGTGCAAAAGTAATGCAACTGTCCTCTCTTGATGTTGGCAGTTGAATGCAGACATGAAAGTCGATCAGATTTTGAAGAAACTTTGTTCTGAGATGGCTATGACCTCCAGCCTGATATCTTCTGCCTGAAGGTGCTTCCTCTTTGACAGAGAACCCCCAGTCATGCATAACCACTGACACCAGTCTTCCAAAGAGCTGTTTGGAGAGCTGTATTACCTCCCAGTCTTCTGCCTTCATGTCTGCAGCTCTAAAAAAAAAAATAACCAGCTTGCACTGCTGTGTTTGATAAAGTAAACCCATCTGTCATCTGAGGAGCTCTCTTACATCTGTCTTTCTGCATTTCAGGCTCTGTGTTTCCTCTGTGCCATCATATGTTTCTAACACTGGGCCAAAATGAACGCCTAAGTAAAGAAGATAAAAGTAAATGTAGAAATGAGGTTTAAAATCAGTTGAAATACAGTAGTCTGTTGCATTAGGTAGGGGAAGAATGCCCTCCTACGCTGCCAGTGACTCTGGCATGGATGCAGAAATTTACTAGTGGCTAATAATTATGACCCTGCTCTTTTAAAGAGCAATAAAATATAATTGCAGTAGGAAACTAGGTGGGTGGTTGGTAGAGTGAAATCTAATTTCAAAAACAAATGATGCATAAACATGCAAGGGCATTAAAAATGTTGCCTTGGCTGATTACCTTTTTATTGTCCTCTAGCTTTCTTTTTTATACTGGATAATCTTGCTATGGATATTGTAACAACGCTTCAATACACGGAGAATTGGAATAGTAGAAGTTAATGGCACAAAACACTTTAATCTACTTAAAGGCTGTTTCAATGTTGTCAGTAATTCTGTGCCAGCAAATGTCTTAGGATCATCTGTTATTCCCTTTAGCACAAGTGAGAGTGCATGGTCTTAAATTTCCTAAAATGGAATAAGATACCTATAAGTCTGCAGTTTGTTTATATTTTTTGAAACTAATGGAAAAATGTGCTTTCATTCAATTAAAACTTTTCTTTCAGTGTTTGCAGTCCTCTAAACATCTTTGTGTGTGTTTTTTGATCTCCATATAGATGCATTTATGCTAATGTGATTCAGTCCTGCATTGATACTCTGGTACGTAAATGTTAAAATAAGCAAAGGAACTACTTAAATGTTGCCAGTTGCTGCTTTCCCTGTGGCACCCGTGGGAGTAAGAGAGTGCCACAGTATTCTGTGTACATGTGTATGTAAACATCCATTACATTTTGCTTGGTCATACGCTCATTTTCATGATGTGAGATGAAAGAGTCTCCTATTGGTTGCTTAGAGGACTGCAAGATTAAATATCTGACCTCATGGGAAACACATAGCTGCAATGCTATTGCTCATTTGAAACGCTTATGGTCCTGAAATCCTTGTCAGGCAGAGACCTCCAACGCTTTGTTTCTCCTAAGAACCACTGAAAAATTGAGAGGAAGGTAAAGGAAACCACACAGCCGGCAAATTAATATTAGTGATTTTTATGGGCAATCTATCCACTCATGAACATCAGAACAGGACATAGTTCTACTCTCTATCCAAGGTGGTTGTCCTCCTGAATCATTAACAATGCACAAGAATGGCATGTTGACTCATTTGGAGGGAGCAAAAGAAGACTAAAGGGGGGAAGATAGGAGAAAATGAGCCTGTCTTTATTTTCCCATCACAGCTAGCTAGCAAGATGGCTCGCATAAAATGAAGAGGGAAAACTTTCCACTTAGTTCATTTCTGCTGCCTTT